>NW_005435075.1:463328-550258 GCF_000147415.1 Chlorella variabilis | reverse complement strand
CCGGGGGGAGGGGGGGGGGCACGCAGCCGGCTGAGCGTGCGTCCTGCCGACCAGGGCGCAGGCAGCTGACAGCAGGCAGGCGCTGCTGCGGCCCACTGCACGGGCCCCGCTTGCCTGCAGCAGCCCCGACTGCGCGCACAGCAGCTGTCCCTTGGGGTGGCGGTTGCAGATGGCGGCCAGCACAAAGGCGGCCTGGGCGCGGGACTCTGGGGACACCCCCGGGTCCCTCGACTCGAGGTGCTTGATGAAGTACAGGTGGCCGCCATCCTTGACCAGGTCGCTCTGGACCTGCGAAACACAGGCGGCACCGCCGTTGCAGCGGCAGCAATGCTGGGGCGTGGCGCCAGGCAGACCGGCCAAGCAAGTGCGCAGCCGCCCGGCTCCCTCCACGCAGCGGCAGGCTCCAGCAGCCGAGGTCCGTGTGCCCCGCCCTGCCCACCTGGCTGTTGGTGTCCCAGGCCATGATCTTGGCCCAGATGAGCACCAGCGTCTGGCGCAGGTCGGTGGCGGTGGTCTGCAGCAGCTTCAGCACGTACGGGAAGATGCCCACTGCAGCAGGGCGAAAAGAGGGGCAGTCAGCATGGGGAGAGGGACACAGTCGGTGCAGGGCCGTGCCGTGTTCTGCCCAGGGTCTTGCCCATCCGGAGCTCACGCAATCAGACCCTAGCCTCCCATGCCCAGCCATCCCTTCTCAACCACCCGGTCTACCGCACCGTACCGCCCTGGTCTACACACCTGACAGCGCCAGGTCCACAGCCCAGGCTCCCATGTCTAGAAAGCGCCCCAGCAGCACCAGCGCCCGCAGCCGGTGCACCTGGCTCAGCAACACCTGCGGCACGAAGACAGTGGCGGGTTGAGTCACACGGATGTGACGACAGCAGGAAAGAGAGTGGGGCGGTGCAAACCAGAGCAGCAGCAGCAGCGCACCTGCAGCACGATGGGCAGCTGCTCTGGCGGCTTCTTGTCGGGGCCGCCGTGCTCCAGCCACAGCTCAAATGCAGTCAGCTGCTCGCTGCAGGCAGAGGGCGCACAGGATGGGCAGGGCAATGCTGTCAGCAGCGACATCACAGGTCGCGACAGGCTGGAGCAGTATTGCAACAAAACAGGCGCCGCGCAAAGGCTGAATTTTCCTCGTGCCTGAAGAAGGGAGAGGGCTGGTACTCTTTGGTGCCGTCTCCGCTAAGCAGATCCGGCAGCTGCAGGGGAGGGACCATGCATGGGCGCGGTTTCAAGAACAGGTTGGAGCCATGCTCGGCAAGCAGCAAGGCGTGCTCCAGGCGAGAGAAGCGTCAAGAAAGCAGGTAGCTCAAAGGCACAGGTAGTGCGGGGCAGCAGCACCACCATACCTGCAGCAGGCACATCTCTGCCGCCATGTCCCAGGCCTGCCACATGGGGTGCTGGTGCGTAGGCGGCAGGCGTGGGTAGCTGCAGGACCAGGGAAGCAGCGAGTGTGCACAGTTCGGGACACAAGTTCAGCTGACAATCCAGCTATGGCTGCCGGCTGCACCTCCCCTCGCAGCTAATCGCACCTCACGGGGTTGCAGTTGGCTGCCCGCATGATGCGCTCCGCTAGCAGAAAGTTGCGGAAGAGCGAGGCCACCAGAAGGTCCTGCGCAGTGGCAGGAGGAGGGGAGATGGAGGGCGCGAGGGGCCGGGGTGACTCTCAACACGGTGTGATGCCAGCGGGACCGCCGCCTGCAGGGCATCTCCCGCCCCCTGCCCTCCGCCCTGGTGTGAGCACCTGGCGGAAGAGCTTCTGGAAGAGGGCGCGGGGCAGCACGTTCCAGGCGATGGTGTCTGTGATGGCGGTGAACACCCAGTTGAGCTCCCCCAGCGGCGTCTTGCGGTCGGTCTGCTTGCCGGGGATGCGGTCGATCAGCTCCTTGGTGATGCCCTCGTGGCGCAGCAGCGAGCGGGAGCAGAACCAGCGCAGCGCCACCTGCGGCAGGCGGGCCAGGGAGCACAGGCGGCGGCGGCGGTGCAGAGGTGTGAGCGGTTGAGGCGGTGACTTGGGGGCACAGCTCAAGTGCGAGTGATTCACTCCCCCACGTGCCTTGATGGGCGTGGTGAGGCAGCTGGTGAAGGTGTCGGCCGGGAGGTCGGGGTTCTGAGGCAGCAGCTCCGCCTCGCCGCACGCGCACAGCAGGATGCAGTCGCGCATGGGATCTGGGCGCAGAGCGGAGGCAAAGGAGGGGCGACGGGGAGAGGGTGAGGGGGAGAAAGCAGGGCAGGGACAGATCTGGGGTCGGACGCAACACCCGTGGGGACAAAGCAGAGCGCTGGCATGGGGCTGGCAACAACGCCCAAGACATTGCAGCTGGGCACCCACCCCCATAACCGCCCCCTAAGCTCTGCGGTGGCGGCAGCACGGCGCCGCTGGCTGCTGCTGCGGCAGCCGCCTGCTGCATGTACCCCCCCTCCAGCTCCTGCTGCCGCTGGAACATGAATTGCTGCAGGAAGCAATGCACAGTTTGGCAGGTCACGTAGGGACCACCTTATTGCTCAAAACGCTGTTGGGACAGCCGGGGGACGCTTGACTTCCATCATCAAGCAATGCCAGCTCCTCCTGCTCACTCACCCGGAAGCTGTACAGGATCTGTCCCGCCGCGGAGCAGTCAAACACATAGATGGCGGGCGTGCCAACCCATGTCTGCAAGCAGGGCAGGCAGGGGCAGCCCATGTGCCAGTTGGCCACCCTTCCAGCAAGAGCGCGGGCCTGCTGAACCCCAGCAGCAGCCAGTCCCCTTCCCCTCCCCTGTTTGTCCCCCTTTGCACCGCCCCACCTGCAGGTCGTAGATGGAGAGCGGGATGTACTGCGTGTAGCTCTTGTTGAACACCCAGACCTCGCCGTTGGCGGTGGGCCGCGGCACGCCGTGGCCATTGTAGTGGAACAGCACCCGCTCGCCCTGCAGCGGCCAGTCGCAGCAAGGGTACACCCAAACCGCATTGAGACTAGGGCGCCACAACAGCGGTGTTTGAACAATGCTGCCATCCCCTGGCACCTGCTTGGGCTCAGCAGCACACCACATGCCAGGGCACCCCCACAAGCGAGCGGTCAACCGCTACCCGCCCCACCCAGCCTTCCTACCCCCTCCCAACATCTACGCACATACGCACCTTTGCGGTGCGCCTGCACGAGATGGCCAGCTTCTTGACGTCCTCAGTGGTGGGGTCCAGGTGCATCTTGTACTTGGCACGCGGCTGCCACCGCTCATACTGGGCCTGCAGGTTCTTGCCTGCACGGCGAGGGGGCCAGGGAGAAGGCTGGCATGCGCGTGTGCATGCAGAGAAAGCCACGGGTAGGGGAGTCGGCGCCCCAAGCCCCAGCCTGCCCTCGACAGCAACATGCACCGCAGGCGGGCCTGCCCACACATAGTGTGTGCTCTGAGGGCGCAGGCGCTGCACGCACCTATGGTGTCTAGCGCCTTGGGCGCCTGCATGGACAGAGGGTCCACCCAGCACTCCAGGCGGGCGCATGGCGAGATCTTGATGACGTCTGGCGGGTCCACGCCTGGAAGGGATGACGGGTTGGGGTGCATGGAGGGCGCGGCGATGGGGACGGTGGCACACGCTGCCTAAAGCGGCGGTTCCCTGCTTTAGCCCACGCTATCTGCTCCGGCACGCGCCCTGAGGCAGGCCTCAGGGTTGCCCCCACAGCTTCACAGCTCACCTATGTTGAGGCACATTACCAGCGCCACCGCCGTCGTTTTCAACCGCTCCTTCTGCCGCCACTTGCTAACCAGGCCCTCGCCGGTGCCTGCGCCGCCATGGGTGGTCACCAGCTGGCCACCTGCTGCCTGCCCGCCTCGCCCCGGCGACGCAGCCGCCGCGCCCTGCTGCTGCCCCGCCTGCTGCTCAACGGCGCCAGCTGGGGGTACCTCGTCGTGCCGGGCCTCACAGAAAAAAGTGAACTCGTGAGGCGGCGGCAGGCCCTGACTGCCGCTGCTGGAGAGCGCCAGGGTGGCCTGTACGGCAGCGAGGCAAGGGCTGGCCCATAATCATCAAGCACAGCATTGCGAGACAAGATGCGTGGCACAAGCAATCCAGCACAAGAAGGCCCCAGCAGGCACCGCTTGAACCGGCGGGCAGCGCTGGCCCCCATCCCCGGTGCTCCTGGTGACGGTAGCATGGCCTGTACATGCCTCGGCTGCCATGCATGCAATCAACGACATCCAGGCAGCGAGCACTCTGGGCCCTCTCCCTGCGCCCACCTGGGGCAGCGGCGGGTTGCTGTCGGCCACCGCCAGGCGTCGAGCCAGCTCCTCGCTGAGCTTGGAGGGCGAGCCGGGCGCAGGGTAGCCGTTCACAGCATCCACCTGGGCCTCGCTCTGCGACCTGGCTATCCCAGACATGAACGAGGCGCTGGAGCTGGGCCTCCCAAGCTCGCCCAACCCCGCCATCCCCTCCGCGCCCTGGGGCGACAACGATTCACTGGATCCCTCCACTTCCCCGCCCACTGAAAATTTCGGCCGGGCTGCGTGCTGAGGGGCAACGCTGAGCCAAGGGCTTTGGCAGCACGTGTCGAGCGCAGGGGAGTTCCCCAGATATCTCAGGTTTGGAATGTGGGCCTGCTGTGACAGCAGCGATCGCCCCATGGGCTTGGGGTGCGCAATCACTGTCCACGCCGTTGCCAGCTGGACCGGCAACACAGAGATTCAGCAGCATACCGCCACGGGTCAATTGAACTGCTGCAATATTGATTGGAGGACTCAGGGAGCCACCAGGAAGCAAAGCCCCCGTGCCCGCTCCCCTGTCGCCGGGGTGTCTTTGCTGCCGCCTTGGGGGCCCCACTGCGGGCGTTGCCAGGGCTAACCTGAACTAACTGATCGCCCCAGCCTGTGCGCCTAGTGGTGGGTGGCTGGGCATTCAGGTCGGGCGGCCACCGCTGGCCACTGCCGCCATTATCGCCGCCAACTCTTCTTGAACAAGCAGCAGCCCCCATTTATCAGACCAGAACACATTCCGGACTCCTGGAGTAGCCTGCTACGTTAGCGGCTACGGCAGGCGCCATGGCAGATCCCTGGTCGCTCCTGGGAGTGCAGCCGGATGCCAGCAAGGCTCAAATCAAGGCTGCCTTCCGCAAGAAAGCGATGGCGCACCACCCCGACATGTGAGCTGTCAGCAGCAGGGAGCGGCGCTGGTCCTGTGTTGTGCACAGCATGCACATCCTTTGGTCTCAACGCCTCCAGCGTTCCTTGACCCCACCCCCCTCTTCTGCTGCACAGGCATAGCACTGCGTCCGAGGGCGTGCAGAAAGCGCATGACGCTGCCTTCAAAGCCCTGAACGAGGCCTACCAGGCGCTCATGGACGGTAAGCAGCGGATGCCGATGTGGGCACCTTAGATGCCATAGCTTGCCTCGCGCATGGAAGCAGCAACCGATGGCTTCTGCACCTTCTGCGTGCCCTGCAGGCTCGCATCGCTACCGCCAGCGCTCGGCGGGCCGTGGCGGCTTCGCCCAGACCAGCCATTATTACAACGCCAGCGCCAGCAGCAGCGGCGGCGCCGGAGGGCATTACAATCCCTACTCATCTTACTACGGCAGCGGCACAGGCAGCCGCTACTCGGGCTGGAGGCAGTACCGGCGCCGCAGCGGCTTTGGTGACACGCAGCTTGCTGGGTTGTGTTGCTTCCTGTGCAGGGCATGCCAGAGATCTCCCTCTGTTTTTGGAGCCAGGCCATGCTGACCCACTGCTGCTGTGGCTCGCAGACTTTACTGGCCTCTTCCGCTCATTTGCGGGCATCAGCCGAGCGGGTGCTGCGGTCACCACCACGCTAGGCCTGCTGCTGGTGGGGGGCGTGCTGCTGCTGGAGCCGCTGACGGGGGCGATGTGGGAGCGCAATAACAGCGGGGTGAGCGTGTGTGCCGCTGTCCTGTCTGACTCTTTGCCCATGCAGAACGAGGACAACATGCTGGCCCTGTGCCTTGCATCCTGCAGCGGTTCTTTTCTAATGCGTGCGCCTGAATGCCTCCTTGCCTGGTGTTGCTCTGACGTTGCACGCAGAAACTGTTTAGCAGCATAGAGGAGGATTACAAGCGCAGGAAGCAGCAGCAGCAACAAGCTACACTGGCGGCAGCAGTGGCAGCTGCGCAGGAGCGGGTGATGCAGCATGCTACAACAGCAGCTGCACAGGAGCAGGTAGGGCAGGAGCAGCTGCTACCAGTGGTTGTCGAGCAGCAACCAGCAGAGCCGCAGCCCAGCAGCAGGAACGCAACTTCAATCAGCAGCAGCGATGCATTTGATGCCGCAGCAGAGCATGCCTCAGACCCGGTTGCCCCACAGGCTTCCTTGGCTGCGCCAAGCCGCAATGACACAGCTAGTGGCGTGTAGCAGCGGCACGGCGAGGCTGCCCTCGGTCAGAAGTTTGTGCTTGCTTTGTGCCATTTTGTATGCCATTCTTTGTTGCTTTCGGTCACCCTGCATAGATCATTTGCACCGCTTGTCAAATCACCGTGCCCTGCAGCGTTCCAGCACCGCCGCCCGCAGTACAGGGCCCACACCTGCCTGCGATGGCCCGCCATGCCCGGCGCTTTCTCGCAGCCTGATGCTGACATGGGGGCTCCCAAGCTATTCCACGCGAGCGATGGTTTGCTCAGCCTGTCGTGCCTCAATGGAGTGCGCGCTCTGGCCAATGTTTGGGTGTTGGTAGTGCATTGTTGGACTCTCTGGAGCGTCCTTCTGCCCTACGACGTGTTGCGCCAGCTGGGCAATCACAGCTGGCTGCCGTGGTGAGCGCCGCCCGCCACCCGCCGCCCGCCACCCGCCATTTGCCACCCGCGTACACAAAGAGGCAGGAGGCGGAGCACTGCCTCCCACTGCCACCACAACCCCCACTGCATGCTGCAGGGTGGCTGTGCAGGGCGCCTGTGGAGCAGACACATTCCTGGTGCTGTCGGCAGTGCTGGCCACATACCATCTGCTGCCGGTGCTGGAGGGCAGCGGCGGCAAAGGCAATGGCAGCGCCGCTAAGCAGCACGGCAGCAGCTGCCGCCAGGTGGTGCTGAAGTACTGGCGGCGCCGAGCGCTGCGCATCCTGCCAGCCTATGCGGTCGCCAACCTGCTGGCGCTAGTAATGTTCTGGCCCACCAGGCAGCTGCCGCCATTAGGTAGCCAGGCCCGCGATGTGTCTTATGGACGCTGCCCGCATGCCCTCTGGGCCAATGTCTTCTTTGTCACCAATCGGCTCAGCCTTCCACAAACCTGCGGTGCGTTGCTGCTGCTCATGTGCTGGCGTGCGGTTCAATTGATGGTTTGGGCCAGCTGCTGGATCAGAGTGCCCCTGATCGGGGGCCATCCCCCTTTGGTGCTGCGCCTTGCGCCGCCTTGCCTGCAGGCGGGCAGTTCTGGACCACGTCTATTGTGGTCCACATGTACACTGCATGGCCCTTGCTGCTGTGCGCGCTGCGGCCGCGCGTGCCGGGCTTCCGCGCACGCGTCGCCGTCGCCCTGGCCGCCGCGGTTGCTGCCGGCACCGCATGGCGCTTCTGGTCTGCCTCGCAAGCCAAATTCCACCTGCCGGTGGGTGACCGGACGGTCCCCGAGGAGGAAGCCAATTTGACCAGGATCCTCGAGACCGTGTACTTTCCAACGCTCAGTCGGTTGGCTGAGCTGGCGATCGGCGCCGCGCTGGGCCTGCTGCTGCGCTCCCACACTGCCATCAGCTGGGTGATGCGCAGGTCAGTGGGCGCAGCTGTTGTGGGAGTTTGGGTTGTACGTGAATGGCGGCGCCTGGTGCCTGCTGAAGGCTCAAGGCCTTCCCCCACAAAGTACAATCCCCCAGACCTCCCTTTCCTGGGCTTGCCTGCCTGCAGGCCCATGCTGGTGTCCGGCACGGCGTTTGCACTGCAAGGCATGTACCTGATTACCGTCAGCGGAGGCAACCTGCACCCCCCGAAAGATGTGCCCCTGCTGCCGCCCCTCGCCGCGAAACTTGTGGCGACCTTCCTATTTTACGGCTCCCCCTTCCACGCCTGCCTCGTCAGCGCTACCCTGCTGGCACTGGTCCTGCGCTCCGACCCGCTGCACGCAGCCGCGGCGCGGCTGCTGAGCACCCGCCCCCTTGCGGCGGCTGCTACGCTTTCTTATTCGGTCTATTTGCTGCACGAGATGGTGAAGATTGGGCTGGTCACGGTGGCCCCCGGCCTGCTGACCGCCTTTCTGGACAATGCACCGCAGGCGGCGCTGGCAGGCCTCATAGCCGCCACGCTCGTTGCCAGCTACGCTGTAGGCTACTTGAACTGGCGGCTGGTGGAGCGTCGGTTCTACTAGTCCAGCTGCTAGATGTGATCCTCCCATCTTCTCCAAAGAGCCCCTGTAACCTCTGTCATCCTGCCCCTTTGCCAAGCAATCCTCTCATGTCCAAAGCAAAAATGCTGCGCTTTACAGCAAAAGATGGCGCAGCATCAGCTGCCCCTGAATTTACAGACAATATCACAGGGAGTAGGTAGTAGGGAAGTGTATGTATGAGCATGGGTGCGGGATCGGTGGTGCCAATGCAGGGCCACAGGGCAATGTCGAGATTTTGCACTGCACAGGGGAGCCACACAGGGTGCAGGGCACGGGCCGAGGCCGGCCTATGACACAACAACCGGGGCCAGCGTCCATGCAATGGCTGCCTGCGCCGCATTCAGGCACCGCCGGCACCCGTCGTCTAGGCTTGGCATCACGCAGTCACGTGCTGCGCTTCTGCCAGCCTGGCGCCGGCTGACCACGCGCTTGCGCTCCATGCGAGCCCCCACGTTCTGGCCGGCAACTGCGAGAATGGAGACAAGCGGGCGCAGCAGCAGATCAGCTGCCAGGCCTTCTGCGCACGAGAATGCAGACGAGCGCTAAACAGCAACCTCTTGTCCTCCAAGCGTCAAGCAACCCAGCGTGCGGGGACAGGCGGCATCGCGCCTATGCACCCCCGGCCGACCACCCGGCGACTCACTTGCGCCCGCCACCGTCAGCAGGATGGCCCACTTTGGCATGAGCACGGCTTTGCGCAGCATGGCCACAAACGGGATGGTGGCGTGCACCGCCAGGAACCACTGCGGCGAAAACTTCTTGGTGTGCTCGCGCCACGCCCCGCACGGCAGGTTGGCGGCGATGGCAGTGCCGCCCATGGCCAGCGCCCTGCAAGGAGGGAGCGGGCGAGCAGCCGGCGGGAGCGGCTGGTAAGCAACAAGGCCAGGCGGCGGCGGAGTGAAGCGCCAGTGCTGCGAGCTAAGGCTTCAGGCGAGTGGAGGGAAGGGTCCCTTGGCTGCCCACGCGCCAGACAGCGCCCTCGCAGCAGCGCCCCGCACCTGATGGGCAGCGCCTGCGGTCGAAGCTGCCTGACCGGCTTGAGCGCGGCTACCACCGCGCGCATTTTGACAATGGGGGCGGGGCAGGAGAGCTGGCCGTTGGCTGCTAGGGGGATCAGGCCGCCGATGGCGCGGCCCCAAGCGCTTGTGCAGCCACCTTTGCCTGGAGCGCCGGCAGCAGGGTGCAGGCGCCCGGAGCTGCCGCTACTGCCTCCAGAGGACACTCCGGGGCTGCCGCCGCTGGCAGCACCGGGGCGTCCGCTGCTGCCGCTGCCGCCGTTGGTGCTGCTATTGCCGGTAGTGCCGGCACGGCTATTGCCTGGGTCGGCCGGTTTGCGCTGCTGCTGCTGCTGCTTGGCGCGCGGCGGACGGTTGAACAGCTGCCCCGGGTCGGGCTGCAGGCGCAGGACGGGCAGGAGCATCGTCTTGAGGCAACAGCCTGGGCGGGTGCCCATGTGTCAGTTACCATAAAGCTGCAAAAATGCCCGCCGCCTGCAAATCCATCAGCGGCACTCCCTTGCTCACCACAAAGCCAAATCCAGAGATGCTGATGGAGGCAAAGGGGGCACGTGCCAGCGGCGAGGGCGCAGAGTGCGTCGTTGCCGCCGCACCAGCCCTGCATTGGGCTGCCGGCACCGCTGCCGTGGTCACTGCATGCTCGGGAGAGAGGCTGCTGCTGCTAGCTGTACTAGCGTGCTGCGCCTTGGCCTCGGCAGCAGCTGCGTGGAAGGGGCAGCCGCCGCTTGCCGGCGCGGCGTCCGCGGCCGTAGCGTCAAAGCGGCGCAGGGGCACAACACCGCCCGGCCCGTGGAACAGCCTGAGCGTGGCTGCGTAGCCCTCCTCCAGCAGCAGGGGCCCCGCCGAGGCCCGGGCGAAGGGGTTGGCCGCCAGGTTGCGGGCATATTGCTCCCCTTGCTGCGCCCCCACCAGGGCAAGGAACGGGCACTGCCTGACCGCCGCCGCCAGCGGGTCGGGCTGCATGGCGACTGGGTGCGCTAGACAGGCCGCCAGAGCCAAGGGTCGGGGCAGATGAGTAGGGGACGCGTTTGGCGCACGTTGGGAACGGGGTGTCTGTTGCTGCCGATGGGTTCAAGGCGTCGCTGAGAGTGTCAGAGAAAGCCCCGGAGCTCTTGGAGCTCTGGTTGAGGCTGAGGTGGAGGCCTGGAAAGAGGGCTCCTCCAAACATGCATGAGGCCAGGCCAAAACAGGTTTTCAGCCCTGCACCGATCACGAAACACCCATTGCTTCCCACCAGATCGCCCCTCCTCAAAACAATCGAGAGCCCAGGGTTGTGCCTCTCCTCAACAGCAGAGCCCTGCGGCAAGGGCCTATGGCGCAAGCCCTGGCACCTTTGGTGGCCTCATGGAGGGCTGTGGGACGGCCGGAGCGGCCTGAGATGGTTCTCAGGCTGCCAGGCAGTAGGCGGCAGCAGCGGCGGCACGGTGGCGGCGGTGGCTGCTGGGCGCCAGCCCCTCGGCAGCTGGTGGCTGCTGCTTCGGCGCAGCAAGAGGATGTGGAGGGCGGCTTCTGCATGCCCGCCTATGTGACTTGTGACAACAAGCGCAGCAAGTGCTTCACCGTGCTGGACATTGAAATAGGCGACTACCCAGGCACGTTGAGTAGGGGAGACGATGCAGGCGCCTTCAACTGAGGAGAGTGAGGGGCTCTCCTTAATCAGTGCAGCTGCTCGCCGCTGTTTCCCTGGTTGCAGGCCTGCTACGGGTCATCAGCTGGACCCTGAATGGGCTGGACATAGTGGCGCAGAATGCGGTGGTGCGCACCAGCGAGGACGGCATCGCCCACAACACCTTCTGGCTGACCAACCGTGCGGGGCAGAAGCTGCAGGACGCCGCAGCGGAGCTGCTCGCCGAGCGCGTACGAGACTTTGTCACGTGAGCCGGCATCTGCACTGGAGGTGCTTGCTGTGGCTACCCTGACTCAGCTTCGCCACCAACAGGCTCTGGCCACCCATCCATCCTGCTCCTGGCAGGTACTGCTCCCCGGATGAGAACGCTGCCCGCAAGACCGAGTTCTGCGCCGGTCCCATCCACATCTCCAACAGCCAGCACGAGGAGTACACTGTGGTGGGTGGCGCTGGGCGCTGTCGTGCATCTTGCAGCAAGTTGCAGCACATGGTGCCCTGCAGATGCTCCACTGACCAGCAGGGGGCAGTTGGCGGATGGAGTGTCAGCGGCGCTTGCTCGCCTGCCTGCTGTGCTGCCCCTGTCCTGCAGCTGACGGTGCTGGAACCGCAGCCCACTCCTGGGTTTCTTCTGGAGGTAGCCTCAGCCCTCAGGCAAGTTCTGCCCTGCTGCCTCAGCCTGAGCTCCGTCGTCCAGGCAGCCGTAGGCTTGCGCCTCCCTCCGCTCTGTTTGTGCGCTGCGTTGGGTGCTGAACGGTCCCTTCCATGCCTTCCTCATCTGCTGCAGTGGCATGAACACCTGCATCCTCCAGGGCGTGGTGCAGGGTGGCATTTGTGACGACGAGCCTGTGGGGTCAGAGCAGGTGCGGCAGGAGGCCAAAGGCAGCGCCTGCACCATGTGCTGTTGTTGCAGCATTTGATGTGCGACCTGAAACCTTTACACTCCCATGTCCTGCCCTGCCCTGCCCTTCCTGCAGCTGGATGAACGGCGGTTGGACGAGGGCACATGCCTGCTGGCCGAGGAGGCGGAGGGCAGGACCTTCACATTTTGGCTGCGGGACAGGTGGAGACATGGGCTGCCCTTCAGCGACCTGCTTGTTGGTTCGCTTGGCTGGGAGAGGCGGCTGTGATGCTCGACTGCCCGGCTTGCCTCAATCCATCCCATTGTATGCTGCCGTCACCCCTTCTGGTGCAGCCAAGGGCGTAAGTTGGACTATGGCGGCATGACGGCCCTCGTCTACACGCTGTCCAGCGTGCTGGGGTATCGCAGCCATCCCACAGTGCCACCCGACCAGGAGATGCTAATGAACGCTCGGTGAGGCGGCGTAGAGGGCTGCGCGCAGCGCTCAAGGACTGGAGCCTGGGCTCTGCCCATGCATAATCCTCTAGGGCTGTGGAGCTTAGGCCATGGAGCAGCAGGCGATCCAGGCGTACTAGCTGACCCGACACTTTCAAATGTGCTCCTGTACGTATTCAACCACACAAGTGTATCAATCAAACGCTTGTGACCCCCTCTTTCCAGTTCCTGATGAATAACTGCCAGCTTTCAAATCCCCGCTCGGTGTGCTGTAGTAGTGCTGCTCTGGCACTTTGTAACAGTGAATGAACATAACTGGCTGGTACAAGCTGTGGGCAGAATGCAAATGGAGCCGGACAAAGGCAGCAGGTACAGCACTGCTGCCAAACACAGCCACCAGCTACTTCGCCGTCTGTGGCGCCGCTGCCGGCTTGGGGGGCGGGTAGACGCCCGTGGCATACGCCGGGGGAGCCGGGGGCCGCTTGAGCCCTGGCGCTGGGTTCCAGGACTCTACCGCCTGCAGCTCCTGCCAGTAGGGGTCCTCCAGCACCACCCCATACTTGGTGTCGCCCTTGCGCAGCTTGGGCAGCTTGTCCAGGAAGCCGCCATGCACCCGCATGGTGTGCTCGTCGATCCAGGCAGCCAGCTTCTCCTCGGCTACCGTGGTGTCCAGCAGCGGCTTGTGCAGCAGGTGGCGGACGTTGCGGTACCAGCCCTGCTCCCGCTCCATCTGCTCCTCCCACGATGCCGGATCCATGGGCCGGTTGCGCAGCCAGTCCCAGTTGAGCATCTGCGGCAGGCAGGGCAAAAGGGGTTTACTTGTTCTGACCATCAGACCGGCGTGACGAAGTCGGCATGCATGGGCAAGACAAGTGGGGAAGGAAGCAATGCCATGCTGATGTGAGCACCTCTCTGCTGGTTCCGCCCCCTTCCAGACAGCAGGACTCTCACCAGGTAGAACCCGGCGCCGTCATCATCCCACATGATGCACCGCTTGCCATTCTCCAGGCAGAAGCGGTCCATCTAAACACGCCATCAACGAGGGCAGGGGGCGGCGGCGCAAGGAGGCCAGAGCCGCTGAGGCGCGGCAATGAATATAGGTATCACCAAAGCCTCAGGCATCCAGTCATCAGAAGCTCGGCAGCAGGGAGGGAGGCCAGCACAGCCAGCTCAAGCAGCCAATGGCAGCGGCAGGTGGCACGCACCTTCATGATCCTCTCCTGGTCCCAGCGCGGCACCTTGCCCGGGTTGTCCTTAAGCATTTGCTCCACCGCGCGGTCCAGCTCCGCCTGGCGCTCCGCCCTCTGGGCCAGCACCTTGGGGTCATTCTTGCTGCAGGCGGGTGCAGGGCAGCAGGCAGAGTGGCAGGCAGGGTGGGGCACGCACCCGCCACTCCCCACGGCGGCGCAAACCCGCCACTCCCCAGGTAAACTGCAGGGTGCTCACGCTTGAGTATAGAAGTTTTTGGGGGCTTTGGGCTTCGCCTCCCCTGTCATTTCGCAAAACCAAGGCCGTGCTGGGGTGGAAGACGAAGGGCAGCACCCAGAACCAGAAGGCCTTTATTAGCGTTCTGTTGTCAGTGTAGCGTAGGTGAGATTGCCGAGATCGACTGCACAAAAACCAAGGCAGTGCTGCGCGGTGTCAGATCGATGAGCCTTTCACCCGCACCTGCAAGCCTTCTATGGTGCAAGATAAGCACGAGGCGGTATGCCGCGGCCGAAAGCTCAATCAGCGCACAAGAAAGCTTGGGGCAGCTGAATGGGCACTAGCGCCACTCCCGCCGCCACGCCAGCGATGGCACAGGCACAGCGGAGCGAGGGAAAAGTGCGCAAGCATGGATATTACCACAGCAGGTGTAATATGTCGAAAGAAGTAGACTATTATCATAGCAGGCAATAGAACAGTTACTGGTTCCTAATCCCCAAATTCACGGTGCGGAACCATGTCCAGTGGTCACCAGCTCCCGATGGGGCCAAGCCGGCAGCCCAGCTTCTTCATGTTGCGCTTGGATGTGAGGATGCATGTGCCGCCATGCTTGGCGGGCTTGCCGTTCCATACTGTCCCTTTGGCGCATGGCATCAGGAGTGACGCCCTGGCAAGCTGCAACCCTACCCCCTCACCGCTCTGGTCTTGCCTTCTGCAACGTCGGTCGACCAGCAGATCTGATGTGAGAGAAGAGACGAGTGAGAGAAGAGTAAGAGTCTGGAGGCTGCCGCTGCCGTGGGCATCTCGGCTGCCGTGCACCACAGATGGCAGTACCAGTCGGCGGCACGTCCCTCGACGATACACACACAATCCTCAAGTGCATCTGTCGGTGCATCTGCCACGGTCAATGTTGCAGCTGAGGCTTTTTCGTGAGAATGTAGAGCGGTAGCTGAGCCGCAACTGCTCCACAGACGGACTCAGATGGCGGCCGCCAGGTCCAGAGCGCATACGTGGCTGGAAGCCAGGCTGCCCATGTACAGCGTGCCACCGACTTGCGCCGCAGAGGTGTGGCAACGGCCGCCAGTGGGGTCATGCAGGCTGCGCAGGATACGTCCGTCAGAAGACACCTGCGAGAAGTGTGTGTGAGTGGCCACTGCTGGGGGGTGGAGCACCTGCAGACCCAGCCACTGCTGGGAGGCCAGCAGGGTCGCAAGAAGCTGCCCCGCATCCTTCCTTCAAGCCACATGTGTTCACACTCGAGGATGCAGCCCGCAGCCGCACTTGCCTCGGCAACAATGCCCACGTGGGTGGGCTTTGGGTTCAAAGCTTTCGGCAGCCAGGCCACCAGCCAACGCAGCAGCTGTGAGCTTGGCAGCGCCTTGGCCAGCGCTGCACGCAGATGGAGAATCCTATCAGGCGTAATCAAGCGCAAGTGCCCCGCAGCTGGATCCAGCAACGGATTTGTGCCAGCGCTGGCGGCAAAAGGCCTGTTTCGTCCATGTAGCAAAAGCAGCACCGCTCACGGCTGGGGGTAGAGATAATGGTCAGCCAGTAGCTGTCGCCCCCTGGTGCACGCGAGATGCCATCTGGGAAACCGGGCAGGCCATCAACAAATACCTGAAAGCAGCAAGGCATCGCGGGTGGTGAGATGCACGGCACTCAAACAGGGTCTGTCCAGGCGCCTCGGTTGCAACTGCTGCAGCTCACACCTCTGTGGTACCCGCCGCGGGGCCCTGCAGCCAGTGCCGGAGCACCCTGCACCCAAACGTCTCCGCCACCAGAACATACGACTCATTGTCTGCAGCACAGGTGGCAAAGGTAGGAGGCAGCAGTTGAAATTGATGAGAATGGCGAGCTTCAGTTGCACGATGACCGTGCATTGCTGATTCTCTAGCGCGATGGGCGCTGCACACACACACACCAGACAACGCCACCCCTTTCGCAAACCAGATGCCGTCTGCCAGCTGCTGGGTGTAGTGGGTACGTGGGTCATACACCAGCAGCCGCCCCTGAGGTGCCCCCTGCACCCAATACCAGAAGGCACAGCAGCAGCTCTTGAACAATGCAAGCGGCTTACGATGAGGGATGTAGCACAGGGAACACCCCATGCTTGGGAGGCTGCGGCATGCCATGCAGTAAAGGGACCGGCTCCACGGCATGCACCTTCAAACCACTTGCCTGCAAGGCGTCCAGCACAGAAGCCCCCAATGAATCCCACTCCCCCCGAGGCCCTCGCAGTGGCGGGATGCGGGATGCATCCGTGAAAAATATGCGTCCGTCCCGTGCTATCTCTACACCATCGCAGAATACAATGTCTGCCTCTGCTGGCGTCAGACTCGCATTGGGCAACCGACTGGCCAGCAGCGACACCTCCCCGCTGGCCGGGTCGGCAGATAGCAGGCCCTGCGTGGCAGGCAGGGAGGCAGATTTCAACCCGTTCTGCGCAGTGACTTTGGGAGTGCGCAGCTGCAGTGCACGCAGGGAGTACAGCTGTTGACTGCCCGCCCCCCCATCCCCCACCTTCACATACAACCAGATACTCAGCACCCAACCAAAGCACCCAACCAAACCACCAAATCACCAAATCAAACAAAGCATCCAGCCCACCTTGGCAGCATCACACACGATTAGGTGCCCATCTGGGTGCATGGCCATGCCCAGGGGCGCCCCCAGCCAGGCCACATGCTGAAGCCTGCACCCATAAGGAGAGCACCTTCAAGGCTCACCAAGTTGGTGCGTTCAAGGCTCATGCTGCACCTGGACACAGAACTCTTCTCGGAGACGACTGTAGTCGGCAGTAAGTGGCCCAGCAGCTGGCGACGCACGTGTCGGGGTGGTGCACGCTGGTCCGAAGCAGTTGGCCAGTTGCAGATGAGGCCACATACGCATTACCGTTTTCCAGCACAACTGGCGTCTCTGCAGCCGCAAACGCGGGGTGCTGGGCTGGCCAACAAGCGGGGTTGCTACCGGCCGCAGCCCCGCCAAGCAGCCAGCACACCGCCACAGCCTGCCTGGTTTGCTGACGCCGTGGAACAGCTGCCGGGCATGCAGCAGGACGGTGTTGGGTGCAAAGGGGCTGGTGAGCCCGGCAGCAAGCGGGCGCTTGGTCCGCTGACAGGATGGGCGCGGTCGGCGGGGTAAGGCAGCTGCCAGAGCAGGCCAGGCAACGACACCGCGATCGCCACTGCCAGCAACAGCAGCAAGCGCATGTGTGGCGGCACTCCAAGAGCGAGACAGCGTCAAAGGTGCCGGAAGGGCGCGGGCAGAGCAGCTGCCAACCAGGGACCGATAGTAGCTATTGGTTTGCCGCTCTGGGACACCTGCCTTTTGGGAACGAACCAGGGCCGAATGAAGAAGTTCACGCTTTGGGTCCAGTCAGCATGCCAACAAGGATGTCACATGAGGAGCCTCCGGGCACACGGCCTGTGCATCCCTGACTTCATCAGGACCGCCCAGCAGACCGGCAGCAGCGCACACACCCAGCGGGGATTGGCGGGGTCAGCTGAGCGCACGGGCAGCACGATGGCGTGGCGCAGTGCGCTCAGCAAGAACTTGCAGGAGTTGAGGTGGGGGCTGCATGGCCGCGCCGCAGAAGCAGCGCCTGAGGTCTGCCCTGTGCGGCTGCTCACCTGTCGGGCCCTCCCCTGGCCGTGCAGGATACACTTATGCCAGACCTCAAAGGCTAGCGAGGGCGCCAGGTGTGGGCTGCCTGCCATGCGCCGGGTGCTCCCCACTTGGGCCCTCCCCCACCCCCCATTCTGCTATTCTGTGATGCAGGGACTTTGTGATGAGCAGTTATCAGGAGCTGAAGAAAGCCAACCCAACCTTCCCCATCCTTGTGCGGGAGTGCAGCGGCGTCGAGGCCAAGCTGGTGGCGCGATACGGTGCGCTCGTCAGGCTGGGAGTCTAGGCCACATTGACAGCAGTGGGACAAGTGCACAGCACCGAGAGTCGAATAGCAGCTGTCTAAGCGGGGCTTGCCAGCCGGCGCATGTTCGCCACGCTTGCTGTGGTGGTGCCAGCGACTCGTACGCCCGCCAACCACGCTGACTATGTCGCTCCATACCTGCGTGCTGTGCCGCTGCAGACTTTGGGGTGGAGGAGGCTGTGAAGGTCGACGGCTTGGGCAAGGCCGACATCGCCAAGCAGCTGGAGGCACTGGTGAAGAAGGGGGAGAGCATGCCGCGGTCAACGGAGAGCCAGGGCGCGCTCTGAGATTGTTGCGATGCCCTTGTGCTCTTGAGCATCGCACGCTTTAGTTTGTGTTTGCTGCTGCCTCCTGTTTCTGTTTCTGTGGCTGCCTTTTGGCCCGCCTTTTTTTGCTCCCTTCAAATATGCACTCTTGCAGCTGTTGAGACAGCTGTGGTGCATGTTGGCTCATCAACTTCTTGCAACTACACACATTCTCGCATAACAGAAGAAAACGGGCAAGAGCAGGTCATGCGCAGGTACCACCGTGCTGGCAGAGGCCCTGCCGCTGCTCAGCATGGGGCCCGCGATACGTCTTGCAGGCTCCAGCTGCTCCATGCTGCGCCCCACATTGCTGCACAGGCTGAGACCAATCTGGCTTGCATTAAGCTGGTCAGGCGCAGCACCTGCACCCGCCACGACAGCACAAGTTGGCGGCACGCGCTGAGCACACTGCAGTTCTGCATTGCACACCGCCTAGATGAGCGCTAACATGCCGCCAGGGCATCGCTTGACCACAAACAAGTGGCCACCAGAACCCTAGCGCGCTTTTCTCTGGAGCTGCTTCGCGCTCGCAGTGCAGTGCGCCGAGGTCCAAGCTCCACCACTCCCCAGCCATGGCCCTATCCCCAGGCATGCAGCCCAGCCCGGGCCAGGCAGCCTGTCAGGGCGCCACAAAGGGAGCATTCACGGGCCTGGTGCTAGGCATCCTCATGGGCTGCTGGGAGGAAAAGCGGTTTGTGATGCGCAACTGTCTCAAGGTCCGTTCGCCGCCGCCCCCGCTGTCGCGGCTGTGCGCAGTGGCGGCGGTTGTGCCGCCCACGTTTGGTTGATGTTTGTTTGCCGCCCACAGGAGTACCACCTGCGCGAGTGCCCCACTCGTCTGTTTGCTGTGATGATTAGAGCCGTCACCACCGCGCCAGTACTGGCCACGTTCATTGGTGCGCTTCTTGTGTGATGCACCTGTGTGATGCATGGTCATCAGTCGCCTGTTCACACCATTACAGCTGTGTTGCTACCCCGAATCCATGCCACGGCAGGGGTCCACTCTGGCCTGCGCTGCTGGTGGCACCTTCAGCAGCAAGAACGACAGCAGGGGGAGGTGCAGCAGCGGCAGGAGCAGGAGCACCGTGAGGCCGTTCTCCAGACATGCCCTCAGCAGTTCAGCACATTTTCGCTACACCAGCCCGCTCTGGCGGGGGTAGCGGGCACTGCAGTGAGTGGTGCTTTTGTGCCAGTTCACTGCCACTGGTGTTCGCACATGCTGCCCCCGAGCAGTTGCCCGCCACTCAAAGGTTGCTTGCCTGTCAGTCACGCCTGCTCCTCATTCCCTGCTCCTGCTGCCCCTGCAGGCAGGCGCTGTTCGCACCCTCCTATCCGAGGCAGCGCTGGCCATGCACCCGGTGGTGCATGCGCAGCGCTCGGTAGCAGCAGGGCTGGCTGCTGCAGGTGTGTTTGGGCTGGGCGGCTGGCTGGAGCAGGAAGAGGATCGTCAGAAGCAGCAGCGGCAGCAGTGGGAGCAGCAAATTGGCATGTCAGATTGCGACTGAGCTGGCCACCTTTCTTCAGATCATTGTCGTGCAGCCAGGTTCATTTTTGGGTGTCTTGGCTTGCCTGTCTTCGTCTTGTGACATGTGCCTGCCCACCCCTAACAGTGTTAGCTTGCTGTTTGATCTGTTTGTTTCGATTCGTCACTCCAATAAAAGATGCAAGGTACAGGCTGGCAGAAAGCTCAGAGCAATGGCATAGCAGATGGCATGGCGATGGATGCTATAACAGACGGTTCAGTACATCGGGACATACCTCTAAAGCACAAAACAGATTGGGAAGTTGTTTAAACTCCGGGAGGGTTCATTTTGTGGTGTGCTGCCGCTGCGGGGGTCATTCATCCAGGGCGAGCGTGAAGATCAGGCTACCATCTGGCCCCGTCTTGGGGCCTGCCATCAGGTGCACATCCCGATAAAGAATCGAACCGTCTGCCTGCACCTCGCCCAGCCGCTTGCCGGCGCTGCTGCTGGGGCGACCTTGCCCTCGCGGCTTGCTGCCCTCCTCCACGGCCGCTGCTGCGGCAGCCACAGCTGCAGGCGGCTCCTCTACTGGCTCCAGCTCAGGCTCCAGCTCAGGCTGCTGTGACTGGCTGGGCTCCTCGGCCAGCGGCTGCAACGGCACCTCTACATCATTCTTCTCAGCGGCAGGCATCGCGTTGAACTTGAAGTCCAGTAGCTCCCTCATCTGCTGCACCTCGCTGTCTGCAGGGCGGCACAGGGGCAGAGCAAGGCTGCGTCGCATGGCGCATACAAGGCTGTATATAGCGTCATTGGTTTCGCAGCCCCCCCTGGCCCGCTGCACGCACCTTCTGCAAACTGCACGTCGATGGCTGCTGTCGAGTTGTCGTCGGTGGCGCAGCGCTCAGGCTCGGCACGGGCAATCGTGGACTGCCAGGCGGGGGTTACTGGGGTGGCGGTCTCGCCTGCCAGTGCCGCACGCGACTGCTGGAGCAGGGCGGTGGCTGCATACTCTGCCTCGGTGCCCTCCTCATGCATCCAGTCGATGTACCTTATGGGGAGGAAAGAGGCGGCCGGGGGTGGGCGGTATGAGTCGGGCACTCAAGAAAAAGGCTAGAGGAGCGACAACAACAGCCCCACCGTTGACTTGTGCTCACCGTGGGCAAATTGTGTATGACACTCACCTCTGCAGCCGCTCGTTGCGAGCCCTGCGGGCCTCCTTAGAGTCGAAGCCGTTGGGCGCCTCCTCCGCACGCAGCACGCTGTCGCCACCGCGCTCGCACACCACGGCACGGCCCGCCACCCTGCGCATCTGCCGCGGCGTCATGGGCTGCGCACGGCGGGGCCAGGCCAGGGGCGCAGGAGGGGATGGGGAAGGGTGTCAGCACGCAGTGGTAGCAGCAGCAGCTGGACATCGCCCCCCTAAGCTTGTTGGGCTGGCTGACAGCTCACCGGAATGGCGGCGATGTCCAGGTGCGCCTTCACGCCGTCAACCACCACATACACGCTGGTGGACGCCACAAACTCCAGGTTGGGGGAGTCGTCCTCAAACTCGTAAGCCCAGTTGTGCACCTGCACGCCCGTGATTACTGCAGGTGCATGGAGCAGGCAGGGGAGGAACAAGTTGGAAAGGGGAGGGAGCGGATTTCGGTGCACCTATGCCAACCGTCCCTGTAGAATTCCCGCAGCAACCCACGCCACCCCAGACACGCCAGTTTCAAACACTGCGGACCGCCTACCTGCGTAGTCGGCCTTGCTTGTGTCCACGGTCTGGGAGATGAGGTGCTCGAGGTCGTCGGAGATGGTGCGCTCAGCCACCTTGGTCACATCCACTGCAGTCGGGCAATAAAGCAGGCAGGTAGGCAGGCAGGCAGTGACCCCTCTGCACTGTTTTCCATGCTGTTCAAGCTCCTTGGCATCAGGCACAATGGCGAGCGACCAGGGCAGGCAGCAGCAGGCGGTCAGCAGCAGCGAAGCCAGCGGCCACCCACCCAGGGTCAGGCCCTGGACCGACTCATCGGTGGCGCCCTCGTGGAACAGCCGCCGCGCAATGCGCTGCTTCAGCACCGACATCTCAGGGTCGGCAAAGTCGTGGACTGCGGGGGGATAATGAGGGGAAAACATATGGAATGGCAGGGCAGGTATCCATGCGAGCAGCCAATCAAAGGGATTGCAGGGCGCAGGGTCCTGGCCCATGGCACGTGCTGACGAGCAGGTTATAGGTGGCGACGCACCGCCGGGGACCTTGCTGTTGCAGGTCAGGCCCTCGCTCTTGATCTCGTTGGTGGCCTTGATCAGGGCGCCGCAGGCGCAGGACTGGCCGGGGCGGCCGGGGCGGGACATGGGGCCAACCTCGCCCCTGGAGTTGATGCTGCAGGCGGCAAGAGGGCAGGACACGGTGAGAGCAGGGTGCAGAGGCCAGCAAGGAAAGGAGTGCAGAGAGACATGAGCCGAGCATTAAGCTGGTCTCTGTCAAGCCAGTCGAAGTGCCACCTGATGTGTGGGAGAGAGAAGAAGACGTAGCGCTCCTTGTTGCTGCTGCACAGCGGCGAGTGGCTGAAGCCGGCACCCAGACCGGTCACGCCGCACGTCAGCACGCCGCCCAGGCCGTTGGTGGAGAACGAGGAGCCGAAGATTTGCTCAATGCGGTGCTTCAGGGAGACGGTCACTTCATCGCGGCACAAGTTCACCATGGCTGCATAGGAGGATGGCAGGAGGGATTTGTGCGTGGTGCCATGGCTTGCCTGCTATGGATGATGGAATGCTGCTGGTGCCATGGTCGCCCTTCCGGCTCAGCAGGCGCAACTGGCTAAAGCTTCGCTCACCGATGGAGTTGTCTCCAGCAAAGCCGAAAGCAAACAGCGCCTTCTCCAGGCGCAGCATGAAGTCGTCGGCGCCGAGGGCGCCGGTAAAGTGCTTCTGCACCGCAGCAGCGCGCCCTGCTCCCAGGCAGCGCGAATGAAAGCAACTTGTTGGAAAGGTTTGGGTTGAGGTGCGTCTGCACCCCCCTGGATGGGCCAGGATCGTTTGCAGTACATCACGGTGGGCAAATGCACGGGAGCGCACCAGTAAGGTACGACACCTCTGCATCCTCGCCGATGGCAGCCTCCTGGTTGAGCGATGCCCTGTTGCCCAGTTGCCGATCCGCCAGCAGCTCACTGCTGAGCCCGCTCCCAGGCTGCACAGACACCCGGATCGGGCCCCCCTGCATCTCCACAGTCAGCCCACTCCCTCCAACTCTGACCACAGGGCCGGTGGTCTCCAGGTCGGCACCAACATCGACTGCGCCCGGCAGGCATGCAGGGGCGGGCGGCACTGGTTGTGATTATTCTGGCAGGGTGCGCAACCGATGGAATTGATTTCAGAACAAATCCCCGCAAACCCAAAACCCAGCTTCATCTGCAGTGGCAAAAGAGATGTATTGATGATGCTACATCCCAGCTCACTTGCGTCGGTGGGCACGGCGCCCGGGCGGCGCTGGAAGTAGCCACCACCGCGCAGTGCTAGCTGCGATCCCTGCGCCCTCAGATGTCTGCCATTGCCCCGCAGAGCAGGTCCCCTGCCGAGGGAAGGCGTGCAGAGCATGATTCAACGTTGGGAGCAGTGCCGGGTGCTCCAATGGCTGCCTGCGAGGCCCAAGTGAGTTCTCCGGCAGGTCCAAAAGAGTAAACCGAGCTCAAACGAATAGATGGCGGCGTGGGAGGTTCGGTGATCTCAGGGCGCCAATGCCGCAGCGCACGCAGCGGGCGCAGCATGGCATTCTTCTCTAGGGATGTATGAGCTCTAGATGTGCTGGATCGGTGCAAAGGCGTCCTGTTCAAACCTGCGCAGGTGAATGCGGCTGCTTCCCAAACCGATTTGAACACTACCACCGCGTTGCCGCTGTCATCACACCTTCCCCCTTCCTTTCAGCAGAGGTGTGATTCATCGACAAGAGGGCATCAATCTTATGAGTGGGTGCAAGCACTGAAGTAAAATAGTGCAAGGGCAAGCTGGTGCATCGCCAGCCGTCCTCGGGTGCGGCACTCTTCTGTCGCGGGTGAGGAAATGCGTTCGCTGCTCAGTTCCAGTACGCCGAGTCTGGGTCAGGCTTGCCCAGGATCAGCTTGGCGCGCTCGATGGCAATCAGACACTGACAGCCCTGCAGCAGCTGGGCGCACGCGCCGTCCGCAGCTGGAGGCGCAGCATGGCGTGCTACAGCAGCGGGGCAAGTGCACCACCTTGGTGTGTTGGCATCAAGCCACCCCCCACCCACCGGCGGGACGTGGTAGTCTGCCAGCTGCTGGCTGTCTGCCATGCGTTGCCCCGCATAGATCAGCTCGAGGTCCTCCCACTTCTGCAGTTGGCGGGAGAAGACAGGGAGGCAGCATCAGCACCACAGGCCATGCTGGCTAGCAGGCTAGCCGCACAGAGCGAGACGGGGCCTGCACAGCCACAAGATGGCAGCAGCGGCAGGCGCATGCTGCTGCCCTCTGCTGCAGGCCGCCACCCTGCCTGAATGCCCGGCGTGTTGCGGATGTGCTCTGGCTTGTTGGCGCGCGCGATGCCCCCCACAAACAGCGCCCGCTTCACCCGCTCCACCGTCCAGTCGGGGTAGGCGGTGACGCGGTACCTGCAGCGGGCACGCCATGCGTGAGGTGGACCGGGTACCCCGTGGCAGGCACACATGAAGGACGCCGCTCGCCTCGCCCACTGCCATCCCGTCTTCGCGTGGACGCCGCCAATCTTGTGACAGCGCCGGCCGCATCTTTCCAGCTCCCTATTCGCCCCCTGCCCGCACAGTTGTATGTGTCCCAGCCACCCCCACCTGCACCCGCCGCAGAAGAAGGCCATGTGGTCCATGTCCTTGCGAGGCGGCACCGTGGGGATGCCCTCAAAGGGGAAGTCCATGGTCGCAATCTCCTCAAACACAATGGCCTCCCGCTCCGGCGGGATCTCTGCGGGGGCCGGGAGGCGGCAGCGGGCGGTGGGGGGCAATTGCTGCTGGGAGCAAGCACACAGGTCAGCGAGATGCGTGGGTCTACCTGTGTTGGTGTCGCAGTCCCAGGCTCCCTTGCCCAGCGACACGCCGCCGCCGCCGCCGCCGCCCTCCTCCCCGGCCACCAGCGCCTTGTCGTCGCCCGGCTTGCTCATGCCCGCTGCTGCTGCGGTGCTCTCTGCTGCGCTTTCAGGCTGCACCGAAGAGCAGGATCAGACGGCATTCTTGGTCAACATGCAGTCAACAGAGGTGGCGGCACACAGGCATCATCCGTTTGCTAGCTGGACAGGCACGCGATGCACTCCGTCGTAAGCAGGCAAACGCTCGCTCCGTGTGCCGAGCAGCGCACAGCCATGTCCGAGCCCAGCTTTGCCCACCAGTTGATTTCGATTATGCTGCTCCCTCGGAGTGATCAAAGGCGCCCAAGAGGCCAAAAACGGAGAAACCCGCGATGGCCTCGCGAGATTGTACCAGGCAAGTTTCCTGCGCGGCGCTACCTGTTCTCTGCAGCGGCTTCCTGTTCTACAGCCTCGCCACTAAACGTCCGCTTTGGCATTAGCTAGGCTTCCATTGCCCGTCTTGCTCTCAGCCTGCCTGCCTCTCCATTTCGCTTCACTGGGCAGTCCCTTGGGCGCCGCCGCCATGCCCACCCGAGGCGTGGCATCCTGGGAAGATGCACTGCCCGCTGCAGGTTTGCTTGTCTGGGTGGGGCACAATTGTCTCTCCGCCGGGGTTCGCCAGTGTGGCAGCGAGGAGGGCAAAGGGAGGAAGGTTGCGATTAATTTGAGGCTCTGGGCGGCATGGCTTGCATGAACGCTCTGCCGCGGCCACCCCCGCTGGTATACGCCGCGTGCAGCTCCTGCCGTTGCAGCGCCTGTGGATTTACGAGGCTCTTGCCTCCTTGCAGTGGATGGCATGAGCTGGAGCGAGGCGGACTGGCACTGGGACCCTATAGCCATGACGGCCACAGCGCGGCAGCCGGCTGCCACCGCCTCCCCTGCCACCGGGCTGCCTCATCGCCCACCGCATCCAGCTGGGTGTTCCGCGGCGGGAAGCCTGCAAGTGGAGTTCCTGGCTTCGCTGGCTTGCGTGGGGGATGGCGCATCCAAGGCGGACGCAGCAGATGGGATGAAACCTGCCCTGCCCCCGGCAGGCACGCCCGGCAGCAGCAGTGGTGGCACGGTGGCGGTCGAGGGCGCGGGCGGCGCCGCCACCGCTGCCGGCCCTGCTCGCGCAACCCCAGCCCGCGGACGCAGTGACGCGAAGCAGAAGAAGGGCGCGGCTGGCGGCGGCGGCAACCTAGCATGCCAGGCCGACGGCTGCGAGGCCGACCTCAGAGCACACACCTACTACCACCAGCGCAACAAGTGAGCTTGTGCTGGGTTTCGCTTCCTGCGTGGCCTGAACTTTGCTGGCTTGGGGCCATGGCAGCGAAAGTTGCACCGTGTTGCACCCCACCCTCCCAAACTTACTGTACCTGTACTGCCCACCCAAATTTAGGATCTGCACGGTTCACATCAAAGCCGACATGTTCCTGCGCAACGGCGAGCAGCTGCGGTTCTGCCAGCGCTGCGGCCATGCCCACGCCCTGGCAGGTGAGGTTGCACCACGCCCGCAGTTTTGGGCACACCGGGGGACACACAACACCGGGGGATGGGGGCGGGGCTGGGGGCTTGCCGCTTCACGGCCATCCTGCATCCCGGCTTCTCCTGGCCTTCGCTCAACACGTGGTTGATGCTTGCAGAGTTCGACCCCGGCAAGCACAGCTGCCGCAAGCAGCTTGAGAAGCACAATGCGCGGCGGCGCAAGCGGCAGCAGGACCAAGCGGCGGCCGCAGCAGGATTGCATGGCGCCACCGCCGGCGGCGGCGAAGCCGGCGGCACTGTGCGCAGAGGGCGGCGGCAGCAGGCACCCAAGCGCAGCCGCCTGCGGCAGGACAGCTCACCTGAGGCGGAGGCCACAGCCGGGTCTGCAGACGTTGCTCCTTCTGCCGATGCAGTGGAGGCGTTTGCGGCAGCGTGGCGCAGCAGCGCCAGTTGGCCCTCGGGAGGGGTGCAGGATGAGAGCGGCAGCGCAGACGAGGCCGGTCCCGCCAGCACATCTCCCCGCAGCGCCAGCCTGCAGCAGCAGCTCCAGCAGCAGCAGCAGCAGCAGCGGGAGCAAGGGCAGCAGGCAGAGGCGAGTGCGGACCAGCTGCATGCAGGACCGCTGCCCACCCACAGCGGCCCAGACACATCTGCCTCCGCCTCTGCCGTGGCCACCACCCTGGCGCCCGCCGGCCCGCTTGGCGACATGGCAGGTGCCGCGGCAGCAGCTGGAGGCGCGGCGCGGCCGGCCTCGCCGCCGCTGCCGCTGCTGGATTTCGACATTGACCTGAGGCCCACGCCGTACGAGGAGCTCTTCCAGCAGCAGAAGCCCATGCACCCAGCCGAGGCGGGGCTGGCCGACGACCTGGCCGCCTGGCTGAACCGAAACTTGGAGGAGGACGAGCAGCAGCAGCAGCAGCAGCAGCAGCAGCAGCAGCAGCATGCATGGCAGCACGCCCCCGGCGCGGCCCCGGCCGCGCTGCCCAGGCCGGCGGCAGGTGCCGGCCCAGCCTGGGGCATGGCGGCGCACCAGGAGGGGCAGCCCGCCAGCCTGCAGCTTGCGCGGGGCATCATGGGGCAGCAGGTGATGGCGCCGCTGGATGGCCTGCTGCCCGGCTACCAGCAGCCGCTGCTGCACCCTCACCGCCACCACCACCACCACCAGCTGTATGGCGGCACAGCCTCCTCCCCCGCTGTCTCACCCATGCCAGCGCCTGTGCTGGGTGCCGCGCTGCCGCTGGGAGCTGCAGCGGCAGGCGGATCGCCGCCACCACATGCGCCACCGCTCACATCCCCCACGCTGGCCACAGTCAGCGTCAAGCTGTTTGGCTGCACCCCTGCCGAGCTTCCTATGGGACTTAGAGAGCACCTCAAGTAAGTGGGGCGGGAGGGGAGCAGCCTGTGCCGGCTGCCCAGGATCTCATATTCCCACATCCCAGCCCCACGCCTCTCTTTCTGAGCGCGTTGTCAACTTGTGCTCCTCCTCCTGCTTGCAGGGGCTGGTTTGACGGCGCTGTGCACAGCCTGGATGGCTACCTGCGGCCCGGCTGCGTGCACCTGACGGCACAAGCCATGCTGGGAGGATATGCAGAGGAGCGGCTGGGGCGGCACGAGACCCCGCCTGCAGAGGCGGCACCAGGCGGGGTCCGGGCAGAGCAGCAGGAGGAGCACAAGAGCTGCTGCCACAGGCCCACGCCTGCCGGTGGTGACCCCACGGCGGCGCGCTCTGGCGCCCCAGGGCAGGCGCAGGTGCTGCGTTCGGCCCCCTTTGCAGAATCCCCCGCAGCGGAACCCGCACCCGTACCCCCTGCCGCCGCAGTGGCGGCGCCGAACCCCGCTGGCGCCTGCTGCGGACGCAAGCGTGCCGCCGAGTCGCCAGCCGAGCCGGCGGGGGCGGTCGGCGTGGCCAGCGCCGTGCGCCGCGTCGTGGATCGCATGCTTCGGTCGGGTGAGCTGCAGCCTGCGCTAACAACACATGCCGAATGCGGCGCCCCCTTCCCCTCCCCAGGGTGGTCACCTTGCTGCAGCATGCGGGGATGCGCCAGGCGGCTGACCCGTCTGCCCGGCCCCTGGCTGCAGGCGAGGCGCTGTGGCGCACCAGGACCATGCTGGTGCAGGCGGGGTCTCATGTAGCGCTGGTGCACCAGGGCCGCCTGCGCCAGGTGCGTTGCCTGGGGCGCGGGGCCCAATGCATTGAGGGGCATCGCGCGCTGTCAGCCTGCAGCCCTGCTTGCCTGCCTTCCTCCTTCCCTGATGGTGTCTCCCTTCCTGCCTGCAGACCTGGGACATTGAGAGCGCCTCGGCCCGAGCCGTGCCTGCCATCCTGGAGGCCTTGCCCCCTCTGCTGCTGGCCAGCCAGCCAGCCGCGCTGCGCGTCAGAGGCATCAACATGCTGCAGAACGACTGCCGCCTGCTGCTGCGGCTGCAGGGACGCTACGTGCAGCCCGCCGCCGCCATGTGCACCGACTGCGCCTGCTCCGCGCCGGTGCACCCCGGCAGCAGCGTGGGCATGGCCGGGCAGGTGGCGGCGGTGACGGCGGCCGCCTCCTTTGAGCAGCGGTGCTGCGGCTGCTGCGTGAACAAGCTGCAGCTGGCGGGGCTGCTGCCGCAGGCTGCGACGGCAACGCCTGCAGCCGTACCGCCGGCCGCCGGCCTGGCTGTTGCGGAGCCTCCCCCCGGCTGCTGCCATTCTGCCAGCCCGACCGCCGAAGCGGCAGCAGCGGGACCCCCACTTGATTCGGCAACAGCGGCGGCGGCAGCGCCTGCACCTGCGCCCGGAGGCTGCTGCGGCTGCAAGGAGGAGCAGGAGCCGGCCTGCCAGCCCCCCTCCCGCCTGCAACAGCAGCTCGGTGCCCGCGCCAGCGACGCCTGCCCCAAGGCGCCAGGCGGCAGCGGCAGGCGCGTGTCGGCGGGCGCAGCCTGCCTGCAAGGCGTGCGGCTGCAGCTGCCCAGCCAGCAGCAGCAGGAGGAGCAGGAGGAGCCGCTGCTACCCGGCCTGCTCCACTTGGACATCCAGCGCCACGCCTACACCGCCCCTCGAGGCAAGCTGAGGCAGTTGTTGGTTTGACGTGCCCGCCCGCCCGCTTACTCTCGCAATGTCCCAGTCTCGTAGCGCGCCTGCCTGCCATGCTGACCGCCTGCGCCTGGCACCCTTTCCGCCGCCTCCCTGCTGTGCTGCAGGCGCCCGCGTGCTGGTGGTCTCCTCCCCCGCCGTCCACCGCGAGCTGCTGCAGCTGGTGGAGCGGCACGGGCCCGGGGCGCTGGCCCCGCACCTGCTGGACCAGGCGCGCGCCTCTGCTGCCCGGCGCCGCCATGTGCCTGAGGCTGGAGCCGACCTGTGCGAAGTCTTTTGGAAACCCAACCCCATGGCTCATCCTCGATGCAGCATGCTTTGTTGGTGCCTCACGCTGCCGCCTGCCTGCCCCTCCTGCCCCGCATGCAGCTGGGCGTGGTGCACGAGTGGGTGGGTCGGCCCGAGAAGATGCAGTACCAGCTGGTGGAGGCCACCGCCGCCAGGCTGCTGTACTGGGCCGTGGGCAGCGGCCTGCCAGCCACCGCCGACCTGCTGCTGTCTGTGCTGCAAGCCCAGGGCGGAAGCAGCAGCGCAGCCGCCGCCGCGGTGCTGCAGCGGGCTCTGCGCCACGAGGCGGCAGGCGGCGCGGCGGCCGCCGCGCTGGCCACCATGGACGGCCTCTCTCAGCTGCACCTCTCCATGCAGGCCACCAGCGCCGCCGCCATGCAGCGCGCCGCAGAGGTGAGTCTGCGGGCCCAGCACTGTGCCGTGAACAAGCGCTTGCAGCCGGCGTCTGCTTTGCTCTTGTTCTTAGTTGTCCTGAAACGCGCCTGTTGATCGCTGCCTCGCGCTGCTGTGCCCCCCTGCCCGCAGCTGGCCTGCCACGACGGCCTCTCGCTGCTGCACCGAGCAGTGGAGTCGCGGTGCGGCGCCACGCTGCGCGCTGTGCTGGGGTGGGGCGAGGACGCGGGCGCCCCCTGGCGCTGCGACCTGGCAGGCCCCATGGCCATCACGCCGCTGCACCTGGCGGCGCTGCTGCCAGACCCCGCGGCGGCACGCCACGCGGTGCTGCTGCTGCTGAGCCGCTGCGCCCCGGGGGCCCGGGCCTGGCAGTGCTGCTGCACCGTGGATGGCCAGACCCCGGCAGACTTTTACAGAGCCGCTGGCGCGGCACGCAGCAGCGGCGGCAGCAGCGGTGCCGCCGAGGCGACAGCGACGCTGGAAATGGAGGTTGCTGCACTGCTCCACCTGCAGCAGGCAAAGGCGCAGCGCGAGCACGTGCCAGGCGTGCCGCTGGCCGCGGCGGCGGTTCCCGAGCCGTCGCCAGCACCATGGCTCAAGGTGCAGGCCGCAGTGGCCGAGGCACTTTCTCTAGCTCCTGCACAGCAGCAGGCGCAGCCGCCAGCCGCTGCTCCTGGGCCGGCAAGCGTGCGGCCAGCTGCGGCAGCAGATCCTTCGGGGCCAGAGATGCAGCCCAGCACGCCTCGCAAGAACCCCGGCTGCCTGTGCGCCCCTGGCTGCCCATGTGCGCTGTTGGACAGGTGAGCGTTCTCCTCGGCCGTTGCCCATCAATCTGTGGGCCCTGCGAGCGGCCGCTTGTGACCTCTCACCTGCATATGTTGTGCCCTTTGCTGGCTACCCTTGACCACTAACTGCCCTATCGACCCACTCTTCCTCGGCTGCTGCAGGTGCGCCTGCTGCTCCAGCGACAGCGACGAAGAGGGGGGCCCTCAGGAGGACGGCAGGCATCACCAGGGCACCTGCGGCGCCGGCAGCGGCAAGTGCTGCTGCTGCAGCACCGACGCCAGCTGCCACGTGGTTGGCTGCGCCGGCTGCGCAGGCGCGGGGCACCATGGCAGCGGGGCGCCCATGCCGGGCAGCAACGCAGGCGGTGGCGGCGGGTGCTGTGGCGGCAGCGCACCTGGCCTTGCGCCTGCTCCACCGTGCTGCGGTGGTAAATGAAAGTGATGCAAGTGGCCTCAGTTTCTGTATTTTTCCAGGCTCCCTTTGCTTGTTCTTTTTCACGAACCCTTTCTGCACAGCATCATTGATCGGTTTGAAATACCCGTCAGCATATTTTTGCCTCGGTGACGACATGGCCTCAGCCCAGTGTCTGCATCATGCCGCTACGGTAGACGACTTTCTGCTCTAAAATTTGAACAGACCAGATCTCATGCTCTAAAGCTGAACAGACCAGAGCTCATACTGAAAATAATCGGGGCAGGCTTTTTGCACAGTCGGCGCCCTGTTGACCGCCGCTGGTTGGCGCCTCTCCTTCTCTGGCGGCGCTGCAACCAAATTGCATTGAACTCTCACCCCGTGCATCACACTGTGCGAACCTCAAATGCTGAAACACGTACGGGAGACACTGAGGCCGTGCCGGATGGGGGAACTGAAGGGTTGGAAAGTTGATGGAAGGCATTTGTGCTTCCTGGCAGTTCACGGCGCAACACCATTCAATCGCTCAATTGACGTCCACGCCGGCGTCCGGGGCACCTTGTGCTGCTCCTGCTGGCCGCCATGACTCCAATTCGTTCGTGTGTTCCCCTTGCTGCGTGATGCTTCGCCTCCTCAGGCTGCGCCGCGGCGTGGCTGCATCGCCGTCGAAGGCAAAGGCCTGCGGCGATGCGCCTCGCAGCAGCACCGCTGCCGCCGCTGCTCCAGCGCCGACCCCTCAGCGGCGGCCTGTCAGGCGGCAGCGAATGCAGTGCGTGCTGCTGCTGCACGGCACCTGGCTGTCTGCCCTGATGCTGCTGACACTGGCAAGCATCCATGGCCGCCAGCACCGGGGCCAACTGCTGGCGGAGAGCCTGCTGGATGCCGTCAGCGAGGGCGGTGCCCGGGCGGCGGCAGGGGCGGCAGGGGCGCATCGTGCCTTCACGGCAGCACACGCGTGCGGCGAGGCGCTGCAGCTTCCCCAGGTCGCGCTGCTTTTTCTTGTCAAGGGCCCGATGCACCATGAGGTGCTGTGGCGCCTCTGGTTTGAGTCGGCAGCAGGCCTCCTGCCCACAGACGCACTGGCCGCAGCCCTGTGCAGCAGCAATAGCAGCAGCGGCGGCAATGCCGCCAGCAGCAGCAGCAGCCAGCCATCGGCAGGCGAGCGGCAGCGGCGGGTGCTGCAAGCTTGCAGCAGCAGAAGCGGCGCAGACGGCGGCGTGGAGCCTGTGGATGGCGGCGTGCTGTCAGATTCGGAAGGTGTGACTGCACCGCAGCCGGGCCTGGCAGAGGAACACGAAGGCCAGCCGCTGGAAGAGCCAGCCGCCAGCCCCAGTCATTCCAGCCGGCTGCTGCAGCAGGCTCACAGCAAGCATAGCGCCACCAGCAATAGAGCCGGCACTGTGAATGCCGGATTTGTGGCTCCAAAGGGCAGGGCCATGCCACCTGCCAGCGGTGTGCTGGGCGAGCAGATTTTGTTTGATGTGTATGTGCACCCCCACCCCAGCTTCAAAGGTGGGCTGCTGGCTGCTGGCTGGGCACAGGGCGCAGATGCATGCCTGCTTGCCAAACTGCACTTTTGCCAATGCTGTTGCTTCGCGGCTTTCATTCTCCTCTCAATTGTTCACCCGTGCCGCAGGCTACCCTGCCAACAGCTTGTTCCATGGCAGGGAGCTGCCTCGCATTGAGCGGGTGGCCACCGAGTGGGGGCAGCACAGCCTTGTGGATGCAGGTGGGAGAGCAGGCACTGACGACCTCCCGCCTTTACCTCTGCAGGTTGCCTCAGCTATTCACCAACATTCGCTGCCCGGTCGCTGCTGCTGACCTTTCTCCTGCTGGCCTGCAGCACGGGCGCTGCTGAAGGCGGCGCACCGCAACCCTCGCAACGTCAAGTTTGTGCTGATGAGCGAATCAGACCTCCCGCTGTATTCGCCGCATGTGCTGTACACGCAGGTGGGAGCAGCTTCTGCTGCTGTTTGCTGCTGTGCCTTGGTTAAGCTCTTCCGGAGCTGCTGCTGCTGTTGAGAGAGAATGGCTGCTGCTTGCAAAGTGCTTGGATCCTCTGCCGCCTGCCCCTGCAGCTGCTGGGCGAGCCGCTTTCACGCCTGAATGCGTGCAACACCACCGACGGGTGGCGCCTGTTTGACCACCGCTGGGTCCCACGCATGGAGACAAAAGTGCTCAAGCCCCACCACTGGCGCAAGAGCTGGCAGGTGCATCTTCATGTCTGCTTGGCCTATGTCGCGAGACCGGTTAGCGATTGCTTGTTGCTGCCAGCGGCTGGCCAACAGCAGGTGCCAAGCTTGTTGGCTGCTGTGGCTGTGCCCTGGCTGCAGTGGTTTGCGCTGGGGCGACGGCACGTGGACCTGGTGCTGTCAGACACTGCGGTGGATGCCTCCTTCCGGGCCCACTGCCGCACCATGTTTGAGCAGGACCGGGGGGCGGAGCGGGAGTGCTATAGCGGTGGGTTGCCAATTGGGCCTTGTGTGCCAGCGCTCATGTGGCAGGTGCCAGCATAGCTGCTGCGTATGCCGTTGCGAGCTGTGATGAACAGATGCAGGCACTTGACCTGCTCCCTGGTTGGCGCTGCTGCAGACGAGCACTACATCCCCACCCTGCTGGCGGTGCACGGCCGGGACGAGGAGACGGACTGCCAGGGCTGGCTCATGGGTGCGCCCGGGGGAGCGTCCAGCTGTGCCTGCCTTGGGCACTGCATCCCCTGCCACCCCTGCAGTATCCCTCGTGCTGCGTAGGCCGGCTTTTCGCCCATGCTCCCCATTGGACTACCCGTGCTGCAGATACAGACTGGTCCCGAGTCAGCAACATCTCGCCGCACCCGTGGGAGTACATGCCAGACGAGCTGACAGACAAGCTGCTGCACCAGCTGCGGCGGCCGGGGCAGCCACGCTGCGGCCACGCAGCGCGAGTCGCGGTCACCGCTCGCGGCGCATTTGTCGAGGCAGCAGACCTGGCGGGCGTGTCCACTGCGGCTGCCGGCTCTGTGCAGGCGGACGCCGCGCTGACGGGCATGTGCCGGCAGCTGGAGCAGCTGGCGGTGCGGCACCGCCAGGAGCATCAGCCGCTGGGCCCGCATTGCCGCCTGCTGGCCCGCAAGTTCCTGAACACCACCGTGGCAGCGGCGCTGGCGGCAGCGGCGCCCTGCGAAAGCATGGCGCTCGTCCTCAACAACGGCACCTGCCCTGGCGAGACGCCGATGCAGGCGGCCCTGCGTCGGGCGTGGCGCCGGGCTGCGCCGTACGCGCTGCTGCTGCTGGGCACCCTGCTGCTGCCGGTGCTGGCGGCGCTCTGCCTGGGGGCCGTGGTTGTGCCCGCCGCCGTGGCCGTCAATGGCAGTCGGCGCGGCACCCGCACTGATGCCGCATGCTTGAGAATTCATTAATAATGCCCGACCGACCTGCCGGTTGGATGGCGCCTACCCACCCATTTAATCACATGGTGCTGTACCATCACCGTGCTGCGAAGATGAACAGCAAGGGGCACCAGGGGGACCAGGGGCAGGGTGATGGTGAGGCAGCGGCCTCACGGAAGCCTTGCAGGTTTGCATGGCCTATGGTTGAAATGTGATGGTGAATAAAGGAACGCATGGGTTTTTTCTCACAAGAGGTACGCAGCAAGAAACCATAACCAGGCACACTGCCTGCAGCTATTTTCCCTGGAAACAGGTCACTGGGTCGCTTGTTGGCGTGCGATGATGCATGACTCAGAGCAGCAGCCCCTAGTGGAGCCACCATACCGAGTGCTGCTTGTCATGCAGCAGCCCGGAATGACTGCGCCCGCCTGCACAACACCCAACCACATGCCAGCGTTTCAGCGCTAAGCCCCACATGCGGCAGCCTGCAGCCGTTGGTCCCGGCAAAAGTACTGCGACTGGCACTAAAGCTTGCCTGTATGCCTCGACATCGTGCATGGCCTTGGACAGCGCCACGTCGGCCGACTGGCTGGCGGTGGCGACGATGAGGGAGCGGATGGCCACAGCTCGCTCGCGGGTGCTCAGGCGGGGCCGGCCGGCAGCCTGCAGGGATGACCAAGACACACGTCGGCGGGCCAGCGCTGCTTGTGAAGGGCCAGCGGGCAGCAATGCGGCTGTTCTGAACTGTGCCCACTCGCCTCCCAGCTGGCAGCCCAAGCCCACCTGCAGGCGCTCGTCCAGATGCGACAACAGAGCCTGCCACTCTGGGTCCAGCTCATCGTCGCCATACTCCTCGCCCTGGACCTGCAACCCAGGGGAAGAACCGGGCAATAGAGGCGACAGGAATCAGAAATTCAGAAATCAGAAATCGGCACCAAGAGGATGAGGCGGAATGCTGGGGATGCTTGTCGCTGCTGGTGGCGTGTGGTTCCACCCACCTGCTGCAGAAGCTCCTGCTTGTGTGCCGCCTTGGTGCTGGTCCCCTCCTGCTCCTGCTCCTGCCGCAGCGCCGGGGTCTCAAAAGGGTTGGTGCCTGTGCTATGCAGCGCCGCCAGATAGTCGCTGCCGCTGTGCACAGCAGCAGCGGCACCAGCTGCCGCCCCCATCCCTGCTGCTGCCACGTTGCCGGCTGCGCCAGCGTCCTTGACAACCACTGAATCAATGCGCGACTCCACGACATGCTCGCTGGCTGCAGCAACAGCTGGCTGCGCGGCCATACCCGCCCATGCAAAGGCGTCACCCGGCGGGGAGGCGCTGGGAGGGCCTGGTGCGGGCTTGGTGATGCGGGGGGAGTCGGGATCGTCCGCTGGGGTGAACACGTCGGTGCCGATCAGGCCTGCGGAAGACAATGCGAGAGGCGGTAGTCACATCATCACATTAGGAGGCAATCAGCGGCACACACACGTGCATTGACTCGAGTGCCAGCATCTGCAGCGGCCAACGATAATCACGCAGCCCAACCTGGCTGCTGCTGGCCGTCCCCGCTGTTCTGGCGGCTGGGCTGGCCGGTGCGGGTGGAGGGGGAGGGCGTGTTGTTCAGAGAGCAGACATCATTCTTGAGCACATTGAAGCTGGGGACCTGCAAGCAGGAAGTCAGAGTCATGCTGATGCCGCAGGCAAGTGGCGCTCTACAGCACGAGTTTGTCGCAGCAGCAATGTGTAAGCTGCACCAACTGTTCCTGGCCAAACCACCCACCTCGCCGGCGAAGGGGTTGCCGCTGCTGCTGCGCGCCATGTCTGCCACCGGGTTGCTGTGCTGCCGCTCCTTGGCCGACAGCGCCTGCGCCAGCATGTCGTGCTTGAAGGAGCCCGCTGCCCCCATGGCCAGAGGGCCCTCTGACATCGCCGACGCAGCCTTGGGCAGCTGCGAGCCCAAGGGGGCCAGCTCGGAGGTGGTGCCGCGGTTGATGGTGGGGGTGTTTGCCGCCTACAAGCGGGGGGGGGGACCGTCTTGGGAGGCATGGGGAGCAGCGTGGGGCCGGTCGCGGCTCACTTGGCGCGGCCAGCGATCCCCAGCGCTGCCTGCGGCCGTCACCTTGACCATGGCGGTGACATCGGGCAGGTCGCGCTTCGAGGCGTCACCGTAGCGGCTGCGGTACTCAAGCTGCGGGGGGGGGGATGGGTCGGAAGACATTGTGAGAGCTGGTGACACTTAGCCAGGGGCCCAGATCCACGGCACTGGGGGATGCACCAGCTTTGAAACAACTGCAACAGAGGAATGCGGATGGCAGGCTCAGAGCCGCCCCAGCCTCTCCTGCCCACCTCGATACGAAGTGCACGGCGCTGGCGCCACCAGAAGAAGAGACAGGAGCAGGAGCCGCCCAGCACAAAGCCGATGAGGATCAGGATGGCGATGCTGCCGCCCTTGCCCACGCTGCCCACTACGTCACAGTCTTGCAGCAGGCGGCGGCCGCCGAGGGCGCCGGCCTGCGCGTCAGCGGCGGCGGGCAGCGATGCAAGGGCGGCGCCAGGGTGAGCGACAAACGGCCATTCCCCGGTAGCAGCTGCCTGCGATTGAGCGGTCAGCAGTGCAGCCTGCCCAGCACCCAATGCAGCTGTGCACAGCTCGGCTCAGCTGTGGGCTGTCGCTTCGGGGCGGCGCACCTGCAGCAGCGCGGCGGTGCCCGGCATGCTCCCACTGCCTGTCTCAGTCCCAGGAGAGCAGCTGCGGGCCGGGCAGCAAAGTCTGCTGGAGCAGGGGGCGAGGCAAACGGTGAGCTGGGTAGCCGGGAAGCGGCTCGCTGTTGCTATAACAGTCCCGGATTCCGTGAATGGATCGATGGGGACCCAGCAGCGGGCAGGGAGAAGAGACAGCTCCGCCGCCGAGCTGGCACAGTTCCCGTTCCAGGTTTCACCGTGCCGGTAGCATTGGTTGAGCTTCGATTTAATCAGCAGTTGCCACCACCAGCCGGCTACACGCGCGCGAGTCAGCCCAAGTGGATTACCTCCACACGCGCCCAGGGTTTCGGGGAGTGGCTGAATTGAGCCTTTGGCGGGCTTGTCAGTCTCACAGGTGCGGCCCGAGGCAGCCAGCACCCTGCCGGCCGAAGTCAGCGGAACACCACATGCGTGCCTCACTCACTCTCCAGCCCAATTCCCGTGCAGGGGACAGGAAGGAGGGCACTGCGCCATGGATGCGGGCGCCGAGTCCATCATCCGGCGCTTGCAGGCCAACTTCCCGGTGAGGGCTGCCGCGGTCGCCGTCACCGGCTGCTGGCGCGAAAACTTGAAGCGGACCCCTGAACGCGGCTGTGCCCTGCAGGAGGCCACCAGCGAGGCCAGCGGGCGCATCATTAGCGAGGAGGTGCTGCGCTTCATCAAGGAGGGAGGCGGAGGCGAGGTGTGCCCCAGGCAGGCAGTGTGCGCTGTGGAGCCCCGAGAAGCCCTCCCTGTGCTGATTGCACCTGAACAAGCCCAACCAGCTGCAGATGCCAGCCCTAGTCCTGCCCTTTTCCCCGCTCAAGCCATGCAGGACCAGGACATAAGCTACCTGGAAGATGCCATCCGCAACCGCCTGGCGTCGCGCACTGGCGCCAGCGGCAAGGCCGAGCGGCTGGCCGCCACGAAGAGCCTGTTCAGCAACGACGAGTGGAGCCGCATCTCGCTGTTCATGGCCCTGATGGAGCGCAAGGACGAGAGCCAGCGGGCGGCGGCGGAGAGCGTGCACAAGCGCGAGGTGCACAGCCTGATGGCGGGGCAGGTGGCAGAGGCGCAGAAGCGCAAGTACGTGGCGGCGGTTTGTGGCTGGTGGCGTGTGTCTTTGTATGTGTGGCCCTATGGTGTATGTCTGCGGGCGTGCAAGGGGGGGGACTGCCATGATCTTTACCTGTCCCAGAAGTGCTTGCCTGCCTGCCCTGCAGGCTAGCTGAGAAGGAGCACAAGCGGGAGGAGCTCAAGGAGGTGGACAAGGAGCTGCAGGAGTGGGAGAAGGTTGGCTGGGGCGGGCGTGCAGCGCTGGCTCCAGGGAAACGCCTTGCCGCACCCGGCCTGCCAGCAGCGCTTGCCACCGAGATCCTTCAGGTGCATTCACACCGCCAGCCCCTCCCCCCAACGGCAAAGTGCAGGAGGAGAAAGCGCGGCGCGCGGCGCGGCAGCAGTCGGTGCTGAAGCTGCGCGGCGACCGCGAGGTGCAGCTGGAGGAGCAGGCCAACCGCAAGCAGGCGGCGGCAGAGCTGCGGCGGCGGGGCGAAGAGGAGCTGACGGCGCGCATCGCACTGGATGTGAAGCGGCAGATCGAGGTGGGCGGGAGGGGCAAGCTGGATGGGGCGGGCTGGGGGACAGTCGCTATGCCGGGGTGCCCATGCATGGGTGGCGGCTCGTCCACGCCAGGCGCTGAGCTTGGCTGCTGGAGTGGGGTTTGCATGCGCGGTGCTGTGTGTGTTTAGGCGGAGGCTGCTGCCAAGGCCAAGGCCAAGGAGGAGCTCAAGGCCTTCCTGCTCAGCAACGAGGCCAACAAGAAGGTGGGTGGTGACAGAGCCCTCCTGACGTGCAACATCCTGGGAGGCCATGGTGCTGCACAGGCAGTTCACCAGATCCAGCTCACCATGGTGTTATCAAATAGCTGCGGCTGATTCCTCCAGGCCCTCTGCCCCCACAGATCAAGGAGGAGCAGGCGGAGGTGGAGCGGCAAGAGGATGTGCGGTACATGCAGCAGCAGGCGGCACAGCTGGACAAGCAGGAGCGCGAGCGGCAGCAGCTGCTGGAGAGGGTGCGGGCGGTGCAGGTGCGGGGGAGAGTTGGGGGATTGCTGCCCACCCTGGTGTGCAAAAGTGGTCGGGTGGCCAAGGGAGTTCAGCTTTAGTATCAAAGCTGTCAATATCCTCAGGGTCCAGGTCTGATGGTCTAGCTGCTGCCCACCCTGCTTCTCATGCGCTGCAGAACCGTCAGGCGGAGGATGCGGCCCAGCGGCCGCCCTTCAAGCGCTGGGTGGCGGAGGAGATCATCGAGCGGCAGTTCCAGTGAGTGGCATGGCATGCTGACCACTCACTCATGTCATGACCATGGCATGCTGCCCCTGCATGGCATGCTGACCAGGGAGAGGTACAGGCACACTTCAATTGGACATGCGAAGGGAGCAGCTGACAGCACGCCTGCATTTGCTGCTGCCCCCACTTTGAGCAGGGAGAAGCAGGCGGCGCTGGCGGCAGAGGAGGCGCGGCGCAAGGCCAGGGCAGCCGAGGCAGCGGCCAAGCTGCGTGCCGACATTGGGGAGCAGCGCAGCCAGCGGGAGGCGGCCAGGCTGCAGGAGCTGCAGGAGAAGCGGCGGGAGCTGGTGGCGCTGATGGCCAACCTGGAGGTGCGGAGGGCGCATGGAGGGCTGCACTGTGACTGGCTGTTGGCTGGCTGTGAGCAGCTGCTGTCGCTTGGCGCTCCTACTGCAGCTGCTGCTGCACAATTTCTGGGCAGAACCTGCCACACTCATTGCTCACCCTGGCTGGCATGCTGCAGGTGTGCAGGAAGACGGCGGCAGAGGCCAAGGCGGCCGAGCTGGCCAAGATGCGGGCCTTCAAGGCGGAGCTGGACCAGCAGATTACAGACAACCAGGTGGGCGGGGTGTGGTTTTAGGGGCCCTCCACACATGCTTCGACTGCCAGGAGGATGCCATGACATTGCGGGCAAAGCAGGCATGTGACCCATCTCACTGGTCAGTCAATCACGGAGTGATCATCGCCGACTGCCGCGTTGTCCTACTCCGTGACCCGCAGGCGCGCCGCTCGGTGGCTGCCATGACGGAGACGGAGCGCAAGCTGAACGCCGAGCTGCTGCGGGAGGTGGAGGCAGCTGCCAGCGGCGGCACCATCCCTGCCCTGCGCTCGCCCTGACGTGTCCGTCCAGGTTGGAAAGGTTTTGGCTGGCCGGCAACTGACTCTTCTTGTTACTTTGCTTACTTTTCTGTCTTGACAGCAATGAATTCATGAAGATGGCTCGCCGGGCGTCGTACCGTATGTGGGGGGGCTGGTGCTGTGGGGTTGTGCCAGGAGCTGGCTCGTTGCGACATGTAATGAATGGACCAGAAGGCGAGCAGGCACGGCTGCTCAGAAAGGCGCAGCGGTCATGGAAGGAACAGATGGCAAGGGCCAACTTTCAAAGCTATACGCAAATGTTGCACAGTGCTAACCGCTCCCCTGCTGGCCAGTAGCATCAAGCTTAAAGTACAAACACGGCAAGGCGAAATGCCGAACAGTTCACCAATACAACAGCGTGCCGAACATCTCCCTCACTCGTGGGGGCTGCCCAAGGCTCGGCTGCAAGCTGCTCCAGCTGGGCGAGCAGGTGGCCAGTGTCAACATCTGTTCCATTCCACTCCACATGCCCGCCCTCGCTGCTCAGCTCCAGCAGGGCCTGGCTCAGATCTGCACCTCCTCCTCATCCCACTGCTCTGCCGCTATGTTGTTGTAGATGCTCTTGTACTGCCCCGGCAGGCGCCCCTCAGCCGCGCGCGGCACATGCTGCCAGCCGCCGTCTTCCTCCTCCTCGCTGGCGCTGCACAGGCGGGTAAGGACACAACCAAAACCAGGCAATCGTTGAACAGCGAGAAAGAGCCTAGGTGAACCGCAGTTCGCTCTCCTCACACTTCATGCTGTTCCCGCAAACCACGCGAGCCACAAACATTCAGCGGCCCACCCTGCTTGCCCCCATCTTACCCATAGTCCAACTCGGGGTCCTGGAAGCGCTGGTCAGTCCAGTTTGGAACGCTTGCCGCCCCGCTGCCCGCCTTGGGCCCCTCCTCTGCTTCCAAGGAACGCCTCTGCAGCTTGGCGTCGGGTGCCGCCGGCTGCGCCTGCATGTTGCGCTGCGGGTGGAGGTTCTCGTTGTTGCCAGCCTGCAGGGCATGGGTGGTTGGTGCAGCAGCAGTGGCTCGACCAAAACAGAACTTGGAGACGGGCAGATACAAGCCCATTAGCTTGTAAGCTGATACTGATCGCAAATGCTGCAGCAACAGGTGCCATTCCCTCTTTGCCCTTCTTAACCACCAACCATCTCATACCAATGCACCCAACCATCCCACCAATGCACGCAAGGCACCCCTGCACCCTGCCAGCTCACCGCCGCCATAGTCTCGTCGAACCCGCGCTTGCGCATGGCCGACGGAATCTTGAGCGGCAGGCCGGCAGGCCCCACCCGCAGCGCCCCCCCGTTTTTTGGCGCACGGCTGCCGCTGCCGCTGCCCATGTCTGGGGTCGCGGCGCACTGCTCGCTTGCCACATCTGCTGGCGGGAGAGCACAAGGCCCTCGAGCATGCATGCTGAGCGGCAGCTCCAGCGTGGGCTCGTGCTGCCAAGAGTTCCAAGCCTAACAGTCATGCAATGGTTAACCGAGCTAGCCAGCTACCCTGGCCACAATGTTCGGCCAGCTGGCCAGCCACAACAAAACCCCTGCTGCCCCCACCTACCTGCGTGCGAGATGTGTTCAAAGTCGTCTGAGGGCTCGCCGGCCGGCGGCGGCGGGTTGCTGGCAAGGCCGCCCACATCCGAGTGCACCGGCAGCAGCGCCGGCTCGCCGCCGTCCTGCGGGGGCGGCGGGGCAGGCAGGCGCGCAGGGTGAGGTGGGATGGCAGGGTGGCTGTGCAAGGGAAGGAGCAGCAGGGAGCTGGAGCGGGGATTGGCAGCTGTGCCGCAACCCGTGGCGCTCGCACCTCTGGAGGGTCCCAGGCATGCAGCTGGCGCCGCCACTTCTTGACCTGACCCTCAAACGCCCGCTTGCTGCACATCTGCAGGTGGCACGCAGGAGGGGAAGCACGGCACCAGGCAACTAGCTCAGCGCTGCTGCTCCCAAGCGTGCTGACCTGGCAAGTGCATCCAGCCGCACAAAACAGCAGCACAAGCCAGCAGGTCTTTCCGGGTGACAGCTGGGCACCTGGTAGACGTCAGGCGTCATGGGATCTGTCTTCTTGTTGCGCCGCTCCCTGCAGGCAATGGGGGCAGATGCCGGCACGCGCGGGCTTGGTGGGTTGAGGCAGATCAAGCGGCCGGAAAATCTGGAAGAAGGCAGCTTGGAGCACCCCAACCGCTTGCTGCCCGCTCAGCGCTGCCTGCATCCCGACTGCCAGCCGGCGCACCTGGGCACGGCCTGGCGGTAGCGCTGGTACCCAAGCGTGTTCTTGCCGAGGTCGAGCTGCTTCTGGCGCTGCGCCAGCCGGTGCGGGTCTGTTTCGCGCTGCGCCCCTGAAAGCTGCCTGGGTCCTCCCGAAGCTGCGCGGCGCAACAGGCGTGGGAGGGAGGTGGTAGAGGGCAGCGCGACGCAGCGGTCGTGGCGGGGCACCAGCGGCGGTTCGTGGAGGTGGCGGCAGCCTGTCGTCCGCCGCCGCCAACACGAACGGCGCAGTTCCGGTGGCTGCCTGGCCGCACTCACGCGTCGCGTCCTCCACCATGAACTCGTCGCTCACGTCCTTCACCCTGCCCCCGCTCATCGCGGCTGCCTTGCCGCAGTAGCGGCGTGCTGCGGGTGGCGATCAGGGGCCTGCGATCAGCCCTGCTGACTGCTTGGGAGGAAGCTGGCAGCGGGTCGAGCTGTTGGGCAGGCTTTTTGAAGGGGTTTCGAAGGGAGCACCCAGCAGCCAGGCAACACGAGCCAGGCAACGCAAGCCACCTGGAAAGCCAGGCTGAAGAAGCGGGGTGGCAGGAATGCTCTTGTGGCGGAGCGGTCGCGGCAGGCGCAGCATGGCGGCATTCGAATCCGCACGGTGCCCACGTCGCGAGCCTGTGACTTGGTTGCATGTCTGTTGGGGGCGTGTCATGTCGAAACAAGCAAAAAAACGCAACAGGTGCTATCGCAAGACACATACTGATTGCCTTCCGTCCAAGAGCGAAGGCAGGCTCACGCAGAACACGCACTTGCATTGGCCCCCAGTTCTCAGCATCAGCTCTCAGGATTCTCGCCCTGTTGTAGCGCCTGCCGATGTCGGCTGCTGCTGTCGTTGCTGCCACTGCCCTGTGGCACATCGCCGACATTGCTGCCACCCCTGGCCTCGCCGTTCTTGTCCAGCAGGGACGCAGTCGACTCGCCTGCCCCATTAGGCGCAATAACCACAGTCCAGTTCAGGTAACGCCATGTGGAAAGGAGCAACAGTGTGAACCTTCAAGGACAGGTGCAGGGCAACAGCAACCACTTGAGTCGAGGCCATTAGCCTTCCTGTCTTCGCATGCCTCGGCGCGCCACTAAACCCTGCGACCCTGGCAAGACAGACGACTGGCTAGCCACATTGCTGGCGCAGGCTGAAGGCAGTGGAGTGTGTGTTCCACGCTACTCACCAAATGATGTGGGACCACAGCAGCAGGGCGGCCCCAAGGACAAGGGTCAGGACGCCCATATTGGTGATCTGCAGCAGCAGGGGTGGGCGCGGCAAGTCGGAGGTGAAGACACCAAGCATGCGTGACTTGGTCCGCCAATGCGGGATGGTGCTGCTCTTCTGTGGCAGCTGCCCAGGTGGTGAGCAGCGGCGGCTGCCCCTCACATCATAACAGATGTCCATCGCGCCCCAGCCACAGATGGGCACTGCAGCAAGATGGACGAGAGCGGGGCCAGCAGAGCGAGCAGCATCGTGAGCAATCCACTGTCAAAACAGCACTGACATGTTTTCGTCCACTGCCCATTGGGGCATACAACAGCTGTTGAATTGACAGGGAATACCTTCACTGGTGGGCATGTTGATGCAGACGTCGGAGATGGGGATGCCGTTGACGCTCAGCGAATCAATTTCGGCGCAAAACAGCTGCACCGACAGCTGGATGACGACAACGATGAGGCCAATCCCAAACAGGATGCAGGCCTGCAGCAGCACCATGCTCCCCCTCAGTAACGAAGTAAACTCGGGAGCGGTGATGTGGTGAGGCAGGCAGGCAGCGCTGCAGTGCAAATCAAGTCATCAAAACGACTTGAGGTGGCGCCTCACCACAGACATGACCAGGGTGACCAGCCCTGCCACCACCACGTGGATTTTGTAGGCGTATCTCTCCACCCATTGACTGTAGAGGAAGTTGCGCCACCTCCAGCGCCACAGCGTGAACTCCGCCTTGTTGGCGGCCATCACAATCCAAATTGCACACAGATCACAGACGCCGACGAGGATGATGGCGCCAATGCTGCAGGCCAGAGGGCAGCATGGGCCCCGCAGCTCAGCCACAACACACACCTGGCTGCAGGCAGCCATGCTGGTGTCAGCATGCAGACTGGGGACCCTCCCACTGATGGACTAGATGCAGCACATCACGCCTCCTCACTCACATCAGCCACTGCATGGCGACCAGCGCTCCATCGTTGTCGTTGCGGTCCTGCAGCGCAAGCCAAGGCAAGTGGAGGCCATGCTTCAGCATGCAGGCTTGCTGGAGAGGCAGTTGCAGGCGCAGGCAGGCAGGCAGGCCAAAGCTTACCAGGGAGTACGCCGCCACCGAATTGTGCACAAATTGCAGCTGCACCATCAGTAGCAGGTGAGCTGAGGCAGCGGTTCAGGTGATGATTGTCCCTTGTGAGCTCCCAAACGGCATGGCAGAGCCTGCGCAGCTGCGGCTGCCAGGCCAGATGGTAGCTCACCGTGCCAATGACGAGCAAGGCGAGCGAAGCAATGTAGAGGCCACCGGCCAGAAACGCCCACACCACAAAAGCGGTCCTCGCCCCCTCGCTGGCATGGGTCTGGACAGCCTGCAGGCCCTTGGGCGTGCCGCCTCCCTCCATGTCATTTCTGCGAGCTGGCGCTCCTTCCTCGACCACGCTGTGCTGCAGCCCAGCCAGGGCCGCCTCTCCAGCGTCCACCGCTTCGCCCGCAAAGCCTGCTGCCTGCTCCTCCACTTCCATCGCCGCATGTGCTGCCTCTGCTGCCGCTTTCTTGGCTCCTGCTGCCGCCTCCATGGCCGCGGATTTGGCGACCCCAGGAGCATGGTAAACCACCGCTGCGTCCTTGCCAGCATGGCTGCTGCCACCAAACGCGTCGGCAGCAGAAGCCCAGCTCTCCTTGGCTGCCGTGGCCCAGCTCTGGTTTGCCAACGCTTCCGTGCGCTGCACCAAGGCTGCCTTGCCCTGCATCATGGCCCGCTTGCCGCCCGCAACCAGCACGGTGGGGGCGCCGATGGCCTTTCCCAGGAAAGCTGGCGCCGCCATCAGAATAATGAACACGATGCTGCAGCAGGCAGCGGGCGGCAGGAGGCAGGCACAAGCATGCGATGTGTAGCTGCAGGTTGGCATGCACCCGCTGGCGCCATCGCCACTCAAGCCAAGCAGGACTGCTACAAGACGCGGAGGCATTAGTGCACACGGTATAGCAGCAATACAGGCTGCGTTGCATGAGGGGGCGATTGACCCCTGCGACCGCGCCGCTGTTTGCACCGACGCTATGCTCACGCACATGGGGATGTGCCCATGCAGCAGCGGGCTGACAACCAACCGCCCGCCAACCTCATGAGGACCGCTCCCAGGCAGATGCCTATCAAGTACTTCACAATTGTCGTTGTGGAGGCGCCGGTGTCAAACTGGTGGGAGCTGCACAGCAAGCAGAGCAGGCCAGGGGGGCGCCCGTGAGGATCGTGCCACAATGCAGCAAGGGCGGCACGACACAGACACGCTGCCTGGTAGGACGGGCAGCACGTGGCTCCGTGCTTGCTCACTCGGTCGAATTGATGACGAAGAATTTGCCAAAGCCACACGCATCAATGTCAGCCTGGCTGCAGTAGGCGCAGGGTGTGGCGATTGGCACCAACTTGCGGCTGCCATGTGGTGGGCAACGCCTTCGCGGCAGGCAGGCCAACTCACAGCTGGCTCAAGCTGCTTGCCGCAGCTCCCTGTTCCAAGGTGTAGTTGATGGCGGCCCAGACGCAGCCCACGGGAATCTGCGGGGGGGCAACAGGAAGCCTGGGGCGGAGGCTTGCGGGCACAGGGAGGGAGGCAGCAGCAGGGGGGCTGTTCTGCACCTGCGCCAGGGCCTCGATGCATGAATCCGGGCAGGCTATCGCGGAGCAGTTGCCCTGGTCCACTGCGCTCTGGACTTCCGCTGTGCAGTCCTCCGCCAATGTCGTGTCATCCTGGGCGGCTGCCAGCTGAGGGCTGGCCGCCAGCAGGGCAAGGCCCACTAGGGCCGCCAGGGAGAGGGCACGGCACGGCATGCTCCAGGCACTAGGATCAGCTTGATATCTTCTAGAATCAGCTTAGAGCGACTTGTTTGCTTTGCAGTCGGGTTGGACCTGCGGCCGGCGGTGTCGGCGGCATCCGGCGGCAGTGGCGGCCAGGGCATGTCCTAGAGCCAAACCGGGCTGGCGCGCAGCCCTCGATCGATTCTACCGCTCCTTCCTTACCGGTTGTTGGGGCCTTGGGGCACGGGGTGTTGCGCTGAGCTCGCCCGCCTGCCCTGCCCGATACGGAAGTGGGCTTCCAGGCTGCACTGAACCCTCAGGGACGTTGTAGGACACGAAACAGTTGTGAAATCAATCGGTGAGTGCTGCTGCAAGACTTGCCACACAGCCAAGTGGCCTGCCAGCTGCCGCCGCCACCTAATTGTATTTGTACATACTCCCCGAAACTCATAAACAATGCTGTTTCAATGAATGAAATGTTGATACAAGTAGCAGCACGGAGCTCACACCGCCGGCTCTGCCACGACACGTCCGCTGGTCGCGTCAGCGATGGCGCTCCGCAGCGCCTCGGCCCGCCCTGCCTCAAGGCTGAACACCAAGTTGACTCCTTCTGCTGCATCATAGCTCTCCTGCTGCTTCTGGGCGCCGTACTGCTCCAGAAGCGGGTACACAGGTCCTAACAATTCAAAAGGGACCTGGGGCAAAGGAAAGGAGCGGGTCTGATGTGGGAGGCTGAGAGTGGGGATGCATCTGTCGCGCTCTTGTGGCCAGGGGACCTAAGAGTGCAGCACACCTGCATTCGCAGCTCCATTAATGGCGTCATCTGCTGCTTGCGCGCCGCTCGCAGGCAGTCGCGCGCCGCGCCGCCGTATGCCCTCACCAGGCCGCCCGCCCCCAGCTTGACGCCGCCGTAGAATCTGCAGGGTCTCATCAGCACAGTTGGCATGCCCACCGAAACGCAGCAGCCATGTGCAGAATAAGCTGCAGCCATGCCAGGCGCCGGGCTACCGCACTCGCCTAACAACCAGCACCGCCACACCATCCAGGCCCTCCCCCTCTATCGCCGCCAGTATTGGCCGGCCAGCAGTGCCGCCCGGCTCGCCGTCGTCGCTGCTGCGGTATTGCTGCCCCACCTGCAACATGAACGCAGGCAATATGAATCAAAGGCCAACCCCTCCTTTCTCTTCTGCCCTAGCCTGCACAGCCGCATCTCCACTCAAGCACCTTGTAGGCCCAGCAGTTGTGCGAGGCTGAAGGGTCTCGCCGCGAGCCGATCAGCTGCGCTGCCTCATCGGCGGACGAGCAGGGCCAGGCATGGGCTATGAACTTGCTCTTCTTCACTTCCGTTTCGCTACTGTGTGGCTCCGCCAGTGTGAGAAAAGCGCTGCAGGGGACGAGGGGTGTGAAGAGGCAGGCGGCGGGTAGAGTGGATGCAGCCGCTTCTCTGATAACCGCATATTCACGCGCGTAGGCACAGCGCTGAGAGAGCCTGCGTCACCCTGATGTTACAAGCTTTCATCCCGGGGGGGCTGCAGCACGTGCGGCAGTCTCACCCGGCCGCCGCCGCCGCTGTCACCGCATCTCCTGCTTCTGCTCTGACCGTCAGCCATCGACGGTACCTGGCAGACCGCATGGCTGAGCTGTCGTGGAGCGCCAGCAAGAGGCTGTGGCGCGCCTTGCAAGTCCGTATGTTGCGGCAAATCAGCAGCAGGCTCCCTGACACCGCAGCTGCTGTGTACATGATGGGTATATGCTGCAGTAATGAATGGGAGATGGTTAGAGGTGTGGGACAGAATGCTGACCTGGCGCCCACTCTGACCGCCGCAAACAGCTCAAAAATCCTCGACTTCACGACTGCTTTACATGCGATCAGACTTGCGGTCCTCCTTGCCCTCTCCTGCTCCCCGTGCGCTCGAAGGCCCTGAGCACTTGACTTCCAAACGCCTGGGCAGCGCGGCGGGCAGAAATACCGCGCGCTCGAGCCCGCAGACGCTTCCAAGGTGCGGGGAAGCACCGCCGTTGCCCGTGCCGACAGAATGGCAAAAAGGATCTTGTCCCGCGTCCCAGATGCTGTGAAAGGAGAGAGCTGGTGCAGCCCTGTGTGGAACTGATCGCATGTAGCCGTGCCTTGGGTGCAGGATCGGGCAAAGCGAGGCCCGCGGCGGGCAGGCAGGCATGGCGGCAGCGGGCCAGCTGCCGCGGCTCCTACCGCGCCTGCTGCTGCTGTTGGTGGCAGTCGCCGCCCCTCTGGCCAGCGCACAGACCGCCTGCGAGATGAACCCGACCGTGGCGGCCTGTGAGAGCTACACTGTGGCAGAGGCGGTGCTGCAGCGGGACCTGGCCAGCCTCTGCGGCAGCTCCCAACTCGGCGGCGCAACTTACTCGGGTTGGCCAGCGGCCTGCACGCTGTGGCACGAGTGCCAGCAGGGCCGCGCCGCACCAGCCAGCTGCCAGCCACTGGCGCTACTGCAGACGGCCTGCAACGAGTCGCCCATGCTGGAGGCCTGCATGCCGTGAGCAGCTGCCACTGCCGCTGCCCCGCATAGCTAGCTGTTCTGTGGGCAGCAAAGCCATCTACGGGGTGGTTGTGGGCTGCGCAGGGCATACACTGCACTGCCTGCAGTTCGTCGTTCCTATGCAACCTGCCATGCACCGCAGCAGCGCCTGGCATGCAGCCTGTTTGCTGCATGAGCTGGACGGCGGCGCGGCGGGGCATGCCGAGTTGCTGGCCACTCGTGGCTGGCTTGGCGCCCCCTCACCTTCCTCCCTTCTTGGCACCCCTCCCCGCCTGCAGCTACCTGCTGATGTGCGCCCCACAGTCGGTGGTGCGGCAGTGCGCGCAGCAGCCTCCCATCCGGCAGCTGCGCTCCTCGATGCAGCTGTACACGGCGGTCCAGGAGCTGTGCGCTGCAGATGCCGACCTGCAGGCCGGCGAGTGCCGCAGCTGCAGCGCCCAGACATTTGACCCAGACAAGGTGACGGTGCAGGCACTGCAGGCCAACTGCGCAGATCCCCTAGGTGAGCATGGTGGGTGCTTGGGGGCATGGAGGCGAGGGCGGCGGCGGCCCAACACAAGTGCAGCATGATGCGCTGGCGGTGTCACGGGCGTCGACCCGGCTCTTGCTGCTCTGCTGGCCTGCAGGCTCGCTGGCGGCCCTCTGCCTTGAGGAGCAGGGCCTGAGCGGCAGCACACTTGGCAGCACCGCAGGCGACCAGAACGACACATGCAGCACCTGGGCCTCCTTCTGCCTGTCGGATGTCGGCAGCGGCTTCTGGGGCCTGTGCGGCGGCAAGCGCAACGGCACCGCGCAGGCGCCCGCAGCAGCAGCAGTGCCGTCGCCCTCCCCCGTGGCGGCAAGCCCGCCGCCGGTGCAGCTGCTGCAGCCGCCGTCGGAGCGGGCGAGCGCGCAGGGGCAGCTGGTGCCGGGCTCCTCGCTGACGGGTGAGCTCGAGCAGCGCCTTTTGCCTGATGTGCCATGAAGCAAAGCAGCGCTGGGATGCGTCATAGGCGTTTCGACCCTTTTCTGCACTGCTGAGGTGTCTGTGGCCCATTGCTTGCTGCGTTGCAGGCGCAGAGAGCGTGACAGGCACCACGGAGGCCGCCCCGCCTCCCTCGCCACGCCCAGCAACAACAACACCCGCTGGCAGTGTCGCGGCGCCTGCCACATGCTACGAGGACCCTGGGCTGGAGCGGTGCCGCAGCTTCCAGCAGTCTGACGAGGCCTCAGTGGCTGACATCCAGCGCCTGTGTGATGCCATGCCCAGCATGGTGGGCTGCGGCCTCTGGGACCAGTGCAGCACCGGCGCAGGTGGGAGGACGGGAAAGGGAGCAGGTTGGGAGGGGTGGGGTGCAGAGTAGGCAAGTGATGGGAGAGCTACTGCAGGGGGAACGCGGACGGCCAGTGCACAGCAGTCCTGAGCTCATGTGCTTCCTGCTGCCTGCCTGCCTGCCTGCAGCAAGCGGCAGCTACTGCCAGCCCTTCAGCGCCCTGGGCAGCATCTGTCTGGCCAACCCCGCCACCGACGGCTGCCAGCGCTGGGCCTCGCTGTGCACCACCGCCGGCAGTGTGGTGCAGCAGTGCATCACAGGTGAGAGGAGGGGAAGCTTGCATGCAGAAACTCAAGGTTATAACCTACATGCCCAGCCCTCCACCTCAGCAGCAGGGAACTCACTTGCCCTCGCCCTTGCTGTGCTCTTGCCTTGCAGCTGCCCCCATCCGAACCGTGATGGGCACGAGCCAGACCATGGAAGCCGTGGCACAGGCGTGCAGCTTGCATGGCGCCAGCGTGGCGGGGTGCCAGCAGTGCGCCGCAGGGTGGCGCAGCTGCACCAACCCGCTGGCAGTACTGAGCCGGCTGTGCCTGGCCTCGCCTGAAATCTCACAGTGCAGGTGTGTATGCATGTGTCTCTGGCGGTGTATTGTGATGAGTCCCCTGGTTGCATGGGAGCAGTAAATCCCATCCTGAGCTTTCACCTCTCTCATCTGCGTACTCTGCTCTCCTGCTGCAGCAATTTTGAGGTCATGTGCGCCGAGGCGGGCACCACATTTAGCAGCCTGTGCGGCCGCGGCACCCGCACCATCGCCAGCGGCATCGCTGGCAATAGCAGCAGCGGCGGCAGCAGCGAGGTCCCTGCCACCGCCAGCAGCGGCGGCGGTAACAGCAGCAGCGAGGTGGAGGCAGTGGCGAGGATGTACCTGCATGCATCCATGTCTGGTGGGTTACGGGGCCACCAGGCGGAGGTGGTAGCGGGAGGAGCAGCAGGCAGCAGGTTGTTTGACTTCGGTGTTTTTAATTTGCCAAGATGATTCTCACCTGACAACCATGCCCCCATCCCTCCCTCCTCTTGAAGCCATGATTTTGTTCAAGTCTTGGGTGCCCTCCTCTGGGGGAGCCTACGTGGCTTCCTGCCTGGCCATCATTGCCATTGCCGTGGTGGTGCAGGCAAGTTTACCTGGGCTGGCCGCCATGGTCAACTGGCATGCCTGGGGCGGGCAAAGGGCTTGCAGCTGAGGTATAACTCTGTGCGGTGCCGCCCCATCTGCAGGCCCTCAAGGCGCTCAACTTGCACCTCGAGGCATGCTGGGCAACGCAGCTGACAGGGGCAGATGACTCTGTTGGCGGTGGCGGCGGCTTTGGCAGCTTAGGTGATCACTGGCAGAGGGATAGCATGCGCTTCACATGATCTGCCACTGCCTCTGTCCCTCATTCAGTGCATGCCGCGTCCCCCGACGTTCTTTTGTCTTTTGTGTTCCCTGTGTCGACTCTTGCTGCTTCTGCGTGGGCTGCAGACTATGGCAGCAGCCCAGCCCGCGCCAGCCTGGACATAAAGGACCCACGGCGCAGCAGCAACATGCCCATGCTGCGGCAGAGCATGCGGCAGAGCAGCATGACGCACCAGCAGCAGCAGCACCCTCAGCAGCCCCAGCGGTTCATCACCCGGCCAGAGGCAAGCTGCGGTTTTGCTGCGCCACTCGCGTTCCTGCATGCGCGTTGGGCACCAGGCGCCGTGCGTTCCTGCCCACCACGTCCATCCATGCTGCCCTCAACAGCGCCCCCCTCCCAGGCTGCCTGATCCTCCATGACCTGCCTGACCTCCGCCTCCCCTGGCGCTGGTGTTCCATCCCTCCCCTGCAGCTGGCGCGCAATGTCGTGCGGTCTGCCTTGACGGGGGCTGCCGTGCTGCTGGACTACTGCCTGATGCTGGTGGTGGTCACCTTCAACCTGGGACTCATCCTCTCCGCAACCCTGGGCTTCTGCCTGGGCGCGCTGGCCTTTGGTGAGCAGATGGGGCTGGGGCAGGGTGCTGCGGTGGGATGAAAGAACGGACGCTGCTCAAGTGCAACATGAAGGTTGACGTTGTGAATGCCCATGTTCATGCTCGTCTTGCGCCTGCCTGCTGCAGGGCACCTTGGCGAGCGCGTGGCGGCGGCAGCAGCGGCGGCGGCAGTCGATGTCAGAGCGCCACCCATGGCGGTGCCGCGCACCACCAGCCTGCAGCCCACCCCAGAGAACGACACGGATTTGCAGTACATCACCTCGCACCAGCCCCTCCCGCCGCACACGCTGGGAGTGCGCATTCAGTAGCCAAGGCAGCAAATCAAAGCTGGCACCCCCAAACTCCTCTCCTGTACAGACATACCTTCTTCCCTTGCCATTTTGACTGGCTTGATACTCCCCTCTATTGCCCCTCCCTCGCACCAGAGGACCGACGCACTCATGCCCGACCCCATCCCTCCCATCATCCCACCGGTATCAAGCACGCACAGCTTTACAATCTTCCATCATTCAAAACTGAGATTAAAAAAAACTGCTAGGATTGGGAGCCTGAGACGTGGTCTGTTGCCGGGGCTGTTGCGCCGCTCCGCTTTGCACGCCGCCCCGCCGCTGCCGCTGGGGCCCCACCAGCATGCAGCAAAGATGGCTATCTGGATCGACGTTTGCACACATGCGGAGTGTCTCGGGATGACAAAGAAGCGCAAGCGGGGCGGGGAGGGAGTGGTCCAGGCGTGGACGATTGAAGTTGCTGCGGAATGGCTGGCGGCAGGGCTCCTGCAAGCGAGCCGAGGAGATTCCATGATTCGCTGCAATAAGTTCGACCTGGCTATCAACCTGCAAGGCATTTCTATGCAGCTCCTGGCGTGTACACTGCAGACAGTGGGGGACCAGCAGGGTGCTCTGCGCTACGAGATTGCCCGTGAAGGAGCCCAGGCAGCCCCAGCCGGCCAGCCGACGGCATGCAGCGCCGGGCGGGGTGCGGCGGCGGATGTTGCAACAGAGCTGGAGGTATGTGGCGCTGCCCCTGTTCTAATGCAAATGGAAATCCTGTCCTACACCAAACAGGTTACCATGCCATTGTGGCAGCCCCCTGCCAAATTTTCTGCCTGCCAACACCACTATGCTGCAGGCCCAGCTCGAGGATGCGGGGCGACGGTGCCTGTCACTGCAGCAGCAGCATACTGTTGCCGTCGCAAACAGCGCTGTCGGGCGCACGAGATTGGCGTCAGGCCTGCTGACAGGTGAGGGACAGGTAGTGGCTGAAACCTAGGTAGCAGGCAGTGGCGGGGCACAGGCACGCCAGCTGGTTGGTTGCCCTGCCTGGCAAGCCAGGCCAGCCTACACAGCCCAGCCTGGCCCGAATGTGAGCTGACGTGTGCTCTGCTGCGCTCATTGCAATGATGTGCAGCCCCGAATCTGGCTATTGAGGCTCAAAAGGCCGAGATAGAGCGACAAGAGCTGAAGCTTCGCCTGCACAGGCTACGAAAGCAGCGTCAACACTGCGCCCCTGCAACAGATATCCCTGGGGACAGGCAGCAGCAAGCCCAGGAGCAAGCGCCGCCACAGGATGCCGCCGACTCCGCTCAGCAGCCTCAGGACGCTGAAGAGTGCGCAGCAACAGCGGCTGCAACAGCTCGCATGCAGCTGTGGCATCAGGCGTGCCAGCGGGAGCTACGGAAACTAGAGTGAGTGCGACGAGCCCACTGGTGTCTCTCTGGCTGTCAGCTGGCCCATGGCCATTGTCACAGTACAGCGCATTGGGAGGCACGGGCAGCTTGCCGCCGCACCCTGCTAATGACCCACACATGTGGCTGTGCCGTGCCGCCCGCTCTGCTGCAGGCAGCGGCAGTGCCAGCTCGCGCACCTACATGTCAGGCTGGCGAGCAGCTGGCAGGTGCTGCAGACTTTGCGCCTGTGGCGTCGCAAGGCCATCAAGAGGGAGCTGCTGGCGACCAAGGGCAGGATCAAGGGCTGGAAGAAAGTTGATGACCTGGCGCACTGCCAGCCTGAGGAGCTGTGGGAGTGGCAGATGGCAGTGGCTACCTTTTTACAGGTTGTCCAGCAAGCGCTGGAGCTTTATTACCTGTGCTGCTGCCCTGCCAAGGTGCGCCGCCAGGGCCTGCGGCTGAGAGGAGCCTCGGTCTCCCATCCAGACCAGGATGCAGCAGCAGCAGCAGCAGCAGCAAAAGCATCCGTGGCGGCACCACAGATGCAGCGGCAGTGGGTGCCTGCCCAAGTAGCCACGGAGCCAGGGGCAGATGGTATTGAGGTTCGCCTCCCAACCCAAGGAGCAACCGAGGATGGGCAGCGGGAGCAGCAGCAGAAGGAGGAGGCACAGAAGCAGCACTTGGATGCAGATGAGCAGTGGGAGCAGCAGGCATGGCAGGATCTGGGCCTGGTGGAGCAAATGCGGCAGCTAGAGGAGGCACTGGCAGCCACCGACCCAGCGCAGCTGGATGAGGCAGTGCGGGAGGAAATGAGGGAGCTGCTGGCCCAGCTGGATGCGCTGGCAGAGGTATTCCATGGGCAGATGGCGGCTGGTGGGACGGGTAGGGCTCACGAGGAGCCCCAGCAGCAGGCGAGTGCGGCCGCCGCGGGCACTAGCATACTTGCCAGCACCGTGGGCTTCCGCCTGCTCAAGCTGGCGGGGTGGCGCGAAGGGGCTGGTTGCGGCGCGCAGGAGCAGGGCATCACTGAGCCTGTTCGGCCGGCAGACCAGCAGGGCCGACGAGGACTGGGGTTCGCCGCTGCCGAGCTGCCAACGAAGACCAAGACCATGGGCAAGGGCAAGGCCCAAAGGCGAAGCACAAGGTACAGCCAGCATTGAAGACCCAACATGCAGCGCAGCACTGAATTTAGAGTATCATTCCTCAATTGTCCGAATCAGTATTCACAAACAGTTTTTCACCGCTGTGTTCTACAGATGTGTGCATCTGCTGTGTATCATAACCGCGACTTTTTGTTGCTGATTGTTGTATCATTTTGATGGCATGTTTTATCATGCAACGCGATCAAGCAGCCAGCAAGAGATCAAGCAGCCAGCAGAGATCTGTCGTTGCCCGCCCTGGCCCGCCACGCTGCGCCCGCGCTGTCCACTGGTCATCTGCAATCAAGTGGGCGTTGTGATCTCCTAGCTTTTCATGCACTATCTCTGCCCCGTTTGCCTGAAGCTGTTAGCACAGCAGCAGTAGGGAATGGCGTAGAGGCTGAGGCCGATGAGCGGGAAGGTGGCTGGCAAGAAAAAAGCTGGAACGGAGCTGACTGCTTTGAATAAGAAGAAGTTGAAGAGCGTCGATGTGAGTCTGGGCGGCCCCTGATCAGTTGCGGCACCCATGAGGGTGTGGGCTGGAGAGGCAAACAACGCTGCCCGCCCTGCAGGAGATCCTGGGCAAGGTCAAATGGCTGGCGGAGCGCGTCAAGGGGGAGCCGGAAGTGCAGAAGTGGGTTGCCGTCGGCGGGGCAGCGGCGGCTGCTGGCGCCCCTGCTTGGCAATTCGCGACGTGCTCACCCCTTGTGGCATTGCGTGGACTGCTCTCCTTGCTGGCTCGCAAAGGGTGCCGCCTGCTGCATGGCATGGCCAGCGCTCACTGCAAAGAGCAGCCCCGACCCTCCCCCACTGAGCGCCCTGCCGCAGGACGCTCGCCGAGCTGAACCTGCCGCACGCATGCCGCGAGGTGGTCGACAAGGATGCGGGCGCTGTGCTGGATGAGATAGAGACGGCCATCCTGTTTGTGGCGGCCTCTGTGCTGCGGGGAGAGGGCTTCACCTACACGCTGCCCAGCCGCTCCAAGGCCAACCAGCTGTATGTGCCAGGTGGGTTTCGAGGGAGGGTGGGGTTGGCGTGCAGGCCTGTGAATGGAGGAATGCATTCCCGTTGGGGGGAAGGGGTGGCACCGTTGCTTGTGGCACCTGCTGGCTGGCGGCAGCCCAGTCACCAGCACTTGGGTTGGCGGCGAGCACGCAGGCAGGCAGAGCCCGTCCCCTCGTGCCCAGCCAGCCCTCCATTCCTCTGCCCGTTCTGCGCCCCTGTCCCACACCTCGTCCTCCCCCCGCAGAGCTGGACCGAATAGTGCTGAAGGACTCGCAGTCACACCGTGCCTTTGCTAACACATCCACCTGCCGCAAGGTGGGGGCAGGGGCTCCACGGGGGTGTGGCATGTCATCGGGTGGCGCATCAGCTGCTGCCGAGCAGATTCTGGCTGTGGGGCGGGCCAGGGGTCCCGCTGCGGCCCACCCAGCCGCTGCCGCTGCTCGCACGCTGCTGATGCCCTGGGTCTGTTCTGTACAGCGTAGCCTGCGCCCTGCCAAAGCGGTGTTTTTTACGCGCCGCCGTGCCTGCAGGCGGTCATCACCACCCGCATCCTGCAGCTGGTGCACGAGCTGTGCACCAAGCGGATACACGTCACCAAGCGTGACCTCTTCTACACAGGTGGGCTGGGGCCAGCTGGTGGGTTAGTGGTGCGCATGGCAAGGCGGAGCCGGCCCAGCGCCAGCTAGCGCAAGGACGAGGCAGCAAGGGTGGCAGCTGGTGGCAGCGAGGCAGGCGGCTGGCTGGGCCGCCACAGCCGCACGCAGCGCCACCACCGCCGCCGCCATGGCGCCGCCTTCTACCAGCAGGCCCTACTGCTGCTGCTCCTTCCCTGCCTCCCTCCCTCCAGATGTGAAGCTGTTTGAGGACCAGTCCAACTCAGATGCCATCCTGGATGACTTGGCGTGCATGCTGGGCTGCACGCGCTCCAGCCTACATGGTGGGCGGGCCGGGCGGCGGCACGGGCGGCATGCATGCTGGGTCCGGGGCTGCCGGCACGCCTGCCGCATGCCTGCATAGTGTATACATGCTGCCGAGCCGCCCACGCCTGACGATCTCCCACCCTGGCCCTCCCCCTGCACGCGCGTTCCGCAGTGGTGGCGTCGGAGAAGGGTGTGGTGGTGGGGCGGCTGACGTTCCGGGAGGATGGGGACCCCATAGACTGCCGCCGCATGGGCGTGGGCGGCAAGGCCATCCCGCCAAACATAGACAAGGTGCGCCGCCACCATCATGCCTCCCCATCATCTGCCCCCTTACTGCGCTCCCCTGGCCGATCCTTCCCCCAGCCCTGATCGTCTCGTCAGTAAGCCAGCCGACGCATGCACATGCTCGCGCCCGCCCTGGCCTCCTCCAGGCCGCCCTCTCCCCTCTTTTCCGATCTATTCTCCCTCCCCCCTCCCTCCCTCCCGCCCTCCTTCTTTCCTCCTCTCCTCCCCAGGTGGACGCCATCACCAGCGACGCGATGTTCATCCTGCTGGTGGAGAAGGATGCGGCGTTCATGCGCCTGGCGGAGGACCGCTTCTACAACACATACCCCTGCATCATCATCACAGCAAAGGGCCAGCCAGACGTAGCCACGAGGTGAGGGGCGCCTGCAGGGCGGCTGAGCGGGTGGGGCGGGTGCCGGGGGACAGGCTGAGGGAGCAGCTCGCCGCGTGGTGGGGCAGATGTTTGCGGTGGGCCTGGCCGGGCCAGGCCGGGGCTGCCGACTCGTGGCCCGCTGGCTCCGCCCAGTCACGCTGCCTGCGACTGCCTGCGCCCGCCCGCAGGCTGTTCCTGCGCAAGCTGAAGCAGGTGCTGCGCATCCCGGTGCTGGCGCTGGTGGACAGCGACCCATACGGGCTGAAGATCCTGTCGGTTTACATGAAGGGTGAGGTTGGTGTTGTGGTCAACACGTCGCCCTTCCTGGCGGGGCGACGAGGCGGTCGCTGCAGCACGCGACCGGTGGCGCGTGCGCTGCGGGCGCCTGGCCCTACCATATCCGCCGCTGCCCGGAGCCGAGCTTTCTCGCCGAGCTTTCTTGCTTCCCTCCCTCCCCGCTTTCTTCCCTGCCGCCCGCAGGCTCCATGAACATGTCCTACGACTCCTCCAACCTCACCACCCCAGACATCAAGTGGCTGGGCGTGCGCCCCTCCGACCTGGACCGCTTCTCCATCCCGCAGCAGTGCCGCCTGCCCATGACGGATGAGGACATCAAGACGGGGAAGAAGCTGGTGAGCAGCTGGCTTTTGCCTGGCGTAGAAGCGCATGTTTGTGCGCGCGAGTCTGGCGCGGGATGTGGGGGAGGGAGGGGGGCGTGGCTGTGAGCGAGGCATGCTCTCCCCGAGCCTTCCTGGGGTCCCATGCCGGGCCGCCGCGGGCTGTGACGCGGCATGTGCGCTGGCGCGCTGGCGCGCTGGGGCTGCAGCTGGAGGAGGACTTTGTGAAGGCCAACCCGGAGTGGGTCAAGGAGCTGGAGATCATGGTCACCACCAAGGTGGGGCTGGGGCAGGGGTGGGCAGCGCTGGCGCAGGTTCTCAAGGAGCGCTTGGCTGGGGAGTGCGGCGTGGGCAGGCGCGAGTGCGTGCGGGAGAGGAGGGAGGGCAGGCGGGCCGTGGGGCGGCGACGGACTGCAGCGCGTGCTGGAAGCGCAGGCTGGCGCCCACCGGCAGACGCGGCGAGCATCCCGGCTTTCTGCTCCATGGAAGTGCCCCTTCACCACCGCCGCCGCCGCCGCCCCCCTTTTGCAGGTCAAGGCGGAGATTCAGGCGCTCAGCAGCTTTGGCTTCCAGTATCTGAGCCAGCAATACCTGCCGCTCAAGCTGCAGGAGGGGGACTGGATCTGAGGAGGCAGCCTGGGGCCAGTGTGCCCGGCGCTGGCAGGCACAACTGCGACATCGTCCCGTCCCGACGCATGTGACTCCTCGCCAAGCGCCCGTGCTGGGGCAGCTCTGAGGGCCTGGGCGGCGCCCAGGACTTGCAAACACCAGGTTTTGAGTGTCCAGAGTCTGTCACCCTCCGTGGTCTAGCGAGTGTCGGTGGGACGTGCACCGGTTTCGGGTAGCACAGGGCCCCCGAGACCCCTGTCGCCTCACACCCAGCTCTATGTTGGTTATCAGGCCCAAGAACACGTGCGGGAGCGGCGACCAGGCGTGGATTCAACCAACACCGACAAATCGTGACGGGAGGATGTCGGTGGAAAGGCCGGATGGTGATCTAGGCTCTGTCCGCCCATCCGCGCCAGAATACTGTCCCTCTCTGCCTTCGCACACCCTGCACCTCGCGGGCCTTCCCCTCCCGCACGTCCTGCAGCCCCTGCTAGCACCTCCACAACACTCTCCCACCCCCGATCAGCCCAGCCTCGATGTGCTGCCCTGTGGTGGTCAGAGCCAGTCCCAAGGACGATGAGAAAACGGTGACGGCGGAGGACGTGCAGCAGGTGGGCACCAGCGCTTGGCCTCCCGCCGCCTGGGTTCAACTTGCCCGCAGCGCGGGCTGCCGGCCCGCAGGCGCCCTGCACCGGCCCAGCATCGCTACTGGCGGGGTTTGGAGCGGCGGGCGCGCCTGACATCCGCCCTCGCCCGGGTTACCCTCGCAGGTCCACGCTGCACTCGAGCGCTGCATCCAGCGCGGCCTGAACAAGCTGGAGGCTGTGCAGCTGCTGGCCCGCCTGGGCGTGGCCCCCAAGTTCTCGCTGCTGGGTGAGCGCGCTGCCAGGGCTCCCCGCCGGCCGCGCGTTTCCCGCCGTTGCGTCCCGACGGCCTTATCCGGCGCCCGCTGGCCCCATCAGCCACCATCGCCCGCCTCTCACGCCCCGTGATCGCGCCCTGGTGCAGTGTGGGACCGCTTGGAGGCCGAGAACAAGGAGTTTTTTGCGGCCTACAACACCCAGCTGGCAGCCACGGTGAGCGGCGGGAATCGCGCTCAGCGCCGCTGCACGCGCACCTTGCACCCGCCGCTGCGATTTACCCAGCCTGCTGTGGTGCTTGCGGGGCGAAGCAGCAGGGTGGTGCTGTGGGGCATGAGGGAACCACAGCAGGCCGGGGCTCACGGGTGGCCTGCTTGTTGTTGGAGGGCTGGCACATGGCCCTTCTGTCTGCGGGAGTGTCCCGGCTTCACTTTTTGCCCTGGGCCTGATCGCCGCTGCGCCCCACCCTCCCTCCCATGCAGGCGGAGCTGGAGCGCTGCCACCTCTGACCGCCCCCGGCCGCTTCACCCGTCCTCACCCAACCACGCCCACCTGACCCCGGCACTGCTCTCGGCCTGACCCAGCTGTGCTGCCAACTGTCTTCCTGTCCTTTCCAGTGATCTGACGCGCCACCCTGGGCCGCCTCGGCGGCGCAGGGTGCGCCCTACACGCGATGACTTCCCTTGCGTCCCTGACCTCGCACATGCACCACACCCGCATGCACATCACATCGTCTTTCGTCCCGCCGCCGCCTGCCGTGGCCGAGCCGCACAGCTCGCCAGCCACCGCGGTGGCGCACACCCGTCTGATTGATCCTCCTTGAACGAACCACCGACTGCGCTTGTCTACCGCGCTTTCGTCGCTGTTGCTCGAGGCCCGAGCCACCTTCCCAGCCCCCCTTTCGACATTCTTTTTACCGCCCGCCACCCCCCGCCCCGCCCCACCCTCCGCCGCTCCCTCCCCGCCCCACCCATCTTCCACCCAGGCACCCCACCCCTCCACCCCCACGCACACCAGTTTTGAGCGCCCTGCAGTAGCCCACCGCACTGCAGGAAAACGTTTCTTTCGTCTTCTTTACATAACCAAGCCGCCTTTCCATTCTCTGCACTCCCGCCAAGCCCCACCAGGGTACCGGTGCGGCCAGAGAGCCCACGCTCTCCCGCCATAATGCCGCGCCCCACTCATCTGCCTGCTCACCCCCCGGGCCAGCCCGCCGGCTGCTGCGCCCCACCCAGCACCCCTGTACAACAGTCCCAACACGCCTGTTAACGCATGCCCTGCCACCATGCCTACTACTAACCAGCCTGCTGCCGTTTCGATGCTTCGATGATACCCACCCACCCCCGCTGATACGACCGTGCCCCCTTTGCCTTCCTTCACTGTTTCACTTGCCCTCCTGCCTGTTACGAGCTCGATCCCCACTGCTGCTGACACCTGTTCGACCTGTTTGCCACCACGCCGTTTTGACGCGCCCCCTCCCTTTTTTTCTGTCTTACCCCCTTTGAGCTGTCCCCGTTTGAGCTGTCCCCGTTTGAGCTGTCTACAACACGCTACAGCTGCTCCTCCCCCCCTTGCGAGCCTTTCCCTCTGATGAGCGTCTGCCTTCCCTTTGTATCGCCCTTGCCTGGCCTGTATACTGCCTGCCGCCATGCCTGGCACCATTGTCCGCCGAGGACATCCATGCTTTCCAATAATTGATGCCTCGGCATCGCAGTCTGATTGAATTATAGCCAGATGAACTGTAATGCACTGGCTGTCCCTCACCGTTGGCAGGTGCAGGCGCTCAAGGAGGAGGCAGTCGAGAGGGGCCTGGCCAGGTGTCACTGTGCTGCCGCCGCGGCGGTGGCCAGCAGCAGCCGGTTCTCGCCGCTCACCTCTGATGGCACGTACTTGACCAGGCTGGCCTCAAAGCCCTGGCGGCGCAGCCAGCGCAGGCGTGCCGCGTCGATGAGCCGCTTGCAGCGCCGCCCCACCGCAATCTTCTGCTCGCGGGTCAGTGCACGCTGCGGCCGCCAGTCATCGCCCGCGGCCGCCGCGCATGCTGCTGCCGCCGCTTCTGCCGCCGCTCCTGCTGCTGGCGTGCCCTCGGCTGCTGCTGCTGCTGCACCCAGCGCAGTAGGGGAGGGCGGCGCGCTTGCCCCGTCCCGGCCCCGTTTGTGCCTTGCCTGCGACTGTGTCGCCGCGCTGCTGCCGGGCTGCTGCTCCCCGTCGGAGTGGTGCTGCTGCTCTGCCGTCCCCTCATCTGCCTCCTCGCAGTCGCTGCCGCCAAAACCGGCGGGAGCCTCGTGGCCACACAGCGCCCAGCCTGCACCAGGAGCGGCAGGCTCACATGATTGGTTGCTGGGGTTGCTGGCGGCCCACAGCAGCCCTTGCACCACCCCCAGACCGCATTCCGGCCCCAGCGCACACCCACCTGTCATCCAAACAATGACCTCAAACTCCTGAGGGCTGAACCCCAGCTGCAGCATCACATCCTGCGCCACAAAGTGCCGCCAGCTGCAGCGGTGGTGGCAGCAGGTGGCCACCGCCAGGCCCCGCACCCCGCCCTGCGGCTGCCCCTCCCGCCCTGCCTGCCTCTGCCGCTCCCGCGCGCAGCTGCGCAGCGTGAAGTCCGTGGCTGCGCCGCACAGGTGCTTGCCCAGCGCCACCCACGGCCCGTTGCTGTCCAGGCCGGGAACCTGCGGGAGGAGGGCGCAGGGAGGCAGGACGGCAAGGTCATGGCTGGGAAGGAGAGTGGTTCGAGCCTCCAGCAATTGGCAGCTGGCGGCCGTCCAGCTATGAAAACATTTAAAACAAAGGCAGTCCTCACCCTCACCTTGCCGACATCAAAGTCCTTGATGTCGCACCGCAGCCGCTGCATGTCCAGGTGCCGCATGCTCCTGGAGCACACGCACAAGCGCACGACACATGTCACACACAGGTGCAACCCCGCACCGCAGCTCAAGGCGCGTCGACCGCCGTGGCCCTGGAGCAGGCAGCAGGCAGCGGGCAACAGGTGGCAGAGGTCGCACGAACCCCCATTCCCAAACCAACCTGTCTGCCTTCTCCTTGAACCCCCGCACATCCATCATCACCACCTTGCGTGCCTCCGGGCAGCACAGGCTCAGCATGTGGCTGCGGCAGAGGGACAGGCGGCAGGGGTGCCGGCGCGCTGGGCACCAGGCCTCAGCCTGGGCGAGCCTGGGCGCGAAGCTCGGGTGGCCGTGCAGCCGGCTGTGCCGTGAGTCGGTCCCAGGCCAGCCAGCCGGCGCCTGGGCCCCCTGGCCTTCTCCCGCCGCTCACCTCAAGTACCCCTTGCCGGCGCCGTACTCGACATAGGCAACCCCAGCGGCCCCAGCCAGCAGCCCCCGCTGCTTCATGTTGCCCACGATGGACGCCTGCTGCTGCGCGTGCTTGAGGGAGAAGGGGCGGTTGCAGGTCGCCGACTCTGGGGCCAGAAAGGGCTCCGCCTCGGGCGGCAGAGCCAGCGACAGCGGCTCGGCCTCGCACACCTGCTTGCGGCGGCGCAGGGGGGGCCGGCGTGGAGGGGTGAGGCCGGGCGGGGACGAAAGAGGGCGGGCAGCTCAAGCCCGGCTGGGTCAATATGCCTGCAGGCAGGCAGGCAGGCAGGCATGCAGCCCCATGATGGTCGCCGCGGGCTGGCTGCCGGGCACGCCTCACCTGCTCGCAGGCCGTCTCGACGCGCTGCAGCAGCTGCATGAAGCGCTGCTCGCCCATGGCCGCCGCATATGCGGCCTGCACGAGGGAAGCGCCCTGCGCGGGGCGCTGCCGCCGCTGCCGCTTCCTGATACTGCTGCCGTCAGTGGCCCCCGCATCCGCAGCTGCATCGGCGCCGCTGGTGTGCTGCGTAAGCTGCGCCGGAGCTGGCAGCGGCTGCAGGCCTGCCGGCCATTCCACCTCGAGGCCCGGCCCGGCATTGATGTCCTCTGCGAAGCAGGGCTGCTCCTGCTGCGCCAACCTCTGCAGGTAACCCGGGCACTTGTTCTTGTGCCTCTCCAGCTCGCTTTCCAGCACCGTGTGGCCGCCTTTGGGGTCCCAGGGGCAGGGCACACGCTTGGGCCCGACCCCCTCTCCCTCATACAAGTGGTTGCCGCAGTATGCTTTCCCCGGAACGGCATCGAACTTGCAGTGGCGTCGCTTTTTCTCCAGGAAGAAGTGGCACTTGCCGGGCATCGGCTGCTCCGCTGCCGGCAAAGCTGCTTGTGCCTGCAGGGCAGCCGCCTGCTGTGGCGGGGGCGGTGCCGCTGTCGCCGCCGCCTGCTGCGCCGCGGCCATGGCGCTGGTGGCCCGTCTGCTGCAGCTCCTGGGAGTTCCTGCTGTTGCGAATCCTGGGGTCAGGGAGCTGGCAGCTGGAAGGGTTGCTCGGCAGACGATGCCAAAGTGCATGCCCGGTGGGGGACTTTGCACTAAAGCAACCCGGACGGCAACTTGGGTTACAAATCAATCGCCAGGGCCGCCAATGCGTCTCTTCTGGGGGAGGCGTGCTGTACGTCTTCTGTACACATGCCCCTGGAGTGCCAAGCAGCCAAGGCACCGAAAACTGCTGCAGTGAGCAACAGCCCAAGCGAAGCCGAATCGCTAGACGAGTGAGACCAGGCGAGTTGTGGACTGCAGCAGACCTGATCGATGAGCTCGGGCCTTCAGGCGGCAACTGCAAGCCTGTGTTGTGTAGGCTCAGCAAACTCAGGTCAGGTCCTTCTCATTGCTCCCGCCATCTGCTTTGCCACCCCCGCAGGCCGACGCCGCCCCGCCCGCAGGCCCGCCTTCGCACACTCGGAACCCGCAGCTCCCAAGCCATGGGCTGTTCTTGTGGCCAGTGCATCGCGGGGATATTGTCCCCGCGCATGATGCTGCGCTTGGAGCGCACTGCAGCCAGCTCATCGGAGATGGTGCTCGACTCAATGAACTTTAAAGGTGCGCCTCCTGCTGGCGTTGCCGCTGCTGAGGTCTTGCCGCGCACGCAACGGCCTGCCGTGGGGCCCAGCATTCAAGGCAGCCTCGCCTGCTCGCCCCTCCCGCCTCTCGGAGGGCGGCGACTTGGCGACTGTCATCCTACACATCATCCTCCCCGCGAATAAGACCTCATTCGCGTGTTTCCTGGCGTCTGCTGCTTGCTTTTGCAGACGACAAGCCGGTGCACGACCCCGAGATCTATCTGTTCGACTACGTCCCGCCGGAGCTGCGGGTGGAGGTGGCGCGCGCGTTCTGTGTCGGCTTCGCCAACTGCATGGCCGCCGCCGCCTACCTGGCCAAGCAGCGCCAGCTGCCCAAGCCGCGCCTGCTGGCCCAGATGATCAGCATCGTGCCCGGCCTTGACAAGAGGTGGGGCGTGGGTCGGCTCGTCGCCTTTGGGGAGCAGCGCTGTGGGATGCCCGTTGGGCAGCGCTGCCCCACCAACAGGCACTTCACCTCTGCCCTGCCTTGCCTGCTCTCCTCCTACCTGCTTCATCTGCACCCTGCTGCCTGCCGCCCTGCTCGCTCGTGCCGCCCCTGCTGTGTGCAGCGCCTCCAAGTTCTACCTGGAGAAACAGGGCATGCCGGAGTATGCGCTGGATGCAGTGATGGCGCGGGTGGAGGAGGAGCATGAGGGCCAGGGCGACGGCTCCTTTGTGCAGGTGGGTCCAACTTGGACTGACCCCTCGCTGCTCCTGGCACGGCGGGGGGTCAGTCCAAGCCCCACGGCATGCTCCGTCCTTAGCGAGCAGTGCCGCTTCCCTGCCTCCACACGACCGGCACTGCGCCTTCCCGTCGCCGCCTGCCTCCCTGTCTGGCTGTGCAGGACGAGGCCAACGCCAAGGCTCTGGAGGCGCTGCCTGCCTGCAGAAACGATGGTGAGCTGCCGGTTGCCCACGCCTGGCCTTTGCCTGCCGACTGAGCTATCTGCATGCCCTGTCGCACGCCTGCTTCCCATCTCGCTTCTTCCGCCCTCCTTGCCCCTGCCCCTGCTCGCTCCACAGACCAGTTCCAGCTGCTGCGGCAGCAGCTGTTTGCCAACAGCGACTTCTGGCCCTGCGGCCCCTATGGATTTGATGACGACGAGCAGGCGGGCTTGGGCGGCGAGCAGGGGACGGCCGCAGACGATGGGTGGGTGTATTACGACAACAGCAACTGGAAGCCACCGGCAGCTGCGGCGGCAGCGCCGGCGGCGCCGGCCGGGGTGGACAGGAAGTGAGCGGGCGCACGGCCGCGCCCAGCCGCCCGTGGCCTGCCTGCCACCCATTTTTGCCTGGCCACTTGGCACACACGCTGGCTGTTGTTCTCCTGTACCTGCCCAATGCCAGCTGGCGCCACGTCATGATACCATGAGGCGCCTGCTACTCCCTCCTGTCAAAACTCTTTCCTTTGCCCCTGTCTCCTCAGCTGTACCACCGCCTGTGACCCCCAGCTGACGCCTGCCGGCATGTCGGCACCTGCTGCCGCGTGTCCAATGCGACTGGCACCGCAGCGGCAGGGCAGCAGCCGCAGGCTTGCCAATACAACCGCCCTTGCTTTTCACCGCCTCTTTTCTGCCAAAATCGAGCTTGCACTTGCAATTGTTGTTTGTAATGTGATGGATATGGAATTTAGGTACAGGCAGGGATAACATATGAGGGAGAATAGGCTGCACATGGTTGAAAGCAGGTTCCATACATGATTGAAAATGGCACAGGCAAAATTCAAGCAGAGGTTGCAAATTGGAATACATTGATGGCTGGCCACAGTTGTTGCGGCTCAACCTGTTGAAACATGCTACTTGCACTTGTTCATGCACTAGCGCAGGATCGGCTGGTTCTCATCGCCGCTGGTGCGGGAAGCCGCTGGCGCATGCGCCCCGCGGTATGCCCCCTGCTTGGGCCTCACATCCTCAGCGGTCTGAGCCAGGCCCCCACCTTGGCGCTGGCGCCCCGCCCACCGCGCACCTCCCTGCTCCTGCTGCCTGCCTGCTGCGCCGCCACGGGTGAGGCGCAGGCTGTGCAGTACCTGCCGCCAGTGGCCCAGCAGCGCTGGCGCCTGTGGCAGGCGCCGGCGGCCGCTGCTGCTGCTGCCGCTCTCGACACAAGAGATGCCGTGTGCTGCAGGGATGCTGAACCCATCATCGGACTGAGGAGGCAGCAGGGCCTGCTGCGAGCCAAAGGCGTGCAGCGATGACTGCTCTGCCCCCTCCAGTTGGCTGGAATCGACGCCTGCTGCCTGGGCTTGAGCCGGCTCCGGGCGCAAGCGCGAGGCCGCCGTGCTGCTCGCATCGCTGCCGCCGACCCGGCCCTCCTCCATCTGCTGCACACCACGAACGAAGGCCACAAAGCTCTCCGAGGGCTGCGCCGGCAGTTTTGCAGACGTAGAAGAGGCGCGGCACTCCCGGAGCCCATCCTGCCAGCCACCGCCAGCGTCACCCGATGCCTCAGCTGCTCCCAAGACTGCCAGCTCGATCAGCACTGATCCATTCACGCCCTGCACAGCAGGGCTTGCAGCTGCACCAGTGGCTGGTGATCTGCTCTCTGGCTTGTCCGCCCATAGGCTGCTCCCGCAGCAGGGGCTGCCCGCCGCGCTGCCCATGCTGCCACCAGAGCCCAGCTGCACCAGCTGGCTGCTTGCGCTGTGCACTACGGAGGAAGGGGAAGATGCTGGCCTGGCAGGGGCAGCAGCAGGGCAGGTTCCGACAGCAGGCGCAGCAGCGGCTGCTGCTGCGGGAGACACCCGTGTCCCGATGGCTGCAGCGGCAGCAGCGGTGGCGGCCTCCGCGGCTGCCTGAGCGCGCGCTGCAAGCTGCATGCCGTGCAGCGGCACCAGCTGGGTGGCTGCCGCCCCGCTGCCTGCCCGGGTCTGGAACACAGGGCCCAGCTTGAAGGCCTCCTGCGCTGGCGGCGCTGGGCGCCACGTGTGCGCTGCCCCTGCAAGAGCAGGAGCAGGGCAGAGGCAGGTCTTAAGGAGGGGCAGATGCGCCGGCTGAGAACAGGGGGTCCAGATCAGCCAGAACCGGGGAAGCGCGGCGATGGCACACCTGGAGCAGTCGTGGCCGCGTCTTGCTGCGGGCTCCAGCCCGCCAGGCCGAGCGGGAGCGCCAGGCCATCAGCAGGGCCCATCACCGCGGGGCCGCCCTTGACCCTCAGGGCACGTGTGATCTGACCTATCGTCTCCAAATGCTCCTGCTGCTCGCGAGCCACGCGCTCCCGCTCGCGGCGGCGCTGCGCGGGCGTCACCATGCGCCAGTGCTGCCCCGCCGCAAACGCCCGGCACACGTCGGCGGGGGCGGTGCCGCCCAGGCCGCCGCCGCGTGCTGGTGAAGGCGGGGGCAGGGGCTGCTCGGCCTCCAGGGCCGCGAGGGCCTCGTCCATGCTGCGCGGCGGCTGGAAGGCCCTTAAACTCCCCGCAGCCAAGGGCAGCTTGCTGGGCGAGGGCGGCGGCGGCGGCAGTGTGGGCCCGCGGAGGTTGCGGAGGCGACCAGGCTGCCAGTGATCGTTTGCCTCATCCCCAGCATCCTGCAAGCGCCGAAAAGGGGGGAGGGCTGTTGAGGCAGGTTTGCGCTTCCGGGTGCCCGCCAGTCAAGACTGCATTGGGCGGCGCAACCAATGCATGGGCTGATGCTGTGCGGCCAGCCCGGCGCACCGCGTCAATGCTGCCGAGGCACCCCAGCACGGCGCCCCAGCGGCGGAGCATAGGGGGCCGAAACGCTAACTGCGCAGTGCCTTGACTGCCGGCGGTCCACGCCCACCGCACAGTGTGGCGCTGTCCGTGACTCAGATCAGAGCACTGACGATCACCTGCGACGGCCGCCAAGAGGCACAGGGCGTCGCATGCATTGCTCGCGAGTTTCCAATTGCGCCACTTTGCTGTCACAAGCCCAAAGCGGCGTGGGAAACCCGATCCCTCCCTCGGCTCGCAAGCTGCCGGTGGTGCTTGCGGAATACAAGGGCTGAGCAGCCGGCCGCCCTACACCCCCCGACACTCCTTCAGCATGCAGGCCGCCAGCAGCTTCCTGGGCTGCACCAGCGGCCTGGCGGCCCGCCAGCCATGCCAGCCCTCTAGCTCCACGCGCGGGGGCCTCACGGTCACCTGCGTGGCAACCCCCAGCCGTCCCCCGGCCTCTAACAAGGCCAAGCGCTCCAAGGTGGAGATCATCAAGGAGAAGAGCGACTTCCTGAGGCACCCGCTGATGCAGGTGCGCAGGGGCGGGGGCGGATGATGTCAGCGGCACGTGGGAGGCGGCGGCAGCAGCCCGCGGCGGCGACAGCGACTGCCGCCAGTTTGCGCGACCTGGCGGCATGCGGTAACACCGGCAGGCAGAGTCACCGTGCAGCCGAGGCTGGGCCTGGCCTCGCCACCTTCCGCCAGCTGCGCCACGCTTTGTGCCCCCTGCCTCGCCCACTCTATTGCCCGACGTGGAGTTCCACATCACCCTGTCCTGCCCCCCGCCCCCGCCGCCCCGGAGCAGGAGCTGGTCACCGATGCGCCCAGCATCGCGGAGGACGCGGTGCAGCTGATGAAGTTCCACGGCAGCTACATGCAGGACAACCGCGAGCAGCGCACGTTTGGGGCGGGCAAGTCTTACCAGTTCATGATGCGCACGCGCCAGCCCTCGGGCCTGGTCACCAACCAGCTCTACCTGGTCATGGACGAGCTGGCAGACCTGGTGGGTTGGGCCGGCAGCCCAGAGCCAGCCTGGGGTGCTGGCAGGCAGCCGGGGGTGCGGCAAGGCAGCACCAGGGACGGCGGGGGCCTGCCTATGCTGCGCAGCCTGGCAAGCAGCGCGACTGCCTGTCTCGTCCTCCGTCTTGCTGATTCGTCTTCCCCGGCCCGTGCTCGTCCCGCCCCGCAGTACGGCAACGGCTCGCTGCGCCTCACCACCCGCCAGACCTTCCAGCTGCACGGCGTGCTCAAGCAGAACCTGAAGACTGTGTTTAGCACGGTGCGTGTTTAGCACAGCAGGCGGCAAAGCAAGCAGCAAGCAGCAGCACTGGGTTGGTGGAGCAGATGGACAGCTGCCCAGCAAACACGTCAGTGCACCTGCTTTCTTCACGCTGAGCTGTGATCCTGCTGTGCCCCTGCTGTGCGCCAGGTCATCAAGAACATGGGCAGCACGCTGGGCGCCTGTGGCGACGTCAACCGCAACGTCATGGCGCCGCCCGCACCCTACAAGAGCCGCCCAGAGTACCAGTGAGCTGAGCTGCGCAGCGTGGGATACATGTATGCGGGGAGGGTTATGGCCCGTGACTGCAGCCGCGTCGGGCGCCAGGGAGACTGATAGAAGGCCTTTGCCTCACAAACCTGGGAGTGTGCTCGCCTGCCTGGCCCGCATGTTCTCGAACGCGTGCCCTGCGTCCGTACTGCCCCATGTACTGCAGGTACGCCGAGCAGTACGCCAATGACGTGGCAGACCTGCTGGCGCCGCAGTCGGGCGCCTACTACGATGTCTGGCTGGATGGGGAGAAGTTCTTCGCACACACCATGGAGGTGCGCTGCTGCTGGGTGGCAGCGGTGGCCGACTTATCTCGCGGCTTCCTGCTGTTTTCCGGCGGCGACAATGAGCAGTTGCTCGCCCTGAGTTGTGTGCCGCGGCATCCATCGGCAGCAGCAGCAGCAGCAAATCGCAGCTTCAAATTATCTCCACCCCCCCTCTCCCGCTGCCTGCGAGCAGAACCCCAAGGTGACCGCAGACCGCGCCTTCAACGGGTTTGGCACCAACTTTGACGGCAACCCGGAGCCCATCTACGGCCAGCTCTTCCTGCCCCGCAAGTTCAAGGTCGCCGTCACGGGTGCGCGCTCCCAGCTGTGCCCCCGCGGGCAGCGAACCGGTGGCATTCATGGTTATGCCGCACCCGCCGCCGTGGTGCCTCGGCAGGATGCATGGACGTGAAATGTGACCCTGCACCTGGCATGGACGCAGTGCTACTGCTGCCACTGCTCCCACTGCTGCCGTCGCTGCCGCTGCCCGCCCCACCCACCGCTGCCCGGCCCCTGATGCTCTGGTATTATACTGCGTTATCTTTCCGCCAGCCCGGGCTCCGCCTCGTGCGGCCTGCGCGCTGTGGACACACAACACCCCTGAGGCCCGCCTGCACCCTTCCTCATCACGCAAGCTGCCGTTACGGCGCGACATGCATGCCGCACACACACGCTGCATCGCTCGTCCATGCTACTTGCTCCGCGTCCTATCCATCATAGCCTCACCCCCCGTCCTCCCCTTCCTGCTCCTCCCCACCACCACCACAACCACCACAACCCTGCAGTGCCTGGCGACAACAGCGTGGACCTGTTTACCAACGACCTGGGGCTGGTGGTGATCACCAACGACAAGGGGGAGCTGGAGGGGTTCAACGTGGTGGCAGGCGGCGGCATGGGTGAGCGAGCCCGCGCCTGGGCCTGCCCCCAGCACAGGCAGCGCATTCGCGCCCTCCCTCTGCAAACAACACCAAGCCCTTGACTCTGCTCCCTCCGCTCCACGCGCCCCACGCCCCCCACGCAGGCCGTTCCCACGGCAAGGCCACCACCTTCCCGCGCCTAGCCGACCCGCTGGGCTTTGTGCCCGTCGACGATGTGTTCCATGTGGTCAAGGCAATAGTGGCGGTGCAGCGCGACTACGGCCGCCGCGACGACCGCAAGCAGGTGCGCAATTGAGGGCCGCAGGGAAAGGCGGCAGGGTGGAGGATGGCGGTACGAAGTTGCTGATGCTGGTGGGCGGGGCAGCATCCGGCCCGTGTGGGCTGTTGCTGCGGCTTGCGAGGTGCCGGCTGCTGCTGCAAGATTGGCATGGCATCGATGAGGCGCAAAATACCTGCTGTGCTGGTACTGCAGGCCCGCCTGAAGTACCTGATTTCGGAGTGGGGTGTGGAGAAGTTCCGCAGCGTGGTGGAGCAGTACTACGGCAAGAAGCTGCAGGTACGATGGGCGCGTGGCCTGCTGTGCGATGCAGGCCGTTTTGTGCCCTGCTTTGTGGCCGCGCTGCTTCAGCTGCTGCTTCTGCTGCTGACGCCGCCTCTGCGCCGCCCTGCTCTGTTTTGATGCAGCCCTTCCGCCCGCTGCCCTCATGGGAGTTCAAGGACTACCTGGGCTGGATGGAGCAGGGAGACGGCAAGCTGGCTTACGGCATCTATGTGCAGGTGCGGTCCAGAGGGGAGGAAAGTGCAGCATCCTTTGTGGCCAACGCACTCGGCCTGCTCTCATGTTCGCCACCATGCATCTTTGATTCAGCTGAATGACGCCTGGAAAACAAGCACCCCATCCTCATTCTGTTGGCCTGCCCGCAGAACGGGCGCGTGAAGGGGGAGCCCAAGAAGGCGCTGCGCAACGTGATTGAGCGGTACGAGCTGCCCGTGACCATCACGCCCAACCAGAACCTCATCCTGCGCGACATCAACCCGTCCTGGAAGGACGACATCCTGTCCACCCTCAAGGTGGGCCGCCGGCTGAGGGGCAAACGCCTGCTGGATGGTGGTGGGTGGCTCGGGTTGTGGGTGGGCCGATGTGGGGTGGCCGGATAAACGCTGCAGGAGTCGTAGGTAGCAGCAGAGGTTTGCTGCTGTGGTGGGTGCTACAGGCTGCTGCTGCACTGCATGCTGCTGCACGCCATCCCGGATCTGGCTGTTCTGCTCGGCGTTAGGGCTAGTGATGAGCTTCGTGTTTGTCCGTACCATCCGACTAAATCTCTGACGATCAAAGCACTGGAATCTCGTTAGTCTGAGGCCCCCATGCTGAGCCATTGTTCGCCTGCACCCTGCACCATGCCTTGACGTCTGCCACACACAACCCACCAACCTGCTGTCGCGAAACGACACCGTCTGCGCTGCTGCCGCTGCTGCTACCAATTCTGTCACTCTTCCGTCTGCAACACGCTCCCATCAACCTCCCACTACACACCCACTACCACCATCACCACCACGGCTTCCACCGCAGGCCGGCGGCGTGAAGGACATTCTGGACTGGGACAAAATCGAGGCGCTGTCCATGGCCTGCCCCGCGCTGCCGCTGTGCGGGCTGGCCATCGGCGAGGCGGAGCGCACGCTGCCCGAGATCAACGCCCGCATCCGAGCCCTCATGGACGGACTGGGCTTTGACAAGAGCGAGAAGTTTGTGGTGCGCGCCACCGGTGAGTGGGCTGCCTGGGCGCGTGTTGTGTGATGTGTGCTGATGTGTGTATGTGTCTGGGTTGTGGGCACAGCAGCTGCATGTAGATGAGCTGAGGGTGGAGTCAGGGGCTTTTGCGCTGCCGCTCCTCCTGACGCGCAGCCAGCTGGCTCAGCTGGGCGAGTCGGCGAGCCCAGGCCCCAGTGCTGCCTTGCTCCTCGCTGCGACCAACCTGCACCCCTCACCTTGCCCTGCAGGCTGCCCCAATGGCTGCGCGCGGCCATACATGGCTGAGCTAGGGTTTGTGGGCGACGGCCCCAACTCGTACCAGGTCTGGCTGGGCGGCTCCCTCAACGCCACGCGCCTGGCAGAGCCGTTTGCGGAGCGGGTGAAGGCCAAGGTGCGGCGCGGGGATGGCTTCGGCATGCTGCTGCTGCTCCTGCCCGGCTGCTGGCTGCGGGTGGCTGCTGGCTGCGGCTGGGTGAAGGAAGACTGAAGTGTTATTTTTTCTCTCTTGCTTTTTGCTGTGTTTATTCTGGTGACCGCATCGCTCTGCTCCTCACCATGGCTGCTCGTCCTGGCCCCGCCCCGCCACCACAGGACTTTGAGACCTTCCTGGAGCCGATCTTTGCGATGTTCAAGGCGCAGCGGCGGGGCGGCGAGGAGACGCTGGGCGACTTTGTGGCGCGGGTGGGCTTTGACGCGGTGCGCGAGTACCAGGCAGGCTACATTGCGCCGTCTGCCGCCGACAAGCTGCCCAAGGTAGGTGGCGCTGCGGGTGGCTCCGCCTGGGCAGTGGTTCCTAGGGTGTTGAAGGGGCGCCCTGTTGCCGTTTCGTTGATGCCTGTTTTCGGACTGCTTGCTGTGTGGGGGGCTGGTTGGCTGTGCTGAGCGGCGCCTGGCCGCCTGCGTGCTGCCCCGTCAAGGCCGCCGTGCAGGTGGGCATCGCGGAGGATGTGTATGCGGCGCTGGAGGCGGCGGCGGAGAAGCAGGGGACCACCGCGGCGGCGCTGGCCACAGAGGCCATCCGCAAGCACCTGGGACTCTGAGCATCATGCTGCTGCGGCGTGGTGGCATGGTGCGGCGCCACGCGGGCGGCCATTGAGCCTGTCGCTACTGCACGGCACCCCTCGCTGCCCTTGTGCGCTGATGGATGCCGCGGCCCCCAACTGCCCTGCGCGCCCGCATCTAGCGCACGTGAAGTGAGCCAGCGATTCAGGCCCCTCTGCACATCTTGCCACTGAGTGAGTTGGCGATTCAAGCCCCGTCTGTGCGGCTTGCCCTGTCTTTTTCCAACGAATCCGCAACGCATGACCCTCGCGAATGCCTGCCTCGGTTTTTTCCTGCTGCGATGGCCTTCAGCGCTCGTCCAGGTTTTGGTCGCCTTGTTGGTTGTTGCCACCTTGCCTCTGCAATGTTATTGCTGAGCGTCTACGCTTTGACAGCACTACCTTCACATACTGTAAGCCCAATGGCTGACCCTCAAACGGAAGAGCCAAACCTGAGGCTGTGACGGTCGACACGCCAGGAGAAGGCAGCTGTTCGCCACGCCTCTGCCCTCAGCTGCCTGTGCCTGCCTGCGGCTGCGTCGCCGTTGTTCCTCCGGCTGCTGCTGCCCCTGCTGCTGCCACCCCTGCCGCCATCTGCCGAGCCGCGCGCTGCTGCTGGCGCCACTCCTCGTTCTCTTTCCACACTTCGCCATCCTCAAACACCTCTTTCTTCCAGATGGGAATGGTGGCCTTGAGCTCGTCAATAGCCCAATGGCAGGCCTGCAGGGGGCAGCACGATTCCTGTGTCAAGCAGGAGAATAGGGTTAGATCAAGCAGGAGAGCAGGGATAAGGCAAGCTTGCACACAGGGCCTGGCAACTTGCAACATGCAGGCTGCTGGTGCGTGCGGATGCTGCTGCGGCGGGACAGGGAGCAAAGCGTCAGCGGCAGATCGGCATCCGGCGTGCTGGCTCGCTGCTTGACACGGCCAGAGGCAGCAGGCGCCAGCGCCGGCTGCCCACCTCCAGTGCCTCCCGCCTGTGTGCCGAGGAGACTGCGATGATGACGCTGGCCTCCCCCACCAGCACCGTGCCTGTGCGGTGTGCTACAGCCATCCTGCACAGCTGCCACTTGCCGCACGCCTGCTGGCACAGCTCCTGCAGTGCAGGCAAGGCAGCGGCAACAGTTTCCCATGCCGAGCACGCCTGCGTGCTGCGCTGTGCCGGCCAGCCTGCCGGCGTGCCGCCAAACCAGGCAGCACCGCTGCAGGTGCAGGCTGCCTCTGCACGCCAGCAGCCCCGCCCCACCAGCAGCTTCCTGGCGGCCATGGGCACGTATGCCTCGTACTCCAGCCGCTGGGTGGCCTTGCCCTGGAAGTTGTCTCGAGTGACGCCCAGGAATGTGGCGATGGCTCCCGCAGCCGGCTCGGACACAAGCGATACATACCTGGCCTGGTCCAGCGCCCCGCGGGTGACCTCTGCGAAGCAGGAGCCCTCCCGCAGCTCCATGCCCAGCTGCTGCATTGGAGGGGGGTGGGGCGGGCTGCCTGCAGAGGATGGACCGGTGGCGGCAGCAGCGGCGGCGGCGGCAGGGTCAAGGAGATGCGGTCCCCGCACCATGCCAACAGCAATCGTTATTGCCGCTCGTTTTGAGCACAGTCGCGTGCCCCACTGGGCCCACATGCGAACCTGCTCTCGCGCGGCCGCTGTTTGCGGGTTGTTGCGCAAGCCAGCAGTGATCACAGGCGTGTGTAGATTAACAGGAACCCAGTCAAAACAAGCGAACGCCAACCACTCCACCAATAGGTGAACAAGACAATGTGTTGCCGCGAGCAATGCACAGTCAATTCTGTGCAATAAGAAGAAACAATTGCAAAGGCTCAGGTGCAGTAGTGTTTGTCTTTCCTCACCGCCATTGCCGTCGCTGGCCATTGCCGTCGCTGGGGCCGCTGCCGTGCCCCTCACACCTGGGCACCAGGATGCTCCCTGCTGCTTGCAGCGTACAGGTCTCACCACGTAGGAATACTTCGTCAACCATTGGCAATGATTGCCAGCAGTGGGAAGCGCCGCCTGCTCGTTGCACAGCGCACCTGCCGCACGGCGCCCATTGGCAAGGCCTCATAGCACTGTCCCAGGCTCCCGCCTGCGTGTCCTTCTGTGTCGCCGCCCTATCCTATCGCTCCCAAACAGCCTGCGGACGCCTGCCTGCACCCCGGGCCAGGAATTGGCCGCAACGTTGTGGCCGCATGTGAGCGAGCAGACCCGCAACCCGCTATAAACGGTCTAGGAACTGTCTGCGGTGCTGTCCAAGGCCTAGGCGTCGCCTCCGAGGGATAGCCCCCAACCGCATCCGTCGAATGGCGCAACCGGAGGACGCTATGGAGGAGGCGCATCAGGCGTTTGCCGCCCAGCAGAATGTGAGTGTAGCGTTAGCATTGGGCGCGCCCTGTTCCCAGACACTGTACCCCGCCCCCGCCCCACCAGTGCCCAACACTGCTCGCGTGAAGATTTCACTCGCTCTCTCCTGTGTGCTGTCCGCTGCATGCAGCTAGAATTGCTGAATGGCAGCTCCCTTCTTCACTGCGCTACGGGGGGCTGCTTCTACGCTGCGGACCCCGCCCTAGGCGCCCACCCCAACAAGCACGGCGGCAAGGGCCCGCTGCCAATAGAGCAGATTCCGGGGACCAGCGGCATTCTGGGAGCGCGGATCGGCAGCGGATGCTTCGGCTCCGTGCATTTGGGTGAGTGGGGTGACTTTGCAGTAATTGCTGTCGGATGCCTGCATGGTGGTCGTCTGCTGTTGCACGCCGCCCCGCCAACCTGCGGAGTGTTGATAGCGCCGCTCAGATAGCCCTGCTTGCCCAATGCTCCCTTCAGGCATGTTCAACGAAGAGCTAGTTGCCATTAAATACATCACTGGTTCAGCATGTCTGACCGCCAACCGCATCGAAATGATGCATGAGGTGGGGATGCTGAAGAGGGGCGACCTGCACGGCGTATTCCCCCGCGTCTTGGCAGTCTTCTTCGGCGACGCCACCACCCCTCCATGCATTATCATGCAATATGCCCAGGGAGCGGGGCTGGACCGCGAGGGCAGGTGAGTGGCTTGCAGGCAGCGCTGTGGCTGCCGTGGCTGCCTGCCCAGACAGAGTTGCCCTGGGTGTGTTGCGTCGCGCCCACCTCACTCGTGGCTGCGTTGCCCCTCCTGGCCCCCTCGCAGGAAGTTGAGTGGCGCAGACTTTTTCAATTTGCTCACTTGCATCGTGAATTTGATGGCAAAGCTGCACCGGCTGGGCCTGGTGCACCGTGACATCAAACCCGACAACATATTGGTGAGCTGGCTAGGGAGGCGAGCGGGCAGGGCACGCTGTCCCCTGTGCATGGGTGCCTTTGCATGCCCACCTGGCAGCGGCTACTCGGCCCCTTGACTGGCTCAGTGGTGTTGACCACATGTAAAAGGTAAAGGTAAAGGTGGGGAAGAGCCTCCACAAGCTTCACTTCCCGGTTTTAACGTCTAGCTTTAGACCATTATTTGATCTGCCCGACGCGCCAAGTGCAGTACCTCGTCGTTGGCCGCGACGTTAAATAAGGAGCTGGATGAGTGTCGGTGGGTGATACCACAGGCACGAGTTCGAACCCCAGCCGGGACACTAGCTGGGACTTTGCCTCACGGCACCTTCGTGGCGGCATCTGGGCGGCGGACGGCTGCCCGGCAGACCGGCATGGCGCTTGCAAGACGGAGCCTCCCCGGGATGCCATCGGCGGCCAGATTTTCCTCGCTCTGGACAGCCGGCAGGGTTAGCGGGTTCGGCCCCAGCACATTAATGTGCCCAATCCCTGTGAAACACACACACACACACACACACACACAGTACCCCCCACTAGTAGTGAATGGGTCCCGGGGAGGCCTGTGCCGAAGCCTTGGCGATTCTATTAGGCGTTCCCGAAGGAATTGGCTTGGATTGGCGCTGAGCCGGTCAGCTATGCCGCGTTTGTCCTCACAAAGTTTCGACATGGGAGGAATCGAACCTGTGCCCTCTCGGAGGGTTTAGACACTAGCTCCAGCGCCTTCAAAGAAGGCCTTTCTTAGCCGCGGCCTATGTCTTTGCTGATGCCACTGTGCTGTGCAGGTGCAGTACGACCCGGTTGCAAGTGGGCAGGGTGGGGTATACAAGCCCCTGATTGGCGACGTGGGCGCCATGCAGAAGGCCAGCGAGCGCCCGTGGGAGCTGGAAGGGGTGGAGTGTAGGGCGTGGACTGGGCAGCCAAGGTGGGCCTGCCCCAGGCTGGGAAAGAGGAGGCAGTTTCTGACATGATCTTCACACAAAATGGTGAATAGCCGTTATCTATTTCCTGCAGGTTCGGCTTCCTCGACTTCTGTGGCCACCGGTATGCCCAGACGCCGGAAGTCCATGTGCACAGACGCCTTGATCCCTCCTCCGACCTGCCAGCGCTCGGGTTGACTCTGTTCACCCTGATGCTGGGGGTCCCCCGGTACCACGAATGTGAGTTTCGAAAAGGTTGCAGCCCACTGCTGCTGAATGGTGGTGCCAAACACGATTGTACATGGCTCAGCGCCAATCCAAGCCAATTCCTTCGGGAACGCCTAATAGAATCGCCAAGGCTTCGGCACAGGCCTCCCCGGGACCCATTCACTACTAGTGGGGGGTACTGCACTTGGCGCGTCGGGCAGATCAAATAATGGTCTAAAGCTAGACGTTAAAACCGGGAAGTTAAGCTTGTGGAGGCTCTTCCCCACCTTTATGGTTGGGCAGGAGATCCCGCTGGCCTTCTGGCTCTTGTTGTCCCTCCAAGCTTCTTGCCTGCCCTACCTGCCCTCCCTGCAGACCCGAAACTACTGCACAACCTGAGCGCTGCTTTGCTCAACCAGCTGGCTTCTGGCGGCGTCATGTGGACGCCCTTTGCTGCACTGCGCGGCTTCAGGCCGCGGTCTGAAGTGCACCAGCGGGTGAGCTATTCGGTTTTGGAGCAGAGACTACGGCAGAGCGCTGGGCTGCCAGTCTGTGGCACGAGCTGGCAGGCTCCTCATTGCGCCTGCTCAGGCATCCAACACAACATGCACCCTGTTTTGTTCCCTCGCCTGCCCTGCAGATGATGCAGCTGCTACAGTTGCTGCTGGGCATCATCGCTGACCGGCTCAGCGCCAATCCAAGCCAATTCCTTCGGGAACGCCTAATAGAATCGCCAAGGCTTCGGCACAGGCCTCCCCGGGACCCATTCACTACTAGTGGGGGGTACTGCACTTGGCGCGTCGGGCAGATCAAATAATGGTCTAAAGCTAGACGTTAAAACCGGGAAGTGAAGCTTGTGGAGGCTCTTCCCCACCTTTATCATGATGCAGCCCTCGCCCAGCCAGCGGGGCACAGCGCAGCTGCTGCTGGGACCTTTCTCTGCGTCGATGGAGGTGCTGGCCGCATCAGTCATGGTAAGATGCGAGCGCAGCTTTGCTCCAGGGAGCACATTCAGGTCGTGCTGGGCAACTTTGCTGCTATGCGCTTGCTGTGCTGCCCTACCTTGCAGGACCAATGTGATGAGTTGTCCGTCGAGGAGGGCTGCCTGAAGGCGCTGTGTACCCTGGCGGACCCCGAGGTATGATGGTGGTGCTGCCAGCAGCAGCCTCGTGACTGTGCGTGGCCTCTCTGGATGGTTTTGATGCATGGTGTGATCCACTCTGCGCAGGTTGCCGCATTGATACCGGAGTCCGTGCGCCTAGCATTCGCCAGCATTTACAAGCGTGCCTTTGACTCGTGGTATGAGGCCGAGCAGCGCCTGCTCGCCGCCAACCCTGGGCTGGCGGCGATGCCGGTAGGTGGGGCTGCACCATGCTGTCACCAAGTGTGTATGCAGGTCAGAAAGGGGTGTCGCACTGCCTCCCTTTCTGTGGCTCGACGCGATGTCCAGGCGCATGTCCTGCAACTCAAGAACCGCACGTTTAAGCTACCGGATGTACTGCAGCCGCTGTAAGTGGCGTTGAGAGCCGAGTTGACCCGAGCACTCAAGTAGCCCTCTATCTGGAGCCACACATTTTCACGTTTATCCAATTGCATCCAGGATGTTTTCGCGGTCCTTGTGCTTGTAGCCGGTGCAGCCAGACCCGGCGCTGGCAAAGTACCAGCAGGCAGGATGGTTTGCTGATGCCATTCCGATGGTGCCAGGGCTGCGCCCCATGCTTTCCATCTGGTCATCGTAGTCGCTGATGTCGCTGAGCGACATGATCCTGGAGGGAGTGCGCTATGCAGGTGTGCCTCCTTTTTCAGGCCAGACAGCAGAAAGCGACGTCGGGCAGGACATCTGCAGCGTCTGTGGCATAATTATGTGCATCGATGGGTTGAACGCCATCTAATGTGTACACATCTTGCCACCTGCCTGCAGGTCAAGCTGCGCAGTATGCCTACGGATTGGAGGAAAGCCCGCTGGAGCTGCACCTGTCCAACACGGTGCAGCAGGGAGGCCACAGGGGGGCACAGGCAGCAGCCCTGCTGGCAACCATTCAGGCAGCAACGGGGGGCAGCCGCCAACAGATGGCGACCGGCAGCGAGGAAGTCGTGCCTTACACCTGCGGCTTTGAGACACACCAGCTAGGCGCCCTGCTGATCACCGATGTCGCCCCGGCACAGGAGGGCGCCTTTGGCGGGCTGTTCCACAACCAGCCGCCGGGGCCCGCCCCCTACTCGCAATGCGGACGGCAATTGGTCGCAGCCACCCAGTTCCTGATGAGTGATGTGCGGTCGGCGCTGCGGCCGGAGCTGCTGTGCGGGGATGAGCTGCTGCCGATTGTGACGGGCCTCGCTGCGGTGCGGGCGTTGAGCGGCATGGCACAGGTCGTGCTGGGCATGGCGGAGCAGGCCGCCAAGATGAGCGGCGAGGAGCCAAGCAGGAGCATAGCAGAAGGTGGGGCAGGCAGCATGCGTGGTGCTTCGGATGGAGTGCTGAAGTGCTGACAAGCCTTTTCAAACGCTGGAACAGCCAACGTTGTGCCTCACCTGACATCCCTCCTGCTGCCCGTGCTGCCTGCCTGCCCCTTCAGACTGGTGGCTCCTCCGTGCGGTGTGTGTGGTGGCGGGCATCCGGGTGCAAGAGCAGCAGCTGGAGCTGGCGCTGAGCACCACGCTGGACAGCCAGCCTCATGAGCTTTGGAGCTTGTGGAAGGCCTGGTGCCCAGCTGTAGAAATGCTGTGCACCAAGCGCTGCTGCAGTATTTCGATCAGGATCAGCAGTTCCTAGCCAGCTTCAACAGCGGCTCCCTGCTCACCCACATACTGCGGGTTGCCCGCGTGGCTTCTGAGGCCGCCATGTACACTACCCTGCTGCAGCAGCAGGTGCGTGCGCCGCCAGCACCAGCGGCGACGCCAGCTGCCGCTGCACCAGCGCAAGCCTTTGCACCTGCGCCAGCAGCAGCACCAGTGCCTGGGGAGCCATTCCTGGCGCCCGTGCCAGCGGCAGCAGCAGTGCCTGAGGAGACGGCGCCTGAGAAGCAGTGCCAGCAGCTTGCACAGCTCTCTGGCACACCTGCCGGTGAGCACAGCAAGACAGTGCCCACGCCGCCAGGTGCAGATGCCACAGAGAAGCAGGGGCGGCACTTGGGAGAGGCAGCCAACATCACCCCAAGTCGCCCCTCAGCCGCACAGCCTGAGCAAGTGCCGCAGCCGTCCCCACAGCGGCAGCAGCAGCACAGCTCGGGCCAGGGCGGCCCCGCTCGAGCCAGGCCGACAGCGCAGCAGCTGCGCACTGCGCTGCTTAGCCGCCATCGCGGTGGTGGCATCCCTCCTGCAAGGGTGCCGCGAAGGGCAGTCGGCGCGCAGGGCGCTCACCTCCCTCCGCGAGAATTTGCCGCAGCGCAGTGCGGAGGCAGGCTTTGCGGTTGCATTCCCAGGCCACGGCAGCCAGGCAGTGGCCATGGAGGCGGCAGCAGCAGCAGCACCACCTCCACCACCACCACCACCAGCAGCAGTTTCGCTGGAGGCCACACACCCAGCGCGACGCACCGTTGCCACGGCAGTGCCGCGGCCCAGCAGCACGAGCAGCGGCGGCGGTGGTCCATCCGCTGCGGCCATTCTCCCCTCCCTGGCTCCGGCGGCAGTTATTGGTGCCAGTGTGGGCCGCGCTGGAGCTGCGCAGGAGGGGCATGCAGCAGGCAGCGGAGCACGCACTTGCACCGGCACGCCAGGCGCTGCGGCGGCTCCTGGCCCTGCGGCCACCCCTCACAAGGTAAGCTGGCAAGTACTTGCACTAGTGCATGTGCTCCATGCTCTCAACCACAGTCTTCAAGGCCAGTCTCCTCTCAAACATGAATGCCTGTCCACCATGTTAGCACGCGGCCTGCTTTGAGGCCATGTTCTGCCCCACCTGTGGTGCTACCTCCTGTGTTGCAGGGTATCAATTTCATTGAAACTTTGATGAATAGATTGCACATCCGCGGACCTGCTCCCAGGGCAGGAGCTACTCCCAGGGCAGTCCTGGGACCCATCCAGCCGACTGCACAGGTAAATGATACCACCACCGCAACACGCTGGCTTGCTTCCTGCCAGCCTTTGGCCCCCAGTCCGCAACCCTTCGACTGCTACAAATCAGGATGATCCTTAAACAGACTCCCCACCTCCCCAGCACCTCTGTGGCCCTGCCCCTGCAGAACGCGGTGCAACAGGCAGCAGCAGCAGCTGCCCGGCGCGCGCCCAAGCGTGGCCTGGCGGCCGCAGCAGCAAGCCCGCTTGAGAGCAAGGCGCAGCGTGGCCACTGGTTGAGCAGTTACAGAAGGCAGGGATTGTGCAGAGGCGGCGGTGGGGCTCCAGGCCGGCGCTGAGCTGGCGGCCACGCGAAAGCGCCCCGGTCCCTCCACCCGCAGCCTGGCTGCCATCCTGCCTGCGGCGTTGCTGCGGCGCATGATTGGATGGTGAGGGATTCAGTGGGGCACTGGTTGTGCAGCTACAGCATGCAGGGATTGTGCGGCGCTGGCGGTGGGGCTCAAGGCCGGCGCTGAGCTGGCGGCCCCGCGAAAGCCCCCCGGTCCCTCCACCCGCAGCCTGGCTGCCACCCTGCCTGCGGCGTTGCTGCGGCGCATGTTTGGATGGTGAGGGATTCGGTGGGGCACTGTTTTGAGCAGCTACAGCAGGCAGGGATTGTGCGGCGCTGGCGGTGGGGCTCCAGGCCGGCGCTGAGCTGGCGGCCACGCGAAAGCGCCCCGGTCCCTCCACCCGCAGCCTGGCTGCCATCCTGCCTGCGGCGTTGCTGCGGCGCATGTTTGGATGGTGAGGGATTCAGTGGGGCACTGTTTTGAGCAGCTACAGCAGGCAGGGATTGTGCGGCGCTGGCGGTGGGGCTCCAGGCCGGCGCTGAGCTGGCGGCCCCGCGAAAGCGCCCCGGTCCCTCCACCCGCAGCCTGGCTGCCACCCTGCCTGCGGCGTTGCTGCGGCGCATGTTTGGATGGTGAGGGATTCAGTGGGGCACTGTTTTGAGCAGCTACAGCAGGCAGGGATTGTGCGGCGCTGGCGGTGGGGCTCCAGGCCGGCGCTGAGCTGGCGGCCCCGCGAAAGCCCCCCGGTCCCTCCACCCGCAGCCTGGCTGCCACCCTGCCTGCGGCGTTGCTGCGGCGCATGTTTGGATGGTGAGGGATTCAGTGGGGCACTGGTTGAGCAGTTACAGAAGGCAGGGATTGTGCGGCGCTGGCGGTGGGGCTCCAGGCCGGCGCTGAGCTGGCGGCCCCGCGAAAGCCCCCCGGTCCCTCCACCCGCAGCCTGGCTGCCATCCTGCCTGCGGCGTTGCTGCGGCGCATGTTTGGATGGTGAGGGATTCAGTGGGGCACTGTTTTGAGCAGCTACAGCAGGCAGGGATTGTGCGGCGCTGGCGGTGGGGCTCCAGGCCGGCGCTGAGCTGGCGGCCCCGCGAAAGCCCCCCGGTCCCTCCACCCGCAGCCTGGCTGCCACCCTGCCTGCGGCGTTGCTGCGGCGCATGTTTGGATGGTGAGGGATTCAGTGGGGCACTGTTTTGAGCAGCTACAGCAGGCAGGGATTGTGCGGCGCTGGCGGTGGGGCTCCAGGCCGGCGCTGAGCTGGCGGCCCCGCGAAAGCCCCCCGGTCCCTCCACCCGCAGCCTGGCTGCCATCCTGCCTGCGGCGTTGCTGCGGCGCATGTTTGGATGGTGAGGGATTCAGTGGGGCACTGTTTTGAGCAGCTACAGCAGGCAGGGATTGTGCGGCGCTGGCGGTGGGGCTCCAGGCCGGCGCTGAGCTGGCGGCCCCGCGAAAGCCCCCCGGTCCCTCCACCTGCAGCCTCACTGCCATCCTGCCTGCGGCATTGCTGCGGCACTTGTTACCAGCACTCCTGCCGCCGCGGCAGATGCTGCCCCTCCTGGCCCTCCGGCAGGTCGGCCGCCTGCTGGTGCGGCGTTTGGGGCGTGGCGCCCATCGCGATGCAACCTGCCCAGCAACACATCGCGTTAAGAACGCTCCACGGCGCAGGGGTGAAAGCGGCGCGCCAACGGAGGTCCTAGCTTGTGCATTGGTGCCTTCTTCGACGGCGCCCTGCTGGAGGCGCCAGTGCGGGCTTGCGCCCCCCAAGCGAGTCAACCGAACCTGCCACCTGTTGCAATGGCTGGTAAGTGCATTACATCATCATCCGGATACTCTACTTCTGCCTAGTTTGAGCATGGCCGGCGGCACAGCCTGCGGACATCCACCGCCTGAGCGGGCACCCAGCCTGCGGGCACCTGCGCCAGCGCCGCCAGCGCCAGGCTCCTCAGCGCCGCCGCGCCGTCGCCCGCGCCTCCACCTCGGGGACGCCCTGCTCACGCACCATGCCGCGGCTGCCGCCGTGCCAGTGGCAGCCGGAGAGCCAGCAGGGCGCCACCGGGTTGCAGCCCGCCAGAGCCGCCAGCGCTGCACGAGCGCCAGGGTCGCCCTTGGCGGCCGCCTCTACTGCCGCCTCAGTCTGCTGCACCGCCTGCCTGCGGCTCCCCGAGTGCATGGCAACGTTGAGAAAATCAAAGCCGGGCTCGCCACCGGCGCCGGCGCTGCTGGCGCTGCCATCCAGCTGCAGAAAGGGAGAGAAAGGCAGGCTTGTGGGCAACTCTCCCAAGTTTGTGGTGTGGTCCCGACTGAGTGGCAGGTCCGCATGCTCGGCTGTCGCTGCGGAGCACAGCTGGATGCAGGCACCCACCGCGCAGGCAGCGAAGCCGTTCTGAATGGCGTTCAGAGTGCGGCGTGCCTCCACCTGCGGCAAGGGGCGAGGGGCCTGTCAGCTGCCTCGGGGGGCACACCCAGCTTCAAGCAAGTTGCTCCCGTGGCCTGCCGGCTGTGGAAGGCAGGCGGGCGGGGCAGGCGGGCGCGCACCTTGTCCAGCCTGCCCTGGATGGCGGCGGGAACCTCCACGCCAAGCATGCGAGCCATTTGCGCCAGGTTGCAGGCCTGGACGTGCAGCGCCCCCAGGCCCTTGCTTATGCCCAGGGAGCGGGCGTTGCACAGTTCCAGGATGGGCAGGATGTCGGGGCCCGCCAGGCGCCCGCACACCAGCAGCTGGTGCAGGGCGGTGAAGTCTGGTATCACCGCATCTGCAGCAGGCAGGTGGGTCGGGGGAGGGGGGCAGGGAAGCTGGGAGGTGGGCGGCCACCGCCGTGGCCGCAACGGGATGGACTGCCATCCGCCACTTGCCGCCCGCAGAGCCAGCAGAGCCAGCAGCTCCTGCCAGTCTCTGCTCCTGCCGGCTGGCTCACTTCCACGCCGGGGCCGCGCCCGCCCGCCTCCCTCCCCAGCCCTCCCCTCGCCCACTAACCTATCAACAGGCTGTGCACCTTCTCGCCTACCGAGCAGGGTGTGAGGTGTGGCACCGCCTCATGCACCAGCCCCATGGCCTCCTCCGGGGCACCGGCCGCCGTCTTGCCCACCATCGCGTCGAAGAGCATCCGCAGTGCCTTCAGGAACTGCGCGGGCGGGCACGCAGGGGGGATGGGGCAACCAAGCTCAGCTAGAGAGGTAGGCAAGGCAGGCGGAGGCTCCAGAATTCACCGCATCTCCCATCTCACATCCCCCACACACAGCGGCACCTCCAGGCACAGAACCAGGCTGGCAGGGCAGGCGCAGCTGAGCTGCGCGGGCGGGCCGCGCCAGGCTCGGCGCACCTGCGGCCAGGCGGCGGTGTCGGCGTGTGCGCGCCCAGGTGGTAGCCGACGTCGGCCGCATGCTCCACTGCCAGGTAGAAAGGACGGAACATTTTGGTGTTCAGCTGGCACGCAGCTCGAGCCGGCGCTGCAGGGGCGGAGCGGAGGGAGGGGAGGTGAGGCACACTGCGCCCAGCTCCCGGGTGTGCACCTTGCCCCTTGGGGTGTGGCCACCCGCCGTGACTGCGCCAGCCCATGCTGAGTAGGCTGATGCCTGCCTGCCCAGCAGCAAAGGCCCTGGCCCCGGCCCCCAGCCACCAACTAGCCCCACCCTTGATGATGGCCTGGATGAGGGCGCTCGTGTCCTGCTCCTGCACCGCAGCTTCAAAGTGGTCCAGCACCGCCTGTTCAGGGATGGTGAGGGCCCCCCCGGCCTGCAGGAAGGGTGGATGTTCGCATGATCAAGAAGTGGCAAGAGGGGGACTGGGGGCGGTGGGATGGCGGCGCACAGGCAGGGCAGGATGCAGAGCGGAGCTGAGGGGACGTGCAAGCGTGCAGCAGGCACACAGCAGCACCGCAGCAGAGGCAGCAGCCATGCCGCCCGCACCTGCTTGTCCTGCAGCTGCTGCACCACGGCGCCGGCGGCCTCCAGCAGCGACGCTGCGCAGGGCTGCTGCAGCGGCACCTCGGCGTGCGGCGCTTCGGGGCGCCGGTCGCGGCTGCGGTCGATGGCCGGCACCAAGCTGGTGATGCTGGTGGCGGGGGATCCATCTGCACGGCAGGGAGGTTTTACAGGGGAGAGGGGCGGGGGGTGAGCTGGCATGAGGGATGGAGTGATGCAAGCCAACCCCACACGCATGAAGGCGCAGCCCCTGCACGCGGCACAGCAGGCTGCCCGTCTGACCACCCCCAATGGCACTTGCCATCCCCATCCAGCCCTGCTGCTCAAGCGGCACCGCCGCTCCTCACCCGCGCTTGACAGCAGCTGCACCCCCTCCGCCAGCTCCTCCATGTGGTTGGCGCAGCGCTTCAGCAGCAGCACTGCCATCAGCACCGCGGCCTGCAGCCGCGACACCTGCACAAACGGCGGGGCAGCAGGCAGCAGGGTGGTGGGGAACGGGCGCACACTCCCTGCCCTGCTGGGACCACAGCAAGCACTCGTGCTGCGGGGGGCTGGGTGATACAGCGCAGCGCAGCGCAG
>NW_005435075.1:417643-463232 GCF_000147415.1 Chlorella variabilis | reverse complement strand
AGGGCCCCCACCCCCCCTATGCCCCCCTTTACAACAACCAGCCCCACCGCCCCCCCTCCCCCCCCCCCCCCCCCCCCCCCCCCCCCCCCCCGCTGTCTGGCACTAACCAGGCCCTCGGTGCGCTCCAGGAACGCCTTCACCTGCGCCAGGCAGCGGTTGGCTGCCAGCGGGAAGCGCAGAATGTCCTCGCGGGTTGCCAGCGCAAACTGCGGGGCAGGTTGGGACGGGAGTGGCAGCGGAGAGGACGGTCAGGGGCATCGCTGGCTGCCGCCTTACACTGCACAACAGCTGGGATGGAGGCAACTGGAGGCAGGCAGCCCCAAAACGGGGGCACACACGTCATCTCACAAGAGAGGCAGCCCTGGCCACCCACCTCTGCCGCCTTGTTGGCCCCCGCAAATGCCATGTAGGCCATTGTGGCGGCGCGAGACAGGGGGTGGTCCTCCATGGACGTGAGGCGCTTGAGGCAGTTGGGGACGAGCGCCCCGCTCTGCATCAGAGCCTTGAACCGATCGCCCAGCCTCTTGGCCTCCTCGACTGCCTGCGCTGTGCAGGCCTGCGCCAGGAAAGGTGGGCGGGAGCAGCGAATGGAAGGGATGGGCGACATGCGAGGGCAAGCACACGTGGCTGCTCCCGCCACCCGCTGCTGCACACAGCAGCAGCACCAAGGGCAGCAGCGGCAGGCCCTGGCCGCACCCTGGATGACCTGCTGCCCGGCTGCAGCAGCTCTGCAGCCTCCTGAAGGGACTTGGGCCAGGGCGTGTTGGGGACAGTGTGGCCACGGGGCTTGCTGCCAGCAGCCGTCGACAGCTGCAGAGGTGGGAGGGATGGGAAGGGGAGCTGGGGCAGGAGGGCGGGGAGGTGGTAGTGCCGGAGTCGGCGCACAGCTTATGCAGCATGGGCAGCAGCATAGGCAGCAGCGGCGACAGCCAGGTCACACGTGCCTGCGCAAAGCTGGCCACCAGCCGCTCAACGTGGCGGTCCTCTCCCTGCACCTCGTTCCTGTCGTCCACCACCGGACTCTGCAGCAGCGGGTGGGGCACAGCGGGTAGGGTGCAGGGCAGGGCCGCACCTTGTTATGAGGAAGAACGGCAGGTCAGCTAGGCAAAGGTGGCTTGTGGGGCAAACAGCTGCGCTGCACAATGCATGCCAACTGTCCCAGGGCAGACAGCCCTCTGTCCTGCACCCCCATGGCAGCCGCCGAAGCCCCCACCGCCGCCGTCCGCAGCAGCAGCAGCAGCAGCAGCAGCGGCGGCAATGGCGGCAGCGTCCTCCCCCCTCCTTTGTCACCAGGATGGAGTGGTGGTGACGCGGCCCAGCAGGACATCGCGGTCGTCTGTGCTGCCGTGGGGCCCCGCCACGTGAGTGGCGTAGTTGCTGTGCAGGAAGCCCACAAGCTCCCCCACGTGCAGCATCAGCTGCTTGGCCTGCAGCAGCCCGGGGAGGGAGGGAGGGGGTGAGGGGGGGAGGAGCGGGCAAGACAGGCCGTGGGGCGGCAAGCCGCACCAGCCCAGAAGCACGCCCGCTGCCGGCTCAGCGACAGCCTCGCAGCTGCCACGGCCTGCCTGCCACCCCCCTTAAGGTTACGAAGCTTCCTAACCTTCACCTCCCTTGTGCGGGGCGACAGAACGGAGAAGTCGTCCAGGTCCAGGCGCTGCAGCGCGCTCAGCAGCACATTCGCCAGCAGGGAGCGCGCGACGTCCAAAGGCGGCGCGGGGCTGGAGGGGTGCAGCGCGCGCTCCAGGACATCCACGGTGCCGCACTCGTGTGACCAGGGGCGCAGGCTGTCCTTCGTCAGCAAGTGCTGCGGCAGCGGCAGGCGGGGACAGGGAGAGGCAGGCGGGGGCAGAGCAGGGTGGGGGCACAGGGGAGAGTGAGGTGGGCTCCCCGGCGCGGCTGCACCTTTGGAAGGCGGGTGCAGGCTGCCTTTAAACCCCACGGGCCATCCGGTGCGGTCAGTGCAGCCCAGGGCACCAGCCCTCTGTCCGCTTAAGGAAGCTTCCTCACGCACCAGAAGCAGCTCCCACTGCAGCTGACAGTAGGGTGCTTCTTCGAGGTTGTCACACTCCGCGCTGGAGGCCGCCAGGGCCAGCAGCGGGCGCAGCAGCCGGCGCGCATCTTGGTCCTTCAGCAGGCCTGCCTTCACCAGCTCCGCCGCGTACACAAACGGCACCTGCAGAGCGGGCAGGATGGGCGGCAGCGGAGGCAGCGCCAGGCGCGTGGCCGGGTCAGGACGGGGCAGTGTTCGGCAGAGCAGCGGGGAAGGGGCAACCAAGTGTAGTAGGGGCGGGTAGTCTGTGGGTCCTCCCTGCCAGTCCAGCACTGATGCACCCCGCACACCCTGCCCGACCAATGGCCCCACACACCTTGACCTCGGGCGTCAGCGGCTGGCCCGTCAGCGGCAGGTTGCGCTGCGTGGGGTTGGCACCAAAGGCAGGCGCCGCCAGCTGCTCCGTCAGCTGGTGCAGCTTCTTCATGGCCTGGGAGCTGCACAGGCAGGGTGTGGGGGTGTCTGCCAGCCGTAGGCGCAGACGGCGGCGCCAGGGAGGCGGTCCTCCTGCGCGCCGCCGGCAGTAGCGGACTGCAAGCCGCAAAGGCCACGTGACGACCGCCGCCACCACTCCTACACGCCTCCCTGCTCCCTCTCCGTGCTGGACAGGAGCGGCACCCAGCTCACCGTGCCACAGGGCTCAGCTCCTTGACACGGTCTGCCAGCTGCGCCAGCGCCATGGCGACATCGTGGATGCTGCCCGGCTCCAGCTCTGCCTGCAGCTTGCCCAGGAGGGGCGCAGAAGCGGGCAGCGCATGCGTATTGAAGGGTGCTGCGTGCGTTGGGCAGAGTTTGGGGTGGAGGCAGCAGGCTGCGTTCGCGGCGGCTGTCGCTTGCAAGCTGGTGGCGGGCGGGGGCGGCGGCGGCGGCGCACCAGAAGGTCGGGAGCAGTCAGCTTCTGGCGCTTGGTAGGGGAACCCGCCTGCTCCTCATTTCTGATGCTCTGCACACAGCAGCAGGGCGCAGGGCTCAGGTTGAGTATGGTTTGTGGAGCACGTCAAGTGGCCTGCTTGCTGGCCAGGAGCAGGCAGGCTGAGGGGCCTGTTCCCCACCCAGCTCAGGGCAGGCCTGCAGAGCTGCAGGCGGCCCACCTTCGAGCCCAGAGCGCGGTGCTGGCTCGCCATTTTGACCCTGCTGCCTTCTGAGCGATCTGGGGCGCCTTGTGAGCAGAAAGGGTGTGGGTGAATTGAGAAGTTGAGAGTAGGAGGGATCTACCAGTCGGGGTCTAGCCAGCTGGCCTGCTGGGCCTCTCAAGCGTCCCCTGCACCAGCCTTGTACAGGACATCTCATGCTTGGACAGATGCCTGACAGCCAAGGGCAGCCACCAAGATGAGAATCGCCCCGCCATGCACTGCCTTTCCCGCCCCGCCCGCCGCTCCCGCCCTGTCCCCAACCTGCGCTGCCACAAGCAGTGTCCAATGAGGTGTCCGATGTTACCAACCACAGCGCACCCCCGCCGCCTGCCGATGCTGAGGCAGCCACCGGCACAGAGCTCTCGGTGCGTGGCTCTTTGATCGCATGCAGCCGCAGTGCAACTGCCCAAACTGTGCGGTATGGCGGCCACAGCGCCTGGCTCCTTGGAGGTGCCGCTCTAAGAGGGGTTGACAGGAGGCGCCCTGCTGCCTGCCTGTTGTTCCTGCATCGCGAGGGCTGCATCAATGGGCAGGAGTGGCCATGTCATCCCCCTGTTGACCTACCTCTCATCTGGCCTCCGCAGGCTGCTTGGGCGCAAGCGGCGACACAACATGAACTAGCCCCAGAGCCCAGACTTCTGTGGCTACATGCTGATGCGGCCGTGTGGCGGGTGGGCGCTGTAGCGAATGGGCGCCGCCAGGCTCTCTCACCATTCAAGTCACAAGTGTTTCACTATTGCATAGTACTGGAAAGTGCTCCGCACGGCAGGCTGCTGCCGCAGCAACGGCGACCCAGCGCCCAGTTAGCGACTCTCCACGTCGGCAGCCGCGAAAAGGTTGCAGAGTCACAAGGAAAGCAAGCAGGCAGAGTGTTCAGGTCAAAAGAAAAGCACAGTTGCTGAGCAAAGGGCGGCGACAAATCGCAACCTGATGCTTTAAGATCTGTGATACAGCGAGCACTTGCGGTTGACATCATGCTCGCGCCTGCCAATGCTGTGCGGTGCTGCACTTGGACCGACGGCAGCTCCACTCGTCAGCTTGCAGCGCCCTGCCCGCGCTGGTGCAGCGCCGCCAGCTCAGCGCACTTCTGCTTGTGCCCGCCCTGCCTCCAATGCTGCTTCTGGCTCTCGGTGCTGCACGGAGGGGCAAGCAGTTGCCATCAGTCGGGGAAAAGGCGATAGCCTCTGCACAAGTTGCGCGACCTTGCTGAGCGATGCAGCAATGATGATGATGCAGCAATCCAAGTGCGCTGGCCCCATGCCCCCTCACCTGCAGTAGCTGGCGGTGTGGCAGCCGCTGCAGCGTCGCAGCCCCACCGCCGTCTTGCCGCAGCCGCTGCAAACGCAGTGCTGGGACATGCTCATCAAGCTGCGACCAAGGCCAGCGTAGGCCTCAATGGTAGCATTGATGTCAGGCATAGCCCCTGCCCCCCTGCCTGCGCTGCTGCCGCTCGCGGCATCCCTGCCGCTGCTGCTGCCGCCAGCTGCTGTGTTGCCGCTGCCCGCACCAGGAGAGCTGCCCTGCTGCTGGCCAGACGATCGGCTGGTGCGCTGCGCCAGGACGAGCATGGCGGATGCAACAGCCACCATCTGGTCCAGGGACTGCATCCACGCCTCGGGCAGCAGCCGCTTGAGCCTCCGCCTGGCGCCCTCGGACTGCTCAAAAGCCGCCTTGGCCGCGCGCAGCGTCTCTGCGCGCACCGCGGCCTTCCCGCGGGGGGCGCAAGCCGCAGCGGCGCCGCAGGCTGCCCTGGCCACGTACCAGTCGCTGCCCTGCTGCCTATCCATCTCGTGCAGGCGCAGAAACAGGTCGGCCGTCTGCTGCCCAGGGCCCGTTATCGAGCTGAGGGCGGCATGCTCAGCTGCCTTGAGGCTGCCGGGCTGCATCTGCTGCATCGCCGCCACGCTGGCATCGGCGGCGGCCTGCATGTCCGCCCGCCGAGCTGCTGGCACGCCATAGTTGGACAAGCCTACGAGCTCCAGGCCCGGGTGGTGCTGGCAGGGATCGCCACGATGCCAACCGTCTGGGCCAGGCGGGCGTGCAGGGAGAACATCATCTCCTGGGCGGTCAGCGCCAGCGGCTGCCACTGCTGCTGGCCCGCCCGGCCCTGCCCGCCGCCGCCCGCCGCGGCTGCCATCACTTCTGGCGCCATGGACGCCACATGCGCCAGCTGCATGGCCAGCCCCGCCCCGAGGATGGGGTGGGAGGCCTGGGCGATGGCGTCCTTGATCGCTGCCACCGACGCCGTGCCGTCTGGGTGCGCGGTGTGCCACATGGCCAGCACCAACGGCAGGGGCCCCGGCGGGAAGCCGGGGATGCGGTTGCCCATGCCCCCGTCTGGGCGCAGGTGCATCAAGTACTCGGACAGGTGATCCGGGAAGTTGCACTCGCCGGTGGGGGTCTCTGGCGAGATGTAGTCGGCCCTCATCACCATGCAGTAGGCGACCAGGGCGCGCCTGGCGGCGGCGGCGTCCCGCGGCAGCGCCGCCGTGCCGCCGGCCGTCAGCGGCAGCAGGCGCGCCACGCAGCGCAGCAGCTCCGCCTGCTCCACAAACGCCGCCACCTCGGGGGAGCGCTCTGCGAGAGGGACCTGCTGCGCACGCTGCAGGCGCCGCAGGAAGAATTCGGTGCCGGCAGCCATGGCGCCGAGCCTGCGGGCGGTGAGGCGCGGTGCAGGCATGCGTCGGTGACCGCCGTGGACAGCGGCCTGCGCTGTCATGCGCTGCACCAGAGAGAATTGACATCGCCCTGATGTGCTCACCCTGGAGAAGAATCGACGATGATCGGGCGAGATAGCGCCGCGGCTGGCTACAATTCCGCTGTGCGTGATGTGCACAGCGATGCCGAGACAATGGAGCAAAGGGAGCGTGTACTGCCTCTCGGCCTTCTGAAAGCCGGGAGCAGATATGGGCCCGCGGTGCAGCTGGGATCGGCTTGGGGGCCTGCAACAGCTTGTGTGTGGGTGTCACCTGTGATTCCAGCATCAGCAGGGGTGCAGGAAGGTGCGCCCGCGAAAGGTCACCGCCCGTGCCACCTGGCGCATCCCCTGCCGCCAGCGCCGGCATTGTATGCATCTGTGACTGCACTGCACTGCACTCTTTTGCATCTGGTCAATAGTTTAAAATGGCCCAGCTGCGCCCTTGGCCCTGCCTGCTCACCATCGACGAGAACCGCGCAGAAAACCACGGCGCGTCCGCACTGCTGCAGTCCGACTTTCGACGAAACATGAGGTGATTGCGGCGCCAACGGCGTGGGGCACAGCCAGCGGCATGGGCCAGAGCCATCAGCCGCAGGAGACGCTGGCGCTTCCCTGGGCCTAGGGTGGCAGCAAGGTCCCTAGAGTGGCAGCAAGGCCTGGAGCGGCAGCAAGGCGACGCCTTAGCCGGCGTCGCCTGGCCAGGCCTGGGCGCTCCAGGCTGTGAGCTCACGGGCTGGCTTCCTGCCGCGGTCCTTCCTTGCTCTGCAGGTCGTCCTTGCGGTGCAAGATGGAGCAGCCAAATAATCATTTGGATGATTTGAATGGCCAGCTGGGGGAGGTGCTCGCACGGATTGCGGTGCAGGGGCTGCCTCAGGGGGAGTTGCAGGCCCTTCGGCAGCAGGCGCCTGCCCTGCATGCGCGCATAATGGCGGAACAGCAGCGCGTAATGGCGGAGCAGCAGCGCTTAATGGCGGAGGTGCAGCTGCTGCGCGAGCGTCAGCGGCGGCTTGAGCAGACGCGCCGTCGCGTCGGCGGCGGCAGCGACAGCGGGGGCAGCGTAGACGCTTTGGAACGAGGGCGGCTTCGGCAGCAGCAGCTTGCCGGCGGGCAGGCTGGCGAGGATGCGCCAGCTGTGGCGGCGGCCGGGGGGCAGGCCGGCGGACAGGCAGGCGAGGGTGCACCACCTGTGGCGGCGGCCGCGGGGCAGGCGGGCGACGAGGCAGGCGAGCTGCTGGTGCCCACCTGCCATGGCAGGGCGGCGGCGGCGGCTGTGACCCATTCTACACAGGCGCGCCAGGCGGTGCAGGCTGCCAGCAGCATCTGCCGCTCGGCTGCGCACCTGGCGCAGGCGTAGCGTGGGCTGGGCAGTTTCCTACCTGAGCCCGTTGAGCACAAGCCGGCGGGGATGTGGATGCTTATTCACCCATTCACCCCAGCCTGAATAGCTCTTGCGTTGTCCTGCATCTGTCGCAACCAATTTTGCTTTCCTGTTTTCTGCTGCTGTGTCCCTGGCTGTGGTATCGTGCTACTTCACGATGCAATCGATTACAAGGAGCAACTCGGTAGGCAAACGAACGGGGTACATTAGGGCAAGGCAGGGCAAAATGAAGGGAGGGAGCGTCAAGGTGATTTCCCCTCCACAAAGCAACAACAACCGCCCGGCAACGTTGTGGGGCTGCAGCTGCCATTACCGCATCATGCTCTGCAGCGGCTTTGTCCAGCCCCAATTCGGGCTGGCTAGGTGATGGGTGCTGGGGAGCCGAGCGGCCACATGGCGGCGTGCGCATGCAGCCAGGCCGCCTCACTCGATGCCCCGCACGGTCAGGTGCAGGTCAAAGGCGCGGCTGGTGAGCCGCTTGGTGCGGCGCAGGGTCAAGTCCACTGGCTTCTTGAACAGCGGCAGATCCAGCGGGCCGTTCCGCACCTGCAGGCAGGCAGGCATGAGAGGTGTTGTGCGGCGCCGAGTCGATTGTGGAGCAGCAAGGCCAGCGTGAGGCCGCGCAACCAGCAGCAGGCAGACATGCAGGCAGCCAGGCCTGTCGGCTGGCCATTTGTGCCGTGCATTCTGCCCGACTCCCTGCACGCACCCGCGCCGCCGAGGGCCCAAAGTCCACCAGCTTGTCCAGCGGGGCGTAGGACCAGGCCAGCGTGGAGAAGCGCTTCTTGTCGCTCTTCCAGTGCTTGATTTCGAGGTAAAGGATGCTGCCTGCGGTACACGGTACGGGCGGGGAGCGGTACAGTCAGGAGAGTCAGAAAACGGCACATATCCGAGACATAGTCTACAGGGCACGTAGGCAAAACGAGGCAGCCAAGGAGTGCAGCCACCCGCGCCCTCCCCAGTCACAACCTTCCCCAGCCACGAGCCATCCTCCGCTGCGAGCGCCGCTGCAGCCCTCCCCATGCCACACACCGCATGCGCCCAGACACCGCGCACCTGGCGGGATGTGCTGCAGCTGGGTGGCCAGCTTGACGATGGCAGAGGAGTGGATGGTGCTCGTCTCGCGCCGGTAGTGCCCCGGGTGCGTATCGATGGGCAGCTCCACCAGCCGCCCCAGGCTGTCCCGCACCGATAGCGTGAAGATGGGGGTGGACAGCGCCTTGCGGTACCGCACCTCCGCCCTGTTCACCGCCACCTCCACCTGGCTGTGCGCCGCCTGCGAGTCGCCCGCCCCGTAGCCCGGGCGCGCGGTGGCGGCGGGGTGGTAGGACGGCGCGCCGCCTCCCAGCACGCTGCCCAGCCCTGTACGGTGGTGGGGTTGCGCCGAGGGGCGGGCAAGCGCGTAGTGGCCGCCGGCGGGGTGGTGGGAGGGGCGCTGCAAGGAGCAGACAGACATGCCGCTCACGCTCTCCGCGATGCCGCTGTCGACGGAGGAGGCGTCGTCGTCGTCGTCAGGATCAAAGCCCTGCAGCAGCAGCGGCCGGGCAGGCGGCGGCAGAGGGGCGACATTGCGTCGCTGCGAGGGCGGCGTGCCGGGGGCCTGTGCGCAGCCTGGCCTGCCATTCGGTGTGCATGGCCCTCTGCTGGATGCCCCCTTGCAAGCAGGCCAGGCCCTTTCCAACCGGGCCCTGAGGGCGCCCAAGCCCCTGCCCCCGCCCCGCACCCACCTGCAGCACCGACTCCGCCACCTCGTGCCCCGCCAGCGAGGCCTGCCGGCTGTGGCCCAGCACCGACCGCAGGTGTGCGGCGTCGATGTGCAGCGGCGCGGCGCCGCCGCCCGGCATGGGCGCCTCCCCCAGCAGCGCCGCCGCCTCGCCCTCCGACAGCGCCGCGGGCAGCGGCCGCCCCTTCTGCGCGCCGCGCAGCAGCTGCACAAACAGGCAGAAGTCGCGCTCGCCCAGGCGGCCCCGGCCGCCGCGGTCGGCGGCCTGCCAGGCCTGGTGGAAGATGTGTCGCTCCATGTGCAGCTTGGCAAAGTACTCCATGGCGCAGTGCTTCTCCATGCCGCCCACCGCGGGGTAGCCCTGCAGCGGCACGAGGTGGCGGCGGTGGGGGTGAGGGTGGAAGGGAGGCGGGGCACAGGTGCGGGAGCTGTTGCGGGCAGGGTGGGGAGCATGGATGCCGGTTGCTCAAGGGGCAGGCAGAGGCAGGTTGTGCACCAGGGACCGGCCGAGGCAGGAAGGGGTGGGGTGCGGGCCCCGCGTCCTTCAGCTGAACGGCACCAACACACCCACCTTTTTGGCAAAGATGGAGCGGCAGCGGTGCACGTCGTCCCCAGACATGGGCTCCCAGCCCGCGATCCCAGAGGCCCGAGGCGGCTGCACATCCACCGTAACCGCCGCGGCGGCGCGCTGCCGCCGCACCAGCCGGCCCGCCTCCTGCTGCTGCGCCTGCAGCTGCGCCTGCAGCTGCGCCTGTTCGCCCTCGAATGCGCGCCAGGAGCGGCGCACGCCCTCGCTGCGTGCGCTGTGCTGCTGCCCCGTGTGGTGGTGGGCGGCGTCGCCCGAGGCGGCGCTGCTGCCCATGCTGCCCTGCCGGGAGGCGGCCGGCTGGTGGTGGTGGTGGTGCTGCTGCATGGCCATTGCCTGCTGCTGCAGGGTGGTGGCCGCCGCCTGCAGCTGCGCGGGGCTGGCATCCCCCAGGTTCAGGTGTGCCATCATCTCGGCGATCACCTGCTGCGGCCGCTGGGCCCCAGGGGGGTGCACATCTGGAGACGGGGGCACAAAGGAGGCCGCCCTCGACAGCTGCGGCGCCCCCATGCCAGGGTTGGAGGCCATGGCGGCTGCAGCGGCGGCAGCGTGGCGCAGCGGGTTGACGTCTGAGAACGGCGATGGGGCGGGGGCCCCCGCCGCGCCCGCAGCCTGCAGGTGCTGCATGAAGGTCATGCCAGCCGCCATGGCCGCCGATATGACCGCCTCGTTCATCTGCTGCTGCTGGGGTGGCGTGTGCGCCGCCGCCGCCGCCAGAGACGCCTGCTGGGCCGCCGCCGCCGCCCCGGCAGAGCCAGGGGTGCTGTTGAACGATTCCCAGGAGCTGCGCGCCTTGCCGGCGGCAGGCGCCTGCAGCGGCCAGGGCAGAGAGGGGGCAGCATGTGTGTGTGGTGTGGCCAGATGCCACGCAGCCGCAGAGGGTTTGCTTGCCGGAGCCAACACGGCAGGGCAGCCAGGGCTGCGCACCTCGCCGCCGCCGGCGGTCACTGCAGCGGCAGAGTCGTCTGCTGGGAGCAGGCCCTCGGGGGTGTGTGGGGGCGCTTCAGGGTGCGCTCGACCCACGTCGCCGCTGACCGCACGCATCAGTCCCTGCGGCAGGATGGACAGGCTGGGGTGCTGGTGGCAGGATATCGAAAACGGGCGAGCAGCAGGGGAGGAGGTTGGGGCGGCTGCCTGCCTGCTGCTTGCGGCATGGGCGACGTGCATGCTGCCCAGCAGGCGCAGCAGTTCTCCAACCCAGCGACTCACGGTGAGCTTGGTGGCAAACTCGTCCGCAGCATCCAGTCCCTCCCGGCCCTCCTCCACCTCCCCCTCCTCCTCCGCCGCGCTGGCCATCTCCTCGATGGATTGGTAGGAGGTGGCGCCCGACTGGTGCTGCAGGCGGGCCGCCGCTACCGCTGCATGGTCTGGCTCCTCCTCCGCCGCCTCCTCCTCCTCCAGAGCCTCGCCGCCAGCTGCCGCCATCTCCGCCAGCCCGTCCGAGGAGTTGTGGCGGGACAGGGCCTGCACGCCCTGCTCCAGCGGCCCCGCGGGCAGCGCCAGCGAGTCGGCGCGGCTGAGGTGGCTCTCCAGCGGGCCAGGCGCGGCGGTGGCCAGCACAGCTGCCGCCGCCGCCTCGTACTGCGGCGCCGCGGCGGTGTGCTCGGCGCCGCCGCGCCCGGCTGCAATGTGCCAGGTGTCGATGTGTGCGTCTCTGATGGTGGGAGGCCGCTTCCTGTGGCTGGCCGGCGGCTCCTGGGCCCGCAGGGCATCCTCAGCAGTCACCAGGTCGAACGCCTTGCCCTGCGCCACCTCTGCCACATGCGCCAGGGACAGGAACTGGCGCTTGCTCAGCACCGGCGGCGGCGCCGCGGCGCCGCCAAACACCTGCCGCACTACAAACTCCAGGGGCTCGCCCTGCGCCGATGGGAGCAGGCAGGCGCCGGGGAGGTTGCAGGAGCTGTTGGCGAGCTTCAAGCTGGAGGGTGCAGGGTGTGGGGTCACTGCCCCCATGGCAATACTTGCTGCGGCGGCGCAACCCCCAAGCAAGCATGCCTTGTGGAGAACGCCTCGGCGGCAGCGGGGCTTTGCGGGGTGCTCCCTGCGACTCACCTCCAGCACCTCGGCACCCAGCAGGGTGGTGGCATCTTGCAGCGACACCGAGCCGGCGCTGGCGCCCGGCAGCTTGTTCCAGCGCTTCTCCAGATGCAGAATGTCCTCCACTGATGGCGCCAGCTTGCCCGCCTGCAACAGGGGATTGGCCGCCTCTGCGTCATCTACACGCTGGATTGCATGCCGCCCCAGCAGCAGGGACGCCGGCGGCAGTGCACGGCGGCAATGTTGGGGCATCTGTCGGCATGGCCCGCCGTCTGTCGCTGGGCAGCGCCACCCTGCCCAGGCCGCAGCGTCGCCCTTTCGGCGCTGCGCATTGCGCCTTGGTGCGTGGGTTTACTTTCAGCCCCGCACCTGGTGCTCCTGCACGGCTGCCCCCGCTGCCTGAAGCAGCAGTTGGGTGTCTGCCATATTGCGTCCCCGAGATCCCGTGCCCGCTCACTGGCGTGCTGCCGGCATGTCTGGAATTGACGCTGGCGGTCTGCGTGGGTGGCTGGCGCCGGCAGGTTTGAAGGAGCCAGCACGCAGCACGCCAGCGGGGCACCCACCTCTTCCCCCAGCCCCAGAGCCACCCTGCCCACATAGGCGCGCTCTGTCGCACTCATCGCTGCTCCCCGGCCGCTGGGCTGCCCCTAACTCGCTGCCAGGTGTGCCTGGAGAGCGCCCTTGTCAGCCAGAACTGATCACCGCCGCGGCACGGTCCCCAGCCCCAAGCCAGCTGGTCAGCGGGCCTCCGGCGGTCTGACGGTGCACCTTGTGCAATGGCGGAGGAGCACAGGGGCCGCATCCTGCGGCTGGAGGTGAACAGCTTCAAGAGCTACCGCGGGCGGAACACCATAGGGCCCTTCAGGTGCGCCGCGGGGCGCCCGAGGCCTCGCCGCCGCCGCGAGGTTGCGCGCCGCCACCGCCGGCCGCCGCCACCGCCCTGCTGCCGCTCTCGTCTTGGTTGCAACCGCTGCTCAGCCTCTGCGGTTCCGCTCAGCCTCCCTCCTGCCCTCACGTTCATCACCGCAGGAAATTCACCACCATCATCGGCCCCAACGGCTCTGGCAAGAGCAATGTGATGGACGCAGTTTCGTTTGTGCTGGGCGTGCGCACAGCCCAGCTGCGCGGCTCGCTCAAGGAGCTGCTGTACCACAACACCGCAGGGCAGAGCGCAGAGGACAGGTGGGCTGTCTGTGGGGGCCGGCAGCGGGGGAGCGGCGCATCCCGACCCTGCCTTGCGCCTGCCTGGCGGCCACTTGCGCTGCCAATGCCGCCCCGCGCTACCTCTGCACAACCACTGCCGCCTGCAGGCCGCGCAAGGGGTCGGTCAAGCTGGTGTTTGAGGCGGCTGATGGCGAGGAGGTACATTTCGAGCGCGTCATCAAGCCCACAGGGGCGGGCGCCGAGTCTTTCACCTCAGAGGTGCGGCTGGTAGCTGCTCCTTGACGCGGCCAGCGCAAGCGGTACTGCTGGTGGATGCGTATGGTTGCGGGGAGGTTGCGAGGCAGGGAAGGCAGGGCTGGCGTTGGAATGCAAAGACAGTGCACTGCTGCACTCAAGCGTGCGAGCGGGCCTTCTGCTGTGAAGGACATGTCCTTACTCCCGCCACGCGTGCGCCTGCTGTACCCCTGCCTGCCCGCAGTACAAGCTGAACGACCGGACGGTGGGGTGGGAGCAGTACAACCGCCGACTGGAGCAGTACAACATTCTCGTCAAGGCCCGCAACTTCCTGGTCTTCCAGGTGTGGCCGGCTGCTGGGCCTGCGGGCTGGCTGTGCAGGGCTGGTAGCTGTTGTTTGGGGGCTGTGACTGCCGGCTGGGGCTGCTGGCTTGGTGCTTCGAGATGGGCACGATCCTGCATGCGAGTGAACTGGCAAGTGATGGTTGGGCGTGCTCCTTGGCCCGCAGCCTGCCCTGCACTGCTCGCTGTGCTGTCGGCCATGCTGCTGCTGCACCGCCTCTCCGCACCGCAGGGTGACATAGAGAATGTGGCGCAGATGCAGCCTCGCGACCTGACCTTGCTGTTTGAGCACATCAGCGGCAGCGCGGCCCACAGGGGCGAGTACGAGGAGCTGGAGAAGAAGAAGGCGGAGGCGGAGGAGCGGGTGACTTACATCTTCAGCCGCAAGAAGGCCATCACGCAGGGTGGGTGGGAGGTTGGGGATGCACACGTTCGTGTTGGAGGTGGATGTGGTGGTTGTGGTGGTTGGGTGGATGGCCGCATGCCCGTGCAGCCTCCTTACCCCCAGCCCTGACAGCCCTCATTGATGACATCAATTGACTGACCAATAGTGGAATTTGTTGCGTTCTGTGTGCCCGCTGCAGAGAAGAAGCAGAAGAAGGACCAGAAGGAGGAGGCGGAGCGGCACCAGGCGCTGCAGCAGGAGCTGGATGATTGCCGCGCCGCGCACTTCACCTGGCAGGTGGGCAGCGCCTCAAGGTTCAAGTGGGCCTGGGATCACCTGCGTTGGGTTGTAGGTAGCCCAACGCTCCCCACACGCGAGCTGGTGTCTGCATCCGCCGACACCCTGTCTCCTCTCGGGCCTACCTCCTCCCCTACTCACTCTACTTTGCTCTCTGCTCACCCTGCTGCCACAGGTGTACCACATAGATCAGGACATCCAGCAGGCGCAGGCCGACATCCGAGGCCTGCGCGAGCAGCTGGCTGAGGCGGAGCGCTCGCTACAGGCATGCCTACCTGCGCCAACTGCCGGGCTGCGCCGCCTGCCAGCCTGCATGCATGCATCCCCGCCTGCACCGGCCTGCTGCTGTTGGCACTGTGCAGGGCGCCTCCTCCCGAGCGATTAGGCGAGTTTAGCGGCCCGGTCCCTCACATCTCCACCCTCCCCCTCCTGTCCTGCCGCTGCAGGTCAGCGAGAAGGCTGCCGAGCAGAAGAAGCGGGAGCAGGCGGGGCTGCAGAAGGAGCGGCTGCTGCTGGAGAAGCGCGTGAAGAAGAAGCAGGCGGATGCCGACAAGAGGGTGGGTGGCTTCAGGCGGGGAGGAGAGGGGGGCGCCACGAGCTGGGAGGCTTTGCTGCAAGGCTTGGCCAGCGGGTGTTTGTCCACCCCCACTGTCGGCCTGTTTTTCCTGAGCATCCCCCTCCTCGCCTTCCCCACTCTTGTTTGCCCCACAGAACCCCGAGGCCTTCAAGGTGCGGGAGGACATCCAGCGCCTGACGCGCCGCATCAAGAGCGGCGAGAAGGAGGTGGCGGAGCGGCGGCGCCGCGCCGAGGAGCAGCGCGCCAAGGTGGCGGCGCTGACGGAGCAGCTGGAGTCGCTGCAGGATGCGCAGGTGTGTGGTGTGTGTGTGGTGTGGTTGATGTGGATTGTTCGGGGTTGGTGCAGCTGTGTCACCTGCTCTCCTTCGGCTGCTCCGACCATCGGCCACAAGCAAACCTGCGCCTGAACTGCTGGAGTGGACCTGAGGCTTGATTTTTGCCCGTGCCCCTGCCTGCACCCAACTGTGCCCACCGCTGCCCCCTTCTGCCCCTCCCTGCCTGCAGCGCACTCTGGAGGAGGATGCGAAGCGTGGGCAGCAGCGCGGCAAGCTCAAGCTGGCCCCCGAGCTGGTCGATGAGTACAACCGCATCAAGCAGGTGGGCAGGGCTCCCTTCTTTTCCTGCTTTCTTCTTGTATTTCCTTATGGCTTAGGCGCACGAGGTTTTGTATTGGCAAACCGTTCCAGTGGGTAGGTTTACGCGAGGCATCGCCTGCCGTCCGTGCCGCTCGCCCTTCTTGCCGTGCTTGCACCCACCCCATTCCACCCCACTACCGCACAATGTCTCGACATAACCTCCTCGTCGGCTCGCCTGCAGGACGTCAAGGGCAAGACGGCGCAGATGGATGCCGACCTGGCCTCCAAGCAGGCGGCGCTGGAGGCGCAGGAGCAGGCGCGGGACATTGCGCGGGACAAGGCAGAGTCGATCGACGCGCGCATCGCCACGCTGAGTGAGTAGTGCTGGTGTGCCTCTGTGTTTTTGATGTGTGATAGAGGAGGCCAGGGGACGGGGCGTGGAAGGGATCGTTTGTGTGTGCGTTTGAGCCAGGGACACTGCCATGCCAGGAACACTGCCACGACCCCGCTAATTGCATTCTCTGGCCTGCCGCCTGCGTGTCCGCTTGTCCACCCACCTTCAACTGCAGCCAAGGAGCAGGCGGAGGCAGACGCGCGGCGCGAGACCGTGGCTAGCACACTGGCAGAGAAGGAGCGGCGGCTGGCCGAGGCGCGGGCTGAGCTGGACAAGGCACAGAAGGAGACGCGCCACGTGGATTCGCAGGCAAGCAGTACAGTGCAGTACATGCAGTACCGCATTACTCTGTCACGCTGTCGGTTCGCAGTGGTATGAACGCTCGCCCATTGCGCCAGCATGCGTGAGGCCTGGGCACAGAGGCGAGCTGCCGCTTGCCTGTGCATCTGCTGCCAAGCAAAGGTACTGACAGATTTGGGTCCGCTTGTGCCTCCCCGCCCTGCAGCGCAACCGCTGGACGGTGCAGCTGGAGGAGGTGGAGGGGCAGCTGCGGGAGGCGCGCCAGGTGGGGCATGGCTGCGCACTGCATCTCTCCCTCGTTGGCTGCGCTGCCGGTCGCCAGCTGCTGCTGGGCTCGGGCCTGCCCTTCCGCTGCGCGCCTGCCTGCTCGCGAGCTTGCCTGCTTCACTGAAACTTATGGCTGCCCTGCCCACCTCCCATGCTGCCCTGCCCTGCCCTGCCCATCCTCGTAGGCCCGCAAGGAGTCTGACCGCGACAGGCGCGTGAACGAGGCCATCGCCCAGCTCAAGGCGCAGTACAAGAACCGTGAGTGGCGGTACAATGCATCGCTAAGAAGACGGCGTCAGCTGCTGCACGCGCATGCCGTTTGGGTGGACTCTTTTCTTTCTGCATGGCGTGCCTGAGCATTCAGCCCACGCTCTCTGTCGCATTCCTCCCTCTCTGCTCCTCCCCTACCCCGCTGCCAGGCGTGTATGGGCGTGTGGCCCATCTGGCTGACATCCGCGACAAGCGCTACGTGCTGGCGGTGACTGCGGCCATGGGCAAGGACTTTGACGGCATCATCGTCAAGGACGGTGAGGCGGCGACGGCTGCGCTGAGGTGGCACCGGGATGGCGCCGCCGCGCTGGACCGCCTAGCTGCCATGCCTGGCCTGGGCCTTGCTGCTGGTGGCGACACGCGCTCTGCTTGCTTCCCTGCCTGAGGTTGCTCCCGCCCTCTCCTGCCTGCCTCTGCCGCCAACTCCTGCAGCCGACATGGCCAAGATTGGCATCCGTGTGTTCCGCGAGAACCGGCTGCCGCCCCACACCTTCATCCCCGCCGAGGCATGCTGCCGCCCATTGCACTTGCCCTTCGCAGCACATACCTTGCATGCCGCCATGCTTGGTATTCCCCTGCCCTCCTCCTCCCAATGCCCTGTCCTCTTGACCCTCCCGTACCTGCCCTGTCTCGCCCCTGCCTCGCTTTCCTTTCTTCCTCACCCCCACAAAAGTAAAGTTTTCCTGCTTTCCTCCCCGCCCCATTGCCTGCACCCTCCCGCAGGACATCAAGGTCAAGGCGGTGCCCGACTCGCTGCGCCACCAGCTGCAGCGCCGTGGCGTGGGTAAGCTGGCCGTCGACCTGGTGGCGCCCAAGCAGGAGGGCACAGACCGCGTGTTCCAAATGCTGCTGGGGTGAGGGGGATGCCGCTGTGTGTGTGTGTGTGTGTGTTCCGGAACAGGGTGCTTCTGGGGCTGGTGCCGGAGTCGTGGAATCGCAGGCAGTCCGCTGGCCGGAGGCGTCATTTTAGGACGCTAAGCGCGCCTGAGACTTATTCCTCATGCCTGCAACTCCGGGTGCCCCATTCGCCTCCCCCGCAGTACCACCATCGTGACTGACACCCCCGAGCAGGCTCGCGAGGTGGCCTTTGGGTCTGCGCAGCGCCAGAAGGTGGTGTCCCTGGACGGTACCATCATTAATAAGGCGGGCATCATCACCGGAGGCATGCACGGCGGGCTGGAGGCGCGGGCGGGGCAGTGGGACCGGGGCGCGCTCGACGAGCTGAAGCAGGTGGGTGGGATGGATGGATGGTAGGGTTGTTGGCTCAATGGCTGGCTGCTGGACGCACCCCGCTTTCCTTGCTGAGCCCGGCTGTGTTCCCTGCATGCCCCCTGCCCGCATGTTTCCATCTGCTATGTTTCCATTTGCTGCCTCCCTTCCCCACCCTGACCTACCTATTCGCGCACACGCGCACCTTACCACCCACACTTGCGCCCGCCTGGCCCCCTCCACAGAAGTATGCGGGGCTTCAGGAGCAGCTGGAGGCGCTGCCCGCCCAGCGCGAGCTGGTGTCGAGGCAGCAGGAGCTGCAGGCGGCCATCAGCGGGCTGGAGAGCGACATGCAGCTGCTGCAGGTGGGCTGGGCCCGGGGCGGGGCCATGGCTCGGTCATTGAGGAGCTTGCAGCCGGCACGGCAGTGCCCCCCCTATATCAAGTACCACACACAGAGGGGCCTGGCAGCACACAGCAAGCGCACACGCGGCTGTGCTTATGGTTGTTTCACAGCGTCGCGTGCTGCGCTGCTGCCTGATGCGTCCGTTGGCGTGCGCTGCCCGCAGGTGGACCGCAAGAGCTCAGAGGGGAAGTCCAAGGGAGCCGCCAAGGACATCCAGGCCCTCAGCAAGGTGGGCTGGCCAGGCTGGCGCTGACATGGCCGAGCGGGCGACGCGGGGCTCGTGTACTGCCTCCTCTGTTGTCTGCCTCCTCTGCCTCCCTGCTGCCTGCGCCGCTGTGCCCCGTATGCTGCCCGCCTGGCGTGCCGCGCTCACCCGCCGCATCCCGCCCACCTGCCTGCCCGCAGGAGAGCGAGCGGGTGGCTCCCGAGGTGGAGCGCGCAGAGGACGCCATCACCGAGGCCAGGCGGGAGGTGGGCAAGCTGAAGCGGCGCATCGACGAGATTCTGGACCGATCCTTTGCTGCCTTCAGCAAGTGAGTGGGGGGCAGCAGATGGTTGGGAGGAGCTGTGCGGAGCAGGCAGCGTCGTTTGTGTGCTGTGTCTTCGTGCGCTGGCTTCTTGTGTGGCTGCCATGTCGTGCGCAATGGCGGCCGCTGCCGGGCCGCACCACGACCCAGGTTTCAGCGGCCCCACCAGCTGCCCTGCTCGCGTCGCGTGCCCCTCGCTGCCCCCTGCTGTCACTGCTGCGCCCTGCTGCGTCGCTCACCTGCCCCGTGTGCCGCCGCCTGCCCCTGCGGTGTGCCCCGCCCCCCCGCAGGAAGGCTGGTGTGGCCAACATCCGTGAGTATGAGGAGACTCACCTCAAGGAGAGCCAGCGGCTGGTGAAGGAGCGGCGGGACCTGGCGGGCCAGGTGGGTGGCTGGACGTCTGTGTCTGCAGGGCGGATGGGCTGGCTGCTGGGTGGCTGGTTGAGCAGGTCGGCATGGGGAGGTGGGTGCCAGCCAGGGGCGAACGCCAGTCGGCGGCCGTGGTATTGATGGCCAAGACGCCACCACAAACATGCGGAGGGACAGCGCTGCGCTGCGTGGCTTGCTTGTCAGCCTGCTCCCCCTCCCCCTCCCTCTCTCCACTCTCCCCCCTCCACCCGTGCCCCTCCTCGCCCCTCCTGCCTCCTCCCTGCCCCTCTTCCTCTGCTCCCGCCAGGTGGCCAAGGTGCGCAACCAGCTGGAGTATGAGGAGGCCAACGGGCGCAAGGCGGGCGAGGCGCTGCAGGCCAAGGAGGCGGAGCTGGAGGCGGAGCGCCGGGCGCTGGCGGCGCGGCAGCAGGAGGAGCAGAAGTTTGCCAAGGAGGGGGAGGCGGCGCAGGTGGGGGTCTCCGGGCGGCTGGCAGGGTGGTGGGGTGGGTGGCAGGGCCGGTGCACACGCGGTTGGGCTGCTGTGGCTGCTGATCCTCTGGACCGCATCCCGCTGCTCCCTCACACCACACCCTCCCCATCACCCACACTTACACACGCACCCGCTCCCCCCTGTCTGCCGTCATGCAGGCGGAGATCGCTGAGCTGCAGAGGGAGATGGGGGAGAAGCGCAAAGAGCTGGAGGGGCTGGAGGCGGAGCTGAAGGAGCTCAAGGAACGGGTGGCGGCCAACAAGGACGCAGGTACGGGGCGGTACGATTGCAGTACAGGCAGACCCGCGGTGCAGATGGGTGAGACTGTGTTGAGCAGCGTCGTGTACAGGCGCGACGCAGCTCGCGGCCGCGCTCGACCGCCACAGCTTTCGCTTTGCTCGTGGTTTTGCCCGGCTGATGAACCTGCCGCGCCTGCGCCCTGGCCCTCCTTGCCCCGCACCCCGCCCGCAGTGGCCAAGCACCGCCGGTCCATCGCCGGGCAGCAGTCTGCGCTGGAGGACCTGTGGACCAAGAGGGCGGATGTGCTGGAGACAGCATCCATGGAGCAAGTGGCGCTGCCTGTGCTGGTCGATGGCAGCCAGCAGGCAGAGGATGATGACGCGGAGGAGGAGGAGGAGGAGGAGGGCGCAGGTGGGCGAACCTGCAGCGGGGGGAGCAGAACGGCAGGCACGCTCAGCTCGGCTTGGCTTCGGTTCCGGGCTGCGCCACGCTGCGCGTCCCGCAGGCGCAGCACGAACGACAGCGTGCACCTTGCCCTTACCCTACCTTGCCTGCCCTTACCCTGCCTTGCCTTCCTTCGCCGGGCGCTGCAGCGGGCATGGATGTGGATGGCCAGGCGGCGGCGGGACCCTCCAGCTCCCAGAAGATCAAGAAGGGTGAGCCAGCCGCCGGCAGCTCACCCTTCTTGCTGCTGCGCCAGCCTGCTGCGCCAGCCCTTGCCGGCCAGTCGCCAGCGCCACGCCTGCAAGCCTCCGTTCCCTGCCACAGCCCCATCAGCCATCCGCCACCACACCACCACACACGCTGCCTGCCCCCGCTCATCTACACACCAACACACGCACTTTCTTCCCCGCACAGTGCGCCTCGACTTCTCCTGCCTGGATGCCACGGCCCGCCTGCGCGACCGCAAGAACCGGGAGGCCTGGGAGCGGGAGCGGCTGGGCAACATCGAGGAGATGAAGGCGGGGCTGGCACGCCTGGCGCCAAACCTCAAGGTGGGTTGTGTGTGTATGGGGAGGCCTGCCGAAGTGCGGCGTTTCAGTGGGGGTGCAGCGGGGCAGTGCAGAGCAGGGCTGGGCGTGGCGGCAGGTGAGGCCAAGCAGTACACCCTGCCTTTGGCTGTGCAGCAGAGGCAACTGTGCTGCTCCACGCGGCGGCCCTACACCAGGCTGTTGCGACACCATCCTGGCCCTGCACCTGCACCAAACATGTACCTCACCAGCACTGGTGCCGCTGTACCGCACCTGTACCGCAGGCTGTGGAGCAGTATGAGGCCATCCGCGAGAAGGAGCGGGAGCAGCTGGAGGAGCTGGAGGCGGCGCGGCGGGAGAGCAAGGCGGCCACGGAGGCGTTCCAGGCGGTGCAGCAGCGCCGCTACGACGCCTTCACCTCCGCCTTTGAGCACGTGGCGGCGCACATCGACCCAATCTACAAGGTGGGGCTTGTGGCCGCTCGTGTTGTGTGTGCCTGTGTTCTACCTGTGCTGTGTATGTGTTCTACTCGTTTGAGGGGTTATGTGTGTGTGTGTGTGTGTGTGTGTGTGTGTTCTGCTGCCTGCCTGCCTGCGACCGCAGACGTCTTCTCGCCTGCCGCCCCTGCCGCCTGGGCCCCTTCTGCAGGAGCTGACGCGCTCCTCCGTGCACCCGGTGGGCGGCCAGGCCTACCTCAGCCTGGACTCCAGCGACGAGCCCTTCCTGCACGGCATCAAGTTCACAGCCATGTGAGTGAGTGTGTGTGAGTGTGTGTGAGTGTGTGTGTGTGTGAGGCAGCGGGCACGAGGGGCAAGCCAGGCGGGCCAGGTGCTGGCAACCCCTGTGTAAGGGGAGGGCTTGCCTGCCGGCGCGCCCTGTGGCCGAACCCTCGTTCCGTGTACCTCCCTCCCCAACCAACCCACCCCTGCCCGCAGGCCCCCCACCAAGCGCTTCCGCGACATGGAGCAGCTGAGCGGCGGCGAGAAGACTGTGGCGGCCCTGGCCCTGCTGTTCGCCATACACAGGTGCGGGCGGCGGCGCTGGGGCGCGGGCGGCGGCACCATCCTGGCCGACCGTCCCCATGGCCCTGTTCTGCCGTCCCGCCTCCCGGTCCTGCGCTGCTTGCCCTCTCCCACCTTGCTTCCCTGCGCACCGGAGCTTCTATCAGCTCTCTTCCCTCTTTCAGTTTCTGCTCACGGCCCCGCTCCCTGGCCCCCTCCCTGCCTCCTGCCGTGACTGCAACCGCCGCCTCGCAGCTTCCAGCCCTCCCCCTTCTTCGTGCTGGATGAGGTGGATGCCGCCCTGGATGCCACCAACGTGGTGCGGGTGGCCAACTACATGCGCCACATGACGCGGGACGACACCCAGGGCAGCTTCCAGGTGGGCGCCCCGGGCGCCTGGCTGGTGGTTTTTGCGCCTGCGGGCCCCTGCCCTGCTGCCTGGCTGCCTTGGCGGCGACGCTGGCTGCCCTCCCAACTTCCTGCCGCACTCGCCGCCCACGTGCACCACACGAGCCATCACACCACCTGCCCAGGCTCCTCAATTCTTTCCACCCACACCCTGCCCTGCAGGGCATCGTCATCTCCCTCAAAGACGTCTTCTTCGAGAAGGCGGACGCGCTGGTGGGGGTGTGCCGCGACACCGAGCGGGGCTGCTCCGAGACCTACACATTCGACCTGGAGCGCTTTGGGCCGCCCGCGGGGGCGGTGGCGTGATCGGCGGCAACGACAGCATCCTGGAAACCCAGCCCATGTACATTTTGCCCGGAAAGAAGCTGTTCGTTTGATTTTTATCCTTCGCTCCACCCCTGCTTGACCTTGCTTGACCCTGGTTCAATTCATTACCAGTGTGACCAAACAATCTTGGGAAGGCCCTGGGCAGTCGGTGCACAAAAAACTGGGCGCAGCGGCGGTGCTGCGACGCGGGCTCGGGAGCGCAGCAAAAGGAAAGCAGGCGGAAGGGGCAGCAAGTGGCGGGGGGGAACAGGAAGTCGGGGTCGTCACAATGTCGTCATCAAGTTGCACAGTCAGGTTCTGTCTTGCTCCTGCACGCAGGCCCTCAGATTCCCATGACCGCCTTGGCGATGCCAAAGTACAGGATGAGGCCCGTGGAGTCGACCACGGTGGTCATCAGCGGCGCAGAGGTGACGGCAGGGTTGAACCCCAGGTGGGACGACAGCAGCGGGAACACGCCGCCCAGCAGGTTGGCCCACAGGCTGACGACCTGCGGAAGGCACAGCAAGGCAGGGCGCAAGGGAAACAGTCGGTCGCGACGGCGGGGAACAAGGGTGGTTCCGCGTGGTGCGCCCCCCAAAGGTGGCTGGGGAGCGGGTTGGAGGCGCGGCGGGCGCAGCCGCGCCGTGCCTGTCCCCACCCGGCCACCCACCGGCAGCGAGATGGCCACGGTGACCCCCACTTGGGTGGAGATGCCGCTCCAGAGGTAACAAAACGCCATGATGACGACACCCAGGCCGCCGCCCATCACCGTCCCTGCAGCGCACTCCTGCGGGCACACGGGCACAGGGACGGGGGTAGCCGCGATCAGCCACATGCCGCCGGCCGGGCATGCCCTGCCTGCCAGCATAACATCCTCCCCCTCCTGCGCTGCAACCCTGCCCCCTGCAATGCGCCACGGCATGAGGCCTCATTCCCCACCAAACATCCTCAGCCAGCCACACACACCAGCCCCGCCCCCGCGCACCTTCCACACCACCATCATCCAGTCGCTGGGCCGCAGGTGCCCCAGCGCCAGCGCCCGGATCACTGTGGCGTTGCTCTGGCTGCCGGTGTTGCCGCCGTGGCCGATGAGCAGCGGCACAAAGTAGGAGAGCTCGACGTGCTCCCGCAGCACCGCCTCAAACGCCTCCACCACCACCGCGGCCAGCATGAGGCCCACAAAGAACAGCAGCAGCCAGCCGGAGCGAGCCCGCACCAGGTCCTGGATGGTGTCCTTCCTGCGGGTGCAGGCGGTGTGACGTGATGTGACGAATGCGGGCTGTATAAGGCACGCATCGGCGCCAGCAGGACAGCCAGGCCTGCGCACGTGTGTGCCTGCCATCACTCCACAGTTGCGGTTCTGGCTGGAGTGTTTAACTCGAGTTTTTAACTCGAGTTCCCGGCCAGCCCCCACCTGTAGTTCTCTTCGTCCTTGTCGTGCCCCGACACCGCATCCTCCCCAAAGAACAGCTTGGCCTTCTCCAGGCTCCTGCAGGGGCGCAGGGGGCAGAGGTCGGGCCAGCAGTCACACAAGAGTACGCACAGGGCTCAGGTCTGAATCATCCGCTTCCTGCCTTGTGCTGGGTGCCCGGTACAGTGTGGATGGATGCTGCACACCGTCCAACCCACATTTCGCTCACCTAGGGCTGGGAACTGACACATCGAGGGTGACCATGGCGTTGGCTTCTCAAAGCGTGCGCCGCCGCTATGGCCGAGCGGCGGCAGCAGAGGGCGGCGGCGGCAAGGGGCGGTTGCGGCGAGCTGCTGCCAGTCGGCGACTGCGGCGCCTCGTCACGCTGCTGGATGCTGCCAATATCGTCGGGCTGCCGGGAGCCCCTGCTTGAACCGTGGCGGCCTGGCTTGAACCGTGGCGGCGGCGGGGCGCCTTAACCTGCTGCCAACACCACAGCAGCCTAGGGCTTGTATGGAGGGAGTCTGGAAGTCGTGCAGCACCAGCACCTGCCAATCTGTGGGAATTAGATGGACCCCGCCAGCGAAGAGAGGAGGAGCGCCGGTTTGCTCCAACGAAGATCCAAGCACCGACAAGTCTCCCACAATGCGAGAGGCACACGAAACGCGCTAGGCAATCGGGGGCGCGGGTGGAAAACACAGGGCGCGAAAATGGCGGCGCTGACCATCGCATCTGCAGCCTTCTGCGAGTCCTGACACTGGATGGTGCAATGCGGATCGCAGGAGGGACTGCAAAGCTCCAGCATGTGTCCTTCTGGCATGAACATGCACAGCAGACAGTTATTTTGCAGCAAGTGGAGCTCAGCACCCCCCATCAGCGGGCGCGCATGCCATTTGCAGGGTACCGGCTGGGCGCATGCCACCGACAGGGGGCTGGCGGCAGCTGTCTCCGGGCGCAGCAGGGCGGCACGGCGGTACGGCGACGGCAACAGGGCAACAGTAGGGAACCCCCACCAGTGTTTCGACAATTGCTTGGCATCAAAATTCGCTCCGGCGAGCAAGCCTCTCCTGCTCGTGCCTGACCTCGACAATGGCGCTGCGCTGCTCCATCTCTGCGTCCCTCCTGCATCAGCTTCGCTCTGCACTGACAGCATCGGCGACAGCAGGCGTGCGCAGCCTGAGTGATGCGGCGCATGCCGCTCCTGGCAGTGGCAGGTTGCCAGCAGACGGGCTGACGCTCCAGGATTTCATCAGGCAGCACGGCCGCAGCCCGGATGCCGCGCCCCTGCAGCCTCCGCCGGGCACTGCCCTGGCCGCCGCCTCTGCGGCCAGCGCTCGCACAGCGCCGCCGCTCTATGCACCGTCGCCGGCTGCGCTCCCTGATGCCGCCTCGCCGCCACGCACGGCGTTTGTGGAGACCTACGGCTGCCAGATGAACGTCAACGACTCAGAGGTTGTGCTGGCGGTGCTGGACCAAGCGGGGTTCCAGGCGGCGGCAAGGTCCTGAAGCCGCCTCTGTTCATTTTCCTCAACACGTGCGCCATTCGCGAGAATGCGGGGGCAAGGTGGGGCAGCGGGTACCACCCGCGCACTGGCTGGGTTCACAAAGCAACATCGGGCCTCTCCAGATCTCCTCCTGCAAAACGTAATCACGTGCCCCCTCCCTGCAACCTGAAACCGCAAACCATCGCCCCCGCCTTCAGATCTGGCAGCGGCTCGGGTACTTGAAGAGCCTAAAGCGGCGGCCCGGCGCGGAGCGCCGCCCGCCGCCCGTGGTGGGCGTGCTGGGCTGCATGGCGGAGCGGCTCAAGGAGCGGCTGCTGGAGCGGGAGAAGCTGGTTGACATTGTTGCGGGGCCCGATGCCTACAGGTGGGCTTGGCTATACCTTAGCATCTGCCAGTGCCCGACTATTCTTTTCTTGCCTCTAGTGTGCACCATGACCCGCACCGGGAACACCACAGCCACCAGGAACACCACAGCCACCTTGCCTGCAGGGACCTGCCGCGCCTCATCGACATCGTGCAGGGCGGCGCCGGCGGCCCGGGCGGCGTCCTGGGCAGCGGCGGCCTGCCGCGGCCGGGCGGGCGCGCGGCCGCCATGAACGTGCAGCTGAGCGCCGACGAGACGTACGCCGACATCACGCCCCTGCGCCAGCCAGACGCGCTCTCGGCCTTTGTCAGCATCATGCGTGGCTGCAACAACAGTGAGCCTGTGTGGTGGTGCTGGTGGTGGTGTGTGGTGTGGATGTGAAGCTGGGGTCGTGGCAGCTTCCACCCCCTCGCGATGCGCAGGCCAGGAGCATGCGCAGGCTTCCTGCGCTGCTGGCCACCGCGCTGACAGCGGGGCGAAGCAGGTGCGGTGTGGCTGTGCTTGACGTCCTGCCTGCCCGTGGCCCGCCCCTGCCCCCTGCCCCCACCCTGCAGTGTGTGCCTTCTGCATCGTTCCCTACACGCGAGGCCGCGAGCGCAGCCGCCCGCTGCAGTCCATCGTCGATGAGGCAAGGGCGCCCAGAAGAAACCTGGGCTGCCGCCTGCTGGCCCGCCGCCCGCGGCTGCGCTGCTGCTGCCTCGCCGCGGCTGCGCCCCAGCTGCCGGCTGCCTGCGTGCCTGGCTGCCTGCCACCTGCGCGCACCTGCCCTGCTTGCCGGCGCTGCGGAGTGATGCGACTTGAAACAGCGTGAGCCTCTGCCACCCACTGCGGTGCACTGGCGCTCCATGAGCTGATGATTAGTCTTTCTGACCGCCCTGCTTCCAGGCGCCTGCGCCCTGTCGGCAGCCTTGCATTGTGCTGCTGCTGTCGCTGCTGCTGATGCCAGCTGAGCACCATCCCCACAAGCAGCAACCTCACAAAGTACACACACAACACATCCCACCACACCCACACCGTTTCCATGCCTGCAGGTGCGCATGCTGTCTGAGCAGGGGGTGCGGGAAGTCACGCTGCTGGGGCAGAACGTGAACAGCTATGCAGATTTTAGCAACAACCACGATGACAGCAGCAGTGGTGTTGGCAGCAGCAGCCGTGGCGGCGGCGTGGAGGAGGCGAGTGCGGGTGAGGATCCATTTGGAGCGGTCTACGCCCGCGGCTTCCGCAGGTGCTGCCCGCTGCCGCGCACTCGCTGCTGCTCCTCACTCGTTGCGCACTGCCATCCATAGCCTGGGGCTCCGCTGCGGGCTGACAGCTCGACAAGAAGGGTCTGGCCACCTCACCAGCACTCGGCACTGCCCGTCCTCACCCCACCGCGCCTTCACCCAAAACCCACCGCTCTTGCCTGCGCTGCAGCGCGTACCGCCCGCGGCGCCAGGGCGCCGCCAGCTTTGCCGAGCTGCTGGATGCGGTGGCTGGTGTGGACCCTGAGATGCGCATCCGCTTCACCTCGCCGCACCCAAAGGACTTCTCCGACGATGTGCTGCGGGTGAGCTCGTTGAGGCGCTCCTGTGGCAGGTGCTGGTGGGTGAGGGGGTACTGGTAGGTGAAGGGTTTGAGGGGCTTGCGCTTGCAGGTATAGTGCCGCCGCAGCAGCGGACGCAGTCAGGCGCGCTGCCGTCTTGGTGGCTGACGTTCCATGGTGCCTGCTGCTCTCCCTTCGACTCCCCCACGCAGGTCATCGCCTCGCGCCCCAACGTCTGCAAGCAGCTGCACATGCCGGCGCAGAGCGGCAGCAGCGCTGTGCTGGAGCGCATGCGGCGGGGGTACACCCGGGAGGCGTACGACGCGCTGGTGCGCCACGTGCGCAATGCCATACCAGAGGTGGCGCTCAGGTGGGTGCGAGTGCGTGGGGTGTGGGTTGTGGGGTGGAGCTGTGATGCTGGTGGTGGTGCAGCGGGGCGCAGAGCCTGGCCCACTTGCGTGCCCTCCGCGCACTATCCGCACGCTCACCGCCTGCGCCGTCTACCCTGCTGGATGCTCCCCCACCCACCACCACGCCCTGCCCCCAGCACCGACATGATTGCCGGGTTCTGCGGGGAGGGGGAGGAGGACCACGCCGCCAGCCTGGACCTGGTGCGCAGCGCGGGCTACGACCAAGCCTTCCTCTTTGCATACTCCATGCGCGGCAAGACGCACGCCGCACGGCACTACCAGGTGCACGGTCAGGGCGGGCGGGTGGTGGAGGCATGCGTTTTGTGTGTGTGTGTGTGTGTGTGTGTGTGTGTGTGTGTGTGTGTGTGTGCACGTGGTGGGTGGTGGGTGGGTGGGGGCTTAGTCGTGGCACGGCACAAGGCGGCGGAGCCGGCGTGGGCGGCTGATCTCTGGGGGATGCTGGCAGTAGAGGGGCACGCCGCGAGCCGCCGCGCTGTGCCCACGCAGCACTGATAGGTCTGCCACCCCCTGTGGCGTGTGCTGCAGGACGATGTGCCTGAGGAGGTGAAGCAGCGGCGGCTGGCTGAGCTGATCGCGGCCTACCGGCAGGAGCTGTACCGCCGGGCCGCCGCCGAGCTGGGCCGCCGCCACCTGGTGCTGGTGGAGGGGCCCTCGCGGCGCTCAGGTGCGCGGGCGGGCCTGGTGGGTGGATGCGGTTGGCCAGCTGTGGTAGGCAGAGAGGCTGGGCAAGGCATCACCCAGCCAGATTCTGCGCTCTTGGGTCAGTCCATCGCCCACCCTGTTGTTGCCAAAACCTGCTGCCCTTGCTTGCTGCTACTGCAGAGTCGGCCCTGACCGGCAGAACGGACACCTTCAAGCGGGTGGTTTTTGATGATGTGGCGGTGCCTGCCAGCTACCGCTACGGTGGCAGCAGCGGTGATGGCAGCAGCAGCATTGAGGCGCCCCTGGTGCGCCTGCAGCCAGGCGACTACGTGGCTGTGGAGGTGACGACGGCGGGCGGCACGCTGCGGGCGCGCCCGCTGGCGAGGACCACCCTGCGGGAGTTTGTGGCGGCGCACGGCTCGGCAGCGCCGCTGGGCGTGGCGGGAGGCAGCGAGCGCGGCGCTGAGGAGGCGACAGAGTGCCTCCAGAGCATAGCGGTTTGACATGTAGAATATCCACAGACATTTAACCTCTGTTGCTCTGTTGCTGCCACCAGTTGCTGTCGAGAGCGCAGCAGGTCAGCAGGCGCCGCTGGCGCAAAGCGCGCGCAGCGCGGTGGCGCGCCCTTGAGATTTCAGGGGGCGCGCACGTTGCAGCAATGCCCAGCCTCCTGCAGGCCTTGGGGACTGTTCAGCAGCCATGGGTTTCGTTGTGGGGGACGCAATCGAAGTGGCGGGTCGTGCTGAGGAGGGCTTCCCCCATTCTTGGTTCGAAGGAGTGGTCAGTGGCATGCACCGGCCCAGCTCACGGGGAGCGGTGGTGAACTTGCTAATGATCGAGTTCCCCGCTTTCAAAACCAGCAATGGCAGCGTTGAATTCGAGGAGCACCCGGCCACAAGCTTGAGGGTCAGACCTGCACTGCCCGCCAACGTCGTGCCCGCGAGGCTTGACGAGTACCAGGTGGGCGCGGTGCGGCGGGCGCCCGTGCATGCGCGGCGGCGGCCAAGCAGCCAGCACCCACGTGGCCATTTCGCCTCTGCCTGCAGGTGGGCGAGGCTGTGGACCTGCAGGACACCGCCATCTGGTGGCACGGCGTGGTGTGCGACAGGTGCCCGCAGCGGGGCCTGCTCATCTACCTCACCGGCTCGCCCGAGCGCCGCTGGGTGTCCGACCCAGCCCTGCTGCGCCCGGGCAAGGTGTGGGTGGCGGGCCTGTGGCGCGACCGCCCGCTGCCGCCGCTCCCCAAGAACCTCATCCGCCACCCCCAGCAGCAGCAGCAGCAGCAGCAGAAGCCCAAGCCGGCAGTCACCGGAGCCAAAGCCAAGGCGGCAGCCAAGGCGGCAGCCAAGGCCGCAGCCAAGGCCGGCTCAGGCGGTCGCGCAGGCAGCAACGACGAGAACGCCTCGGTGCTGGTGCGGCGGTCGACGCGAGACAAGCAGAGCCGGCTGACCACGGTAAGGGGCAGCCTGCCTGGGAACCAGTCGGTGTGCTCTTGTGCTTGTGCTGCAAGCACCAAACATGCCACAACCTGCCCCTCCTGCTCTGCGACTGCCCTTCCTCCAATGTGCCAGCCACACCGTGCTGCGGCTCAACATACACCACATGCATCGTCACTCACCCTCCCCTCCTGCTCCATGTCCTCCCTGGTGCTCCAGGTGGACGGCCACGCCGTGCTGAAGCTGAACATGTATGATCTGGAGGGAGGGGAGCGGTCGGTGTTTGACCAAGAGCTCAACCGTGAGTGGCGGGCGCCTGGGCAGGCCGCCCGCGGCTGGTGCTGCGGGGCCCTGGTTGGGGCTGGGAGGAGCCGGGCGGAGCGCCCTTTGTTCTGTGGTGGCCGATCGGGCGCATCATGCCGCAGGTGCTGCCTCGCCCGGCCTGGCTGGTGGTGGAGGCTCGCTGTTTCCATGTTGCCTTGCCCTGCCCTGCCCCGCCAGTGCCCGCAGGCCCCCGCGGGACCCAGGGCGGCGCCGCCGCCGGCCCCGCGGCCACCTGGGTGGCCGTGGAGCAGCCGGGCAAGCGGCTGAAGCCCGCGGCGGCGGCCGCGCTGCTGTCGCGCGGCGCCAGCGCGCCGCCGGCCGGCGAGGAGAGCGAGGGGGAGGAGGGCGGCGGCGTGGCCTCGCCCTCCAAGGCGCGATGGAATGACGAGGTGCTGGCGCACAACGCCGCCATCAAGGCCGACTCCCGCGCGATGCGGGGCCACCACGCTTCCTTCCTGGAGGAGCACTTGCAGGTGGGTGGGGGCTGGGCGGCCTCCCCTGGGTGTAGCACACGCCGGTGCCGTGCCTAATGCGGTGCGTGGCGGTGTGTGGCTGGCCTGGCTGGCTGCTGGCTGGCTTTCCGGCTTGCTCTGCCGGCCTGGAACCGTTTGCAGGCGAGCGTGATTGCCAGCTCGGGCGCTGGCCTCCTCTCGCGCCCGGCTGCCCACCAGGCTGCCCAGCGCCCTTTGTGACCCGGGCGCTGCCGGCTGCAGGTGCTGCGCCCCTTTGTGTCTGCCGACGTGGCGGCGCGCATACGGGCGGCGGCCGCCGAGGCACGGTCTGTGGGCCTGCCGCCGCTGCCGCCGCCGGTGGAGGTGCAGCCCGGTGAGCGGGGGTGCAGGCGGGAGAGCGGGCGCGTGTGTTTCCTGCCGGGGCAAAGGCCTGGAGCCCACATGCTGCCTCGACCTTGCCGCCATCTCCCTGCCCTGCCCCCTGCCCCCTGCCCCTTGCCCCGCGCAGAGTGCCTGGCGGCCACGCTGCGCGAGTACCAGCTCGAGGGCCTGCGCTGGCTGGTGGGCATGTGGGACCGCGGCATGCCCGCCATCCTGGCGGACGAGGTGGGTGACCTGGTGGGCAGGTGGGCTGTCCCCCCCGCTGCCGCTCTTCATGGTGCCCAGCCCCCCTTTCTCTTCAGGCGGCGGCGAGCCTCCCAGGGAGCTGCCCCCCGGCCCTGCCCCCCACCCCCTCCCCTCACACAGATGGGACTGGGGAAGACGCTGCAGACCATCGCCTTGCTGTCCTACCTCAAGTTCGAGCGGGGCGTGCAGGCAAGGGTCCCTGGCGGCCAGGGGTGTGGTGGCGGGGCGGTGGTGGCGCGGCCGCTCCGCTGGGTGTGCCTGGCCGTGCTTCCTGCCCGCCTGCCTCTTGCAGGCTGCGGCGCTGCGGTGCACGCCGCGCCTGCCTGCCTGCTGCTGGCGGCCAGCGCCCGCATGTTCTGACGGTGGCATGCTGCGTGCGCTGTGCGTGCTGTGGTCGTGCAGGGCCCGCACCTTGTGGTGGTGCCCCTGTCGGTGCTGCCCTCCTGGATGAGCGAGTTCGAGCGCTGGAGCCCCCAGGTGTGTGGCACCTGCCTGCCTGCCTGCATCCCCCTCTGCGCGGCCAAGCCGCCGCCGCCTTTGTGCGCGCCAATTTCCTCTTCCCCTGCCAGCAGCCCTGCCTGGTGCGCGCCATGCTTGCACCGGCATTGCACACCCAGCGCGCCCCCGCTCCTCTGCGGCGCAGATGCGCGTGGTGCGCGTGCACTCGAGCGACGCGGAAGAGCGGCAGCGCCTGAAGCGTGAGGTGCTCTCCCGCCCGTCCTCCTTTGATGTCGCCGTCACCACGTGAGCGGCGTGCCTGCCGACATGCCGCTGCCTGGGTTGGCAGCAGAGGGTTTGGGCAGCGAGGCGGGAGCTGGCGTGCCAGCCGGCTGTGCCGTGCCTCTCGGCCCGATGGGCAACCTTCCGAGCGCTGCCTGCCTGCCTTTCCACCTGCCAAGTATCATCCTACCTGCCTGCCCTGCCGCGCGGTATCATCACAAGTATCATCATCCTGCCTGCAGCTACGACATGGTGAAGAGCAAGGACTGGAACGCCATCCTGGCGCGCATGCTGCGCTGGCGCTACCTGGTCCTGGATGAGGGGTGCGCACACGCGGCGGGCACGCTGTGGTCAGCACGCTGGGCAGGCTGGCGGCATGGTGCCTGGCCGCTCAAGAAGCAGCGCAGCAGGCTGGCAGAGGGCTTGTTGCACCCCTAGTGCTGTTGCAACCCTGCTTTTGGTCACTCCCTCTGCTGTGCAGGCACCGGATCAAGAATGAGGAGACGCAGTTGGCGCACTCGATGCGTGGCCTCCAGTAAGCGCCGCCAGCTGGCAGCGGCCCGGCAGGCAGCGGCTCGAGCTTATGCCTGCTTGCTTGCTGGCATGTGGGCCTGCCGAGTGCGCGGCAGTGCAGCACTGATACATGCTCTCCCCATCACCCGCTCGCTTTGGCCTGCAGCCGCCAGCAGACGCTGCTGCTCACCGGCACGCCGCTGCAAGTGAGACCATATACATACCAGCCGGTGCCCCCTTGCTGCCCTCTCTGCCTGCCCGCCCGTCCCGTGGTCGCCACATGTGCACCCTCCCACCCTCTGCGTGCGCCGCGCTTGGCCGCAGAACAACCTGCACGAGCTGTACGCGCTGCTGTCCTATTTGTACCCCGACGTGTTCACCACCGCCCAGCCGTTTGACGACGCCTTCAACCTCACGCTGCACAAAGTAAGTGGGCAGACAGCACCTTCGAAAAAGATGAACGTGCCCAAGCACTCCACCTTCCAGCCACCTTCCTTGAACAACAGGTGCACCTGAACGCATCGTTGGCTGCAGGTGGACGCGGCGCAGCTGGAGGCGGCGCACCACATGCTGTCGCCCTTCATCCTGCGGCGCCTGAAACAGGATGTGGAGCTGGGCATGCCGCCCATCGTCGAGACGCGCATCAGCTGCCCGCTCAGCCTCATGCAGACCTTCTGGTACCGCCGGCTGCTGATGAAGGATGGTGCCGCGCTGGCGCACATGGAGAAGGAGGTGGAGGGCAAGGTCAAGGTGTGTGTGGGGGGGAGCTGGGTGGCTGGGGAGTTGCCGCGGCAAGCTTTGACATCAGGCAGTGTCAAAGCCTCCAACAGCGAGACCAACGGCGCAGCGGCGGTGGTTGCTCAGTATTGCTGACCTCCGTTTTCTTAGTTGACCTCGCTGCCTGCTCTTGTCCTGCTTGGATTCAGTACGATGCCAACGAGAACAGCTGGAAGAAGCTCATGATGCTTGTGCAGCAGCTGAGGAAGTGCTGCAACCACCCGTGCGTGCAGCTGTGGCAGAGGGCTCGGGCCGCCTGCACCACTTCGCTTGCTTGGCCCGAGCTGGGCACGGGCTGCTGCGCTCCCTGCCAAACGGTGTCGACCCCTGCTTTTGTGCCGCCCGTCTTCCCACGACTTTGCAGGTACCTGTTCCCCGGGTCTGAGCCAGACTTTGATGGAAGGACGGGTGAGGCAGGCTAGGCACTGCCCGGCACGCACGTAGGCATGCAGCACATCGCCTGCAGCTCCCCAATGCCTGGGCCCCTGCCTCCATGTCCGCCCTTGCCCACCTTTCCTCGCAGGCGAGGACATCGTCCATGCCAGCGGCAAGATGGACGTCCTGGATCGGCTGCTGAAAAAGCTGAAGAGGCGCGGCCACCGCGTGGTGCTGTTCAGCCAGGTGGGCGGCTGGCCAAGGCGGGGCACGCCCTTCTGCTCGCTGCCTTGCTGCTCTGCTGCAACCTGTTCCCTATACTTGCTGAGTCCACATCCTGCTCCTTCCTGTGCTTTCTTCCTTTGTGTCAGTTCAATATGCAGCTGGACATTCTCGAAGACTTCATGAACATGCGCGGCTACAAGTGAGGCACAGCACAGCAGCCTGCTCCAATGCCCTGCAGGACCTGTCGCAGGGGTCTTTTTGGTGGTGGTGGTGGTGATAGAGGTGGTGGCGATGTTGGCTGGGTGTCGACTTGGCCGCAGCTTGAGCATGAAGTGTTGGCCTGCCTGCCTCCTGCAGATACAGCCGGCTGGACGGCACCACCAACCGCGTGCAGCGCATGATAGACATCAAGGTGGGCCGCGGCTCGCCCGAGGTGGCGTGTGGCGGGGCGATGCCCCAGGGAACGGGGCCCCTCCTTGCCCATCATCCTCGTAACCCCACACCGCGCCCCTGCTGTGCAGCTGTTCAACCGCCCGGGCTCCGACACGTTTGTGTACCTGCTCAACACGCGGGCCGGCGGGCTGGGCGTCAACCTGCAGACCGCAGACGTGAGTGCCATGTGTGAGGCTGCACTCATGCGTGCGTCGGGGGGCCGGGACCCCCCGACTAGGGCAGGCAGCTGGATGGCAGGCTTGTGCCTGAGTACTGAGCTCCACTCATTCACTTGGCGCCTGCTGCCTGCAGACCTGCATCCTGTACGATTCGGGTGCGCGCTGGGCCTGCTGCGCGGCGCTGCGGCTGCTGCCCTTGCACCAGCCAAGCCTGTCCTGCGGCCGCAAAGGGCGTTGTCTCGACGTGGCGCTGACTTGCTCCCCTGTCTTGCCGGCCCCGACACCCCACCCGCTGCAGACTGGAACCCGCAGGCTGATCTGCAGGCAATGGCGCGCGTGCACCGCATCGGCCAGACCAAGCCTGTGCATGTGTACCGGCTGTGCACTGAGGGCACGATAGAGGAGGTACGCTGGGTGTGTATCCTATGCATTGATGTGCTGGCCCAGGCTGTTGTTTTGCTGCAAGGAACAGGGGCATGCAGGTTGGCCCAGCTGTGGCACTTGATGCAGCCGCGCTCGCCCCAGGTTTTGTGCACGCTCACTGGCCTGAAGCCTTTGTCGCTGAAGCCTTTGTCGCCGTGCCTTGCCTACGTGCAGCGCATCCAGCAGCGTGCAGAGAAGAAGCTGTACCTGGATCAAATGGTCAATCGCGGCTCCATGGCGGGTAGGGCGCCCGCTGGTCTTCCTGCGTTTCTTCCTTCCCAGGGGAGTTGCCAGGGATGCCCATCTGCCTCCCGTCCTCGAGCACATGCCATGTACCGAGCCTGCTCCCCCTCGCCTTCCCCCCGCTCCGCTCCCCTTCACCGCGGCCGCCCTGCAGGCGTGCAGGGCCTTGAGGCCATGGACAAGCAGGAGGTGCTGAGCATGCTGCGCTTTGGCTGCGACCGCATCTTCCAGTCTGAGGAGGGGCGGCCGCCCTCGGACGCCGAGCTGGACGCAATCATCCACCGCTCTGGCAGCCGTGCGGCGGAGAAGCTGGTCAGGGAGCCCAGCGGCACGGCAGGTGCGCGGGGCGGGGCACGCGGGGCCGGGTGCTGTGATGTCCTGAGATAGCAGGGCGGCCAGCGGCCGCTGCAAGGCCTGGGAGTGGAGCAGGGAGGCGCCGTCATCGCAAGCCAGCCCCCGTTGGTCGAGCTTGGCCTGCCCAAATGCCGCTGCCGCCTGCTCTGATGCTTTCGGCTTGGCATCCCTTCACCCTCGCTGCTTCACCTCCCTGCGCCTCCCTGCTGCTGCAGCCCCCGTGGGGTCCCCCAAGCCGCTGCCGCTGGTGGAGGGCAAGGCTTCTGCCGCCACCTTTGACGCGGAGCAGAAGCCGCTGAGCAGCTACGTGCTGGGCGGGGTGGACTACCGGCAGCAGGGGGACAGCATGAAGGTGGGCGCCAGCTGAAGCTGCCGCCAACGTTTGAAAATGTTGAACAGAGCCAGCGGGGTCGGAAGGCAGCGGAGGCTTGTGCATTTGGTGCCCGTGCCCTACATCCATGCATGGCCGCCGCCCATGCTGCCGTGCCCGCTACCTGGCTGCCTGCCGAGCCGTCCCGCCACGCCGCGTCCCGCTGCTGCCCGCAGGATATTGGGCGAGCGTTCTGGGAGGGGCAGGGCAAGGGCAAGCGCGAGAAGCGGCAGCGCCTGGTCAAGGTGGACGGCTTCGACATCCTGCGCTCCAACATGTACAGCCTGACTGAGGTGCGGGCGGGCTGGGGGGATGGCTGGGTGCGATGGAGGCATCTGGGAATGTGGCGGGTGTGGTAGGCGACTGGCCAGGTGCCCACGGCATACATCTTGCCCCGCCATTTTCTTTCTCATTCTCAACACCACCAGCTTCCCGAGCAGCGCTCAAACAGCAGCTTCTCAGCTGCGCCGTTCCTGCTCCTCGGCATCGCGTATAACAAAGCCGGCGCTGCCGGCCCCGGCCGCAGGGCGAGCCGTCTGTGTTCGACCGTGAGGCGGCCACGATGAGGGTGCGCCCGGTGGCTGAGAAGAAGATGCAGACGGCGGGGCGGGACTACCCTCACCAGGACTTCTGCCAGGTGGGCGCGCCGCCAGATGTTCCAGCATGCATGCTTTGCTGCGCGCTGCGGGCCTGTTCGGCACTCCCAGGCTGGATGTCGCCCTGCCGGTTTGCTGACCACCACCACCACACACACACACACGCACGCACATGCACACACACACACACACACACACACACACACACACACACACACACGCATCACCATCGCCTGCGCCCCGCCGTCTCCCTCTCCGGACACCAGGTGTGCTGGGACGGCGGCGAGCTCGTCTGCTGCGACGGCTGCCCCTCCGCCTACCACGTGGACTGCCTGGGGCTGAGCCTGGCGGATGTGGAGGCGTCGTGGAGGTGGATGTGCCCGCAGCACGAGTGCGCGGCCTGCCACCGCAAGGCGCAGGTGGGGGTGGGCGCAGGGGCGGAGGGGCCCGGGCCGCGCCTTGTTGTCTGCCACTCATGCTGCGTGCCGTACAGGCTTGCCTGGCTCTATCCACACACCCGCCCCTCCCCTTGCACACACACCACCCCTCCTGCAGGCGGTGGGCGGCATGCTGTTCCGCTGCGAGGGCTGCGCCTTTGCCTTTTGCGAGGACCACCTGCCCGAGGAGGCAGATGTGGTGATGGAGAGCGAGCGCTTTGCCAGGCTGGGATACCGCCGCACCGCCGCCGCCTGCTACGTGCGCTGCTCTGCCGGCTGCGCCCACCTGGCCGACGCGCTGCGCTCGGAGCGGCCGCTGCGCTCCCCCTCGGCGCGATCGCCGGCGGCGGCCAGGCCAGGGCAGGCGGCCTTTCTGTCAGCGGCGGCAGCCCCCGGCAAGTCTCCTGCCGGCCGGGGCAGCGGAAAGTCGCCGGCGGCGGCGCTGGGCAGCAGGGGATGACCGTTCCCGGCCGTAGGCAGCCTGATTAGGCAGCCAGCCCTAGGCGCGATAGGCAGGTGGTGCGCATTTACACACTGAGGGAGGGGCTGGGTGCTCCTGTGTAGTAGGTATGCTACTCTTTGAACTGAAGAACACTTGCATCGGACTCGCCCCCTTTCCTTAAGAACAGTTCACATCGTTCCCGCCACCACTTCCCTACCACCTCTGCTTGCTGGCCGGCTTGTGTCCTCCTTGCGTCATGCTAGTGATTTCTCAATACACTGCAGCAGCTCCAGTGATATGATGACAATGGCAGTGGCCTTAGATGTAGAAAACAGCAGCAGCTGCTCCTTCTGACAGTGATGGGGCAGTAGGCGGCGGCACAGCCGGCCTCCTGCCGGCACCAGCCTGCCAAGTGTCCGCAGCGGGTGCAAAAGCTTTCACCCCCTCTAAACCTGCTGCAAGTGGCGCCCTGGGCCCAGCCGGGCGCCATCACTTGCAGTGCTCCACGGCTGGTCACAAGCAGGGAACCGCAGCGCGGACGGTGAGGGGGCGGTGGCGGGCGGGCCCATGGAGGGCGAGCAGGCGCACGGTCCGTGCATTCTGGCAGGTCCACATTGCGTCCCTTGCCTACACCGTCGTTCGCGCCTATTCGTCTTCGTCGCTCAACATCCCCTTTATCTCATAAGCGGGGAGCTGTAGAGCTGTAGCTCTCCCTTCTCCTCCCGTCCTCAATTCACTAAATCTGCCTGGTCTTTACAGTGCATTCGCTGATGTTTGTCCGGCAGCGCCACTGGCGTCCACTGCGGCATTTGTGGCAGTAGCTGGAGCAAGCGCGGAGCGGTCGAGGAGCAGCGAGGGGCGAGCGGTCGACGGAAGAGGCAATTTGCAGGGCGCAAGGGCAGCCCTGCCGCGAGCCCCACCACAGCCGCGAGGCCTCTCGCAGGTGACCTCCTCGTGCTATTTGTGTAGCCAGCGCCTTCAACCGCGCCGCTTGCACGCATGGCCGCGCCAGGGTCACGCGGAGGCCTCCCCTGCACAGCGGCGCAGCCGAGCGCCGCCACGGCCCGTCCCGCCGCCGGCGGCATATGAGCTTTGGTAGTCTCTACAACTGGCACACTGTTGTTTACAAAGAAGCGAGAAGTTGTCTGTGCCGTCCATGCGCAGGGTACGCGTTAACTGCAGAGAGACAACATGGCGCCGCCGCCGCGCGAGCGGCAGGCAGCGGCGTCGCCTGCGGCCCGCGAGCCAGGCGGGCGCTGGCCCACGTCGAGCTCTGTGGCGGTGGCCGCCTTGGGGGCAGCCCTGGCTGTATGCTGCGCCCAAATCCTGCACCTGAAGCGTCAGCTGCGGCTCGCGAGGCAGCAGGCAGAGGATGACGCCTCTTTAGGCGCAGCCACGCACGCCGCAGCACACAGCCGCAGCACCAGAGTGCGGCGTAGCGGCAGCGTGCACCAGAATGGCGCACTTCCCTTCAGTGGCAGGGCCAGCAGCAGCGGCAGCGGCAGCGGCAGCGACGCCCTCTCTGCAGACATCGGCAGCCCAGAGCATCAGCAGCCCGCAGCAGCGGAGCCAGTGGCGCCGGCGCCTCGGCCAGCAGCAGCAGTTGCTGCAGCGGAGCCAGCCGCGCCGCAGCCACTGGCGAGCCGCTCCTTCTCTGAGTCTCCCTTCACGGCCGCAGCAGACCAGCCTTTCGTCTATTCCGCCTCTCCCTTTGGGGCTGCAGCAGCAAGGCGGTCCTCAGTGTCCTCTGCCTCTCCCTCGCCCTTCTCGGCTGCAGCAGGTCAGGCCACCAGCACTTTCTTCATGCCAGCAGCAGCCCAGCCCTTGGCGGCAGACCACCCCCACCCCTCCTCCACCTCTCCCTTCCAATCAGCAGCAGCAAGCCGGCCTTTAGTTCCCCCTGCCTCTCCCTCGCCCTTCACGGCTACGGCAGGGCAGCCCTTTGCCTCCTCCACCTCCCCCTTCCAAGCAGCAGCAGCAAGCCGGCCTTTAGTTCCCCCTGCCTCTCCCTCGCCCTTCACGGCTACGGCAGGGCAGCCCTTTGCCTCCTCCGCCTCCCCCTTCCAAGCAGCGGCAGGCCGCGCGTCCTCTCCCTCTCCCTTCACGAGCGTAGCAGAGGAGCCCTTTGCCTCCTCCGCCTCAGCCTTTGAGGCCGCAGCAGCCCAGCCCTTTGCCTCGCCGCCCACCTCCTCCGGCAACGCCAGGGCGCAGCAGCCGCAAGGCGCGGCCCCAGCACGGCGCGCCGACGGCGCCAGGGCGCCCCCCCCGCGCTCGCCTATGCACCGTTGCGGCTCCATGCCTCCCCTGGCCCGCGCGGTCAGCGGCAGCCAGCAGTCTGCGGTGGCGGCGGCGGTGGCGGCGGCGGTGGCGGCGGTGCAGGGCAGCTCGCCGTCGCCGCCGCCGCAGCAGCACGGCGCGGACGGCGGCAGGGCTGGACATGCCCTGCCGCCCCTGCACCGCGCCGGCTCCACGCCTGCGCCGCCGTTGAGCATGCTGGAGCGCGCCGCCAGCAGCAGCCAGTACACGGCAGCGGCGGTGGCGGCGGCGGCGGCGGCCAGCTTCATGCCACTGGCGCGCGCCCCCTCACTGGCCACCTACGCCAGCGGCCTGCTGGATCTGGAGCGCCAGCTGTCGGCCCTGCCCGAGCTGGCGCAGCTGGTGGCGGCGTACCAGGCGGCGACCCCCGGGGTGCGCGAGGCCGCCAGCCGCGGCGCAGCCGGCAGCGAGGGCGGCGGCGAGGCCTCGGCGCCCCACTCCCCCGCCTCCTCCTCCTCCCCGCCCTCCTCCTCCGACCACGTGCTGCTGAGCGGGGAGGAGCTGGGCCTGCCGCTGCGCCTCATACATTCCCTGGTGGATCCAGACGCCGTGGCATACCTGCACGGACCCGATGGAAAGCCCGAGGTGCTGGGGACTGGTGCCAGGTAGGCGGCGGGGGGGGGCCCGGCGGCGCCGCAAATACCTGCCTGCCACAATCCCAGCAACACAGGCCAGCAGCACACCGGGCTGGCCTGTGCGCATCCCGCATGCCCCGCTGCCCACGCGTGCCTGCCGCGGAGGGCCACCCGCCCGCTGTGCGCTGCTGCGTGGCGCCTGCTGACGCGCGCCGCGCCGCCGCCGCCCTGCCCTGCCCTGCCCTGCCGCGCCACCCGCGCCCTGCCGTGCCGCAGCAGCCGCGTGTACAAGGCTCTGTACAATGGCGAGGCGGTGGCTGCCAAGGAGATTGACATCGGGGGCAGCCTGGAGGTTCGGGAGGCCTTCATCACGGTGAGTGGCTGCCTGCCCTGGGCTGCCTCTTCCTTGTCGCTTCTTTGAAGTACTTCAAGGCTGGGGGCGGGTCGAGCTGGGGACGGCCCTGGGTTGCCTCTCCCTTGCTGTCTTGTAGATGCTTACAGTACCGGCTGGGGGCGGGCGGCTGCAGCTTGGGGTGTGTAGGCGGGCAGGCAGCGGGGCGCATGCCTCCCCACAGCGGTGGCAGCTGGGCATCGCGTTCCACCGCCAGCCGGCCGCGCGCGCGCCTGCTCGACTCCCCGCTGCCCCGCCTACGCTGCCGCCGTGTGATTGCAGGAGGCGCTGCTGCTGCAGCACCTGCGCCACCCATGCATCATCGGCTTCTTCGGCCTCAGCCTGACGGCAGACAAGGGGGTGGTGCTGCTGGAGCTTGCAGAGGGTGAGCAAGGGGCCAGGAGCCTTTGGGAGCTGTTTTGGTTTGCAACAAAACGAGCGCCGCTGCCGCCAACCCGGCGGCGACGACAGCAGGCTTCCCGATGCTGCCCACCACCTCCCCGGCCCTCTCCCTCGCCCCCGCTGTGTGTGTGGCTCCCATGCGTGCCTCATGTGTGTGCCTCCTGTGTGTGTGCGCAGGCCGCGACCTGCACTCCGCGCTGCAGCTGACCGCGGCGGGCAGCGGCGAGCGCGTGTTTGGCTGGCACAGGCGCGGCCGGCGGGTGGCGTATGAGGTGGCGCGAGCCCTCAACTACCTGCACAGCAAGGTGGGCGGCATGGAGCGAGGCCCGGTGTCGCCTGCTGGCTGCCGTGGGTGGGGGCCTGCCCGGGCCAGGCAGCTGGGGACTGAACCGGCACGCAGGCAGCGCGGATGCAGCTGTTGCTTAGTGTGTTTTCACGGTTGTTTGGGTTTCCACGCAGCGCATCTATTAACGCCACGTGCTGCCTGTCTGGCAACGCAGGGCGTGACGCACATGGACGTCAAGAGCGGCAACGTGCTGCTGACGGCCTGCGGCGAGGCGCGCCTCTCCGACGTCGGCCTGTCGCGCCACCAGGCCCTCGACGGCGCCTCAGACGCCACAGACACACGCTGCATAGGCACCTTCAACTGGTGAGCGCGGCGACGGCGGCCGTCCCGCCAGCTGCGCGTCGCCTCGTGCTGTGTGTCGCCCGCGCCGTGCCGCGCAGCACCTCGTGCCGTCGCCCCCACCGCGCGCCGATGCTCCGGCTTGCGTCGCGAGCCTGCCCTGCCGTGTGCTGCCCCGCCCCGGTGCAGGATGGCGCCTGAGCTGCTGCTGGATGCCGAGGGGGCGTGCACCCCGGCCTGCGACATATTTTCCTACGGAGGTGCGGCCGTGGCAGAGCGTGTGTGTGTGCTGGTGGGCAGGGGGAGCGCGCCTGCTGGCAGGCCAGGCCAGGCCCGGCCCAGCTAACAGCCGCCCCAGGCAGCACTAGCAGCACGTCATCCCAACCTTTTCCATCCGATTACCCTAAACTTGTCCCCCACCCATGCCTTGGCCTGCAGTGCTGCTGTGGGAGATTTGCTCGGGCGAGCGCCCGCTGCGGGGCCGGCTGAGGCCGCTGCGCGTGCCGCAGGAGTGCCCCAAGGCGGTGGCTGACCTGGCGCTGCGCTGCATCTCCCGCGACCCAGCCCTGCGCCCCACCGCGGCCCAGCTGCTGCAGGAGCTGGGCCAACTGATGCGCCAGCGCGCCTTTGCCGCGGACCGCACCACCACCACGCTGCTGGGCAGGACCACCAGCGGCGGCGGCGAGGCCGGCGCCCGGCCGGCCGGCGCGCTGGCGCAGTCGCCGCCGCAGGCGCAGGCGCAGCTCAAGCGCATGGACAGCACCCCGCTGCGCACCCTCAGGCTGAGCACAGAGGTGCAGCGCAGCGCCAGCCTGAACCACTACCCGCTCCTGGCAGCCGCCGCCACCGGCTTTGGAGGGGCCGGGCCGGGCGCGGGCGCAGGGTAGCGCGGGCATGCACCCGCGCCCTGCACGACCGCCACGCCCCCTGGCTGGGCCGCGCTCTCTCGCCAGGGGCCGCGCCCCAAATCGCAGCGAGCCTGCATACTCCCAAGGTCGCCGACACTTGTTGCCACACTGTTCTACGCACCCCCGAACTTGCCCCTCGTTGATGCTGATCCAACCGGCTCCCAACCGAACCAATAGCTCGTGGCTGGTAGTCGCATGCTCCCCCCAGCTTGTGCAATTATTATTGAATGGTTCTCACCGTTGACCATTGTTTCTCACGTGCGCGACGTCCACACTGCATTGCCATCACTCCTGTGCGCCGCCGAGACAGGCCGGAGCCGTCGCCTGGTGCACCTGATCTGCTACCCCTCCTTTTTGTTACATATCTTGTCTTTTTCCACCCGACATAGCTTGCTCCGCCATCAGGGGCAGCCCACCGTCCTGGCTGTAAGCCTAGCCCTCCGAAACAATAGTGTCTAGTAGGGACAACAACCGCGTGTGGGTAGGACGGGTGAGGCGGAGCGGGAGCCCTGCTCAGGCGGGTCGCACTGACCCCAGCCCGCCGTCCACCGCCAGCACCTGCCCCGTGATGAAGGAGTTGGCGGGGTCCAGCAAGAAAGCGAGGGCCGCCGCCACCTCCCGCGGCTCGCCGATGCGCTTCAGGGCGTGCATGGCGGTGCTGGCTTTCAGTGCCGTCTCGCTGCCTGCACAATGGGGAGCGCGAGGCGGGCAGAGGGGCAGGTGGTGGGTAGATTGGTGGTTGAGCGGTGGTTGGGGTGTCGGGCTGGACGCCGTCAGCCGTGCTCCTTTCTTCTCATTGCAGCCGACAGTGGTTCAGGCGGCAGCAGGAAGCGACGGTTCGCGTGGTATGGGGCGGCAGGCAGCCCAAGCAGGGAGCGGCAGGCCGGGCGACAGCCACGCCGGCGCAGCAGGGCAGCCGGCGTGCCTGTGATTCTGGCGGTCATGGGGGTGTGGGTGAGCCCCGGCGCCACGCAGTTCACCCGGACGTTGCGGGGCGCATAGGTGGCCGCGGCAGACAGCGCCATGGCCGCCACGCCGCCCTGCACGACGGCGGGCGGCCCGGGGCAAGCATCCAGGATGGGCTGGCGTCTGGCAGCGGCACTGGCCCCACGCTGCGGATGCAAGACACCACTTCAACTGTGCCCCACACCTGCCCACACCAGGGGCGCTAGCGCTATGTGCCAACACCCACACCCCGCTCACCTTAGCCGCGGCAATGGCCTCGTGGTTGGCAATGCCGTGCCGCGCCACCGCCGAGGAGCAGAAGGCGATGCTGCCGCCGCCGTTGGCGGGGCGCGACATGGCCTTGGCGGCCGCCCGCAGCACCCCAAAGCTGGACACCAGGTTGGTGCGCAGCGTCTCCTCAAACTCCTTCAGGCTGGTGGTGTGGGCTGCGGGGCGTGGCGCGCAGGCACCAGGTGGTGGGCGGTTGGGGGTGGCTGGGCTGGCGGCAGCACAAGGGACAGCACGTGGCAAATGACGGAGATGCGGCAGGAAGGAGGCCGGGAGGCGGGCGGTGCACACCTGGCTTGAGGATGACGCTGCCCACGCAGCTGGCCACGCCGTCTATCCTCCCGTACCGCCGTACCGCCTCCTCAACCACCCCCTCCACGGCCTGCAGGTCCAGTGGGTCTGCCGCAGCGGTGGACACCTCTGCCGGGCCTCCTGCGCCCGCCGCTTCTGCGGCCACCCGCTGCAGCCTGGCCTCGTCCCGCCCCGACAGCAGCAGCTGCGCGCCGGGCTGGGCTGCCAGCAGCACGCTGAGGGCGCTGCCGATGCCGCCCGTGGCCCCAAACAGGACGTAGACTGCAGGTGGGGAGGGGGAGGGCCGGGGGCTGCCGATGGGCGGCGGCGGCGGCAGCAGAAGCGCCTGCTCGGCAGGCCGCCAATCACACCAAACGCGCCTGGAGCCAACGAAGCTTCGCTGGTACCAGTGGAGAAGGCACGAGGCCACAACTGGGTGGCAACTGAGCGCGCCATCCGACTGATTGTGCCACTCAAGCTGCGTGGGGAGACTCTCAGATGGCGCCAGCTTCCAATGCAATGTGTTAGGGCGGCTCACATAGGCAAACGTGCCTCCTTCGGGCGTTTTCCTTCCACCGCCGCCAACCTGGCGCTGCAGCGGCCACAGCAGGGGCGCAACTAAAATGATGAAATATTTCATAGTCAACTGTCTGACCGTTTATGTCTGAATTACAAGTTGGCGGCCAAGACAGGGCAGCGCCTCGGTCCTCACGTCCTCTACAGCCGCCAGTGTGCGCCTGCCGCCCGCCGCCGCAGCGGCCCACAGTCACGCCCCGGGGAACAGTGTGGACCGATCCATCAGATACAGATACAGCACCACTGCAGAGCTGCAAGAAAGAGTGCAGGTCCCAGCTCGGTCGCGGCCGTGCCTTCTCCAACAGGGGCTGGCACACTGGGTGCCAGCAGCTTGTGCCCGCCACCGGCGCCGCCACCTGGCCAGTCAACTGTCTGACCGTTTATGTCTGAATTACAAGTTGGCGGCCAAGACAGGGCAGCGCCTCGGTCCTCACGTCCTCTACAGCCGCCAGTGTGCGCCTGCCGCCCGCCGCCGCAGCGGCCCACAGTCACGCCCCGGGGAACAGTGTGGACCGATCCATCAGATACAGATACAGCACCACTGCAGAGCTGCAAGAAAGAGTGCAGGTCCCAGCTCGGTCGCGGCCGTGCCTTCTCCAACAGGGGCTGGCACACTGGGTGCCAGCAGCTTGTGCCCGCCACCGGCGCCGCCACCTGGCCAGGTGCTGCTCCGCAGCTTAAAGCCCCTTGCTCTTCTGGGAGCCCAATTCTTGCTTTCATGTTGCATGTTTTTATTATCCAAGCAGCCAAACAACCAACTATGTTAAATGCAGGGGGGAGGCTATCGCAACATGCGCTCACAACTGGGGAAATAGTGACAGGCTCCGTGCAACTCGCTTGAAGCGAGGGAGGTCCATCTCGAGAGGGGACCCAGCCCACGGCGAGGGACAACGAGCAAGCCAACAAGGTGCAACACGCAGAATTAAATGGGGAGCTTCGGAGGGGGGCAAGTACAGAGGGCGCTATCATCATGCGCCTGGGGGCAGCATGGGGGAAAGAGTGCTACAGGATGTGTGCAAGTCTACAGATCGTGTGTGTGTGTGTGGGGGGGGGGCGGGTGCATGACCGAGGAGGGGGAAAGCAGATTCCCAAAACTTGGTGCCGCGTGCGGGGGGGGGGGGGGGGGGGGGGGGGA
>NW_005435075.1:379685-417428 GCF_000147415.1 Chlorella variabilis | reverse complement strand
AAACTGTGACTCAGCGTGCTGTTGCTGCCACAGCAGCAGCCAACAGATGGGCCATAGCATTAGGCAAAGAAGTGGGGGGGGTGGATTTTGGCGGGTTGCTTTGCGTGGAGGCCAGTGCCAATGGCACGGCTCGATCAACGGTGTAGGTAGGATAGGGTACAGGCAGTTCTGCAGCCAGCCAGCTACCTTGCGAGCGGCGGCTGGTGGTGCGACAGAAAGAAAGAATATCGGCCAAGGGAGGGGTGGGCGCCAGGGAGGGCAGCGATGGGGAGCGGCGAGGGGGTGGTGGTGGCGTTGTCCCAGCTGCAGGTGGGTACCTCGGATGTACCTCAGATGTACCTCAGATGTACCGGTCCTCCTCAAGGAAGTTGGCCCTGCAGCCAATGGCGCCAGGCGCAGCGGCGGCATGAGCGCCTAGCAGAGAAGCAGCCCCAGGGAGTCGGCCGATGCTGCGCACTGCCAAACCTTAAAACCCTTCTCTTGCCGTGCCAGGGCACCTGCGCTCGCTGCCCCTGCCTTGCCGGTCTGCCTCCCCAATCCCACCGCGCCTCGCCGCCCCCTCTGCGTGCCCGCCGAGCCCCCCCCCGCCCATCCACCCGCCCGCCCGGCTCACCGCATGAAGGGCTGGGTGAAGACGGAGTCGAGCACATAGTCCACCCCTCTGTCCACATTCTTCTGGGTGACCCCCGAGAAGCTGCGCCGCCCGCCGGTCATGCTGGCCAGTACCGGCTCCAGCAGGCGGTGGTGGCGCCGCGCCACGGGGCGGTAGGTGCGGGCAGCCAGGCCCACTGCGGCAGGGGGCGGGAGAGCGGCAGGAGCGCGGGGCAGGGCAGCGGGTGAGCCGGGGGAGGGTTGGGGGTGGCGGCAGGGCGGAAGCCGGCAGCGGATCGGCGCCGTTCAGGCTCCGCGACTCTGAGAGGAGGAGGGCTGCTGCTGAGTCCCTGCACCCACCTGAGCAGCACAGCATGAAGATGCCCGTGGCGGCAAACTGGCCGGCCTGGTCGCCCTGGGCCCAGGCGCCAAACAGACCCGTCTCGGGGCCCGGCAGCAGCAGCTCCGCCGCGGCGGCAACGCCGCAGCCAATCATCGCGGTGCGCCCGGCAAGCCTCTCAAACACGTTGACGGCGGCCTGCGGCGCGGAGGAGGGGTGCAGGTTAGCACAGGCAGCAGGGAGGGTTGAGGCGCCGCGTGCTGGTGGTAGGGCGGCGCGGAGGCGGGAAGGCAACGAGGGCGCCGCACCTGCGCCTCCAGCAGCTCGGACAGGATCGGGAGCACCCGCGGCTGCGTTGACCGCTTGGAGGAGCCCACGAAAGCGGCCGGGGGGAGCGCTGCGGCCCGCACGGCCATGCCTTCCCGCCTAGAGTGCGGGCGGGCTGCCGAGTGCCGCATGGAGGCTGCTGGGCTGCAAACCATAGAGATCGAGTGTGCGAGAGCCATCGGGGGCGGCGGCACTGCGAGTGTGCGTGAGGTTGGCGCACCAAACTTGAACCTGGCAGTAGGTTATCGCAAGACGTGGCGCAGGGCCCTTAACAGCTAGCGGGTGTACTGTGCAGGTGCCGAGTGGTGCCAGAAAGTGAAATGAGTGGCCACTTTGAGAGCTTGGCTCGAGGCCGGCTTTCTTCTTGGCCCCCCTGCATGGGCTCATGCAGCGCAGCAAGCAGAGTAATCAAGCTTCCCCGCTCGTGCACAATGACTGGGGGACAGATGCAATCTATTTCGATTGAAATGCAGCGGCGGGGCGGCGGGGCCGACACCTTGCAGGTTAGGCAACAGCAGTGCAGCGGCAGACGGAACCCTGCAGCGCACCCAATGCCCCTGATTCCCGCATTGCCAGGAGCACGTGGCACCTGGGCTGCAACCCTTGCCGCCGCCCGCCCACCGCCGCCGCCGCCGCCCTGCTGCCTGTTTGCCCCCACACGCGTGCTGCAGGCCCCCGCCAGCAGCGACCAGCTTGATGGCAACGGTACGGGTTATTCTGAACCACCATCGTGTTACCTGATCACCTACAACGTGTCAAAGAAGCACAATCTAGGTACCTTCAGTGCCCGCTGGCCTCTGTTCGCTGCCGCTGCCTGCTGCACCGCCGCCCGCGCCGGCCTGGCCAGGCGCCCCACCGTGCCGCTGCCACGAATGCTGTGCCGCAGGCACGCTGGCGAGGTGCGCCACGGCGTTCAACGTGCGGCAGCTGTGCCTGGTGGGATCGCGGCAGTTCAACACATTTGGCGCACACGGCTCCAGCGAGTATGTGGACTTCTGCCACTACAACACACTGGACGAGTGCTGCCAGGACCTGAAGGACAACAAGGGTGCGGGCATTCCAAGGGCGGCGCCAAGCTGCGTGGAGTGCTACAGGCTGCTCAAAGGCGCAGCGTGCTCGAGCTCAAAGGTGCAGCGTGCTCGAGCCTGAAGCAATGCTGCGCCCTGCCTGGCCGGCCCCGCCCCGTGCGGATGGTCCTGCAGGGTGCACGGTGGTGGGGGTGGAGATCATAGATGGCGCGCAGCCGGTGCACCGATTCCCGTTCCGCGGCAACACAGCCTTCATGCTGGGGAATGAGGTGCGGCCGGGGCAGGGCAGAGCCTGCGGCACCCGCGCTGCTGCCGCCATCCGCCCCACAGCATGGTCTGGTATGCATGTGGAGTGCGGGCGGGCCTGCCTGGTGGCGTGCCTGCCCCAGCTCCTGGCCACCTTCCCGCCCGCTTTCCCGCCGCTTCACCCATGGACCAGTACACCTGCCCACCCTGAACACCCTGCGTGCAGGGCCAGGGCCTGAACGAGAAGCAGCTGGCGCTGTGCGACTCCTTCCTGTACATTCCGCAGTACGGCGCCGGTACCGCCTCCCTCAACGTCGCCGTGGCCGCCTCCATCGTGCTCCACCACTTTGCCCTGCACGCCGGTTACGGCGAGAGGCAGCGAGAGGTGGGGCGGCCCCTGGGCTGGCAGGCGTTGCGAGCGCTCGGGAACAGTGGTGGAAGCTGCGGGTGCCAGTGCCGGCTGCACTGAAGCTGGAGCTGCTGGCTAGCCTGCATTCAGAAGGTTCCTCCCTGCATGCTGCGCTCCGCTGCAGGGCTACAAGTTCACGCTGGGCGAGCGGCCGCAGCGCACAGCCCCACGTGGCGTGGTGCCGCTCAGTGGCGAAGAGCTGGCGGCAGAGCGGCAGCGGCGGCAGCGGGCGGCGCAAGACGGCGACGCCGACGCAGCTGCCTTGCCGGCACTGTTTGATGACTGACGGCAGCTTCCGGCCGACATGCCAGTCGGTCCTTCTCTTTCTGACTGCCTGTAGAACCGCCACGCTTCCCCACTTCTGGGCGGGCTTCCTCCTTGCTGCAAGACGCGTCGTCTCTGAGAGGTGGCGCACTATGGCACTGGGCTGGTCCACACACATGGTTGTGTGCGCGGTCCTGTGCTTTACAATTAAAAGATGTAATATGTGCCCCCAATCCTGAGCGACAGGACAGGGTGGGCTGGCATGCTGGGCTGTACCGTCGCGGTCTGGGCTGGGCCGCCCTGCTGCTATCCCACCGACGGCCGGCACGGTCCCCCAGCACATTCAACCTTGCCAGAGCTCAAGCCTGTAGACAGCCTTGCCCGTCAATTCACAGGTGTATGGCGTGATATGATATGAGAGGGAAAACAGGGCGAGAGACCGCATGAGAAAGGGAAGGCAGAAGACAGGATCTGGGCTGGAACACACACTGCGGCTGGGAATAACGGGGTAACTTGCAGCTGCCCAGCAACGGCTGGCGGGCCGGCTGGGCGCCGCCACGACGCCTTGCCCATCCTGGCCTGGCTGCTGCACACAGAAAAGAAGCGCTCACGCCTCTGCCGGTCGCCAGCTTGCAGGATGGGGAGCCTGCCGGGGCGCGGCTCTGGCAGAGGTTGCCGAGGCTCGCCGCTCAGGCGCGGCGGGGGCGGGCCGCCTTGGGCCTGCCATTCGCCTGCGCCGGCTGCTGCAGCAGTGCCTGGCTGAAAGTGATCATGGGCGGCGCAGCGGGCGCCGCCGTGGCGTCGCTCAGCGCCGACGCGGCGGGCGGCGCCGCGGGGCCAGGCGCCGGCGTCGCGGCAGCGGCCGGCGGCGGCGCCGCGGGCGCGATGGGGGCCGCGGGCCCCACCGGCTTGTTGCTGGTGGGGGAGGAGAGCATGGCGGGGGGCATGGAGGTGCGGCCTGCCAGCGGGGAGGGGACTTCGAGGGTGGTGGAGGAGATCATGGCTGCGATCTGCATGGGGTGGAAGAAGGGGCGGGCCGGATGGCACCTCCGTTCGGCGGGCCGCTCAGCCCCAACCGCAGCACCAGCACGCAGTGAGCTGCAAGGCAGAGCCAGTGTGTAGGGCGCCAGAGCTTACAGCCGTTAGGGCTGTAAGCTCTACGTGCTGGGCTGCTAGGGTCCCGTGTGTGCTGGGCTGCACACAGGGCAAGGGTCGATGCTGGCCTGGCCGGCATACCGGGCAGGCCCCTGACGCTTGCCTGCGCATCCTTCTTCACATTCTCTGCCTCCAGCATGGCCAGCCGTGCCTCCAAGGCCCCCACCTCCCCTCCGGCCACCCCCCTGGCCCCAGCCGACGACGGCCGCTGCGGGGCGGCCGCCGCCACGCCCGCCGGGGTGGTGACGGCCGGCGCCGCCGGCGCGGCGCCGGGAGAGGGCGCGGGGCCGGGCGCTGCGGGTGCGGGCTGCGGCGGCGCGTAGGTGCCAGCCCTGATGCTGCTCAGGACCGCCTCCGCCTCTGCCGCCTTGGCCTCCACGGCCGCCAGGTACTCTGGCGGCGGCGGCAGGAAGGTGGGCAGGCGCAGCATGGCGGGCAGCCGCTCGCGGTAGGCGGCGGCGGCGGCGCGGGCCGCCGCGGCCGCGCCCTCTGCCGCTGCCATCACCTCCTGCACGCGTGGTGGGGGTGCCAGCATGGGGACACGACGCTAGGTGAGCTGGTGGGTAGGAGGGAGCGGCCAGGATCAGCTGCGCGGAGCCACTCGTGGCGTGGTGGTGGTGCTGTGTGTGTGTCTCTGTTGTGCAGCGGGGGTGGGGCAGGCGCATGGGGCAGCACAAGGGGCAGGCTGGCGCGGGTCGCCACGGCCCGCAAAGTGAAAGGTTGTGTTTGCTGCGTGTGCGGCGTGTGTTTGTGCGTGTGTGTGTGTGTGTGCGCATGTGCGTGTGTGCTCTTTGAGGGTGGAGGCGGCGGGCGCCGCACCTTGACATTGTTCTCGGCGGTGGATCGCTGCTGCTTGAAGGTCTTGGGGTCTCCCAGCCCCAGCCTGGCCGCCTGCTCGCCCTGCTTGACGGCCTGCAGGCCAGGGCGCACAGCAGCCCGAACATGCACAGTGAGCAGCCCCGCCGCCATCGTTGTTGCAACACACGCGCATGTGCCACACACACGGTGGGCAGCGCATGTGTGAATGCAAGCACGCAGGCATTGCATCGCGGCACCACCACACAGCACCACCACCAGCACCACCACCACGACCACCATCACCACCACACACCACATCACCACCACCACCACACACCACACCACACCGCCGCCACCTGCCCACCTTGTCTAGCCGCTCCCGGAAGAAGCGCGCCTTGGCGCCCAGCTCGTGCAGCTGAGCCAGGTTGAGCTCCACCACCTGCTGCATCGCGCCCAGAAGCTTCACAGGCACCTCCGCCGCCACCACCTGCTTGGCAGCAGGGTTGGCAGGGCGTACGGGGAGGTGCAGGGCGAGAGGGCAGGTGGTTGGGCAAACAGGCAACATGCCGGAAACGGACCGTGCAAGCGGGGAAAAGGGCAGCCAGGGATGGCAGGCGAGGCACGGCGTGATGGGCAGCGCCGGCACACCTCCTGCTGGCTCACCTGCTGACTCAGCGCGGCGGCGTCTGCGGCCGCGCCGCCGTCGCCCGCGGCGGTGGGCTCGCCGCCGCCGCCGCGCACGGCGCCGGCCAGCCCCTCCAGCGCCGCCAGGCCGCCCTGCACCGCGGCCGCCACCTCCGCCGCCGACGCGCCGCTGGCCGGCTTGCCGCTGCGGATGGCATCCAGGCGGTGGTGGTGGTGCTGGGCGGCGGAGGCGCGCCGCGAGCGCAGCTCCCCGGCCTCTCCCTTGAGCCCCGCAAGCTCCACCTCCAGCAGTGCGATGCGCCCCTCCACCTCCGACAGCCGCCCCTGCACACCAGCAGGCGAGCAGGGGGCGTGAGTGCCCCTGCTGCATCCCCACGCCCGGCGCGCGATGCGCGTCGGCTGCCGGGCGCCGCCGCGGGCAGCAGGCAGCGGCGCTGCGTGCAGCAGCCCAAAGACCGAAGACCGGCAGGCCCACGCTCACCACCAGGGCTGCATCGTCCCGCCTGTGGCTCGCCTCCGCCTCCGCCAGCTGCTCCGCCACGCTGAGCTGAGGCTTGGGCGGCGCTTGCACCTCCTGCACAGCAGCCAGGGCGCAGCCCGGCGGTGAGAAGATCGAGCTGGGCCTGCAGTGCGCCTGCTGGGCCCTGTGCTGGAGCCAGAGGATGGCGAGAGTGGGAGACCGCTCGCCCGGCGCCACGCTGCCATCAGCTATACCCATGCGGCGTGCGCTGCCTTCCAGTGCAGCCACAGAGGCACCGACCGGGCCGCCAGGGTCGGCGGCCGCAGCGGCCGCAGCCAGCCCACCTGCAGGCGGGTGGCCAGCGCGGCACGCAGCTCCTCCAGCGGTTGCAGCGCGGCCGCGACCTCGGGCGCCTGCGGCGGCGCGCCGGCGCCCCCCACGGGGCCCAGCACGTCCAGCTGCCCGCACAGCAGCTCCAGCACCGCTCCGTACGCCTTGCACAGCTCCTTGGGCTGGGTGGTGCCCGCGAGGCGCGCCTCCTGCCTGACCAGCTCGCCGCCCAGCCGCTTCAGCTTGGCCGCGGGGGCCTCCGCGGGCTTGGCAGGCGGCGGCTTGAGCACGCCGCGCCGCACCAGGCCCAGGGCCGCGGCAGCGGCGCGCTTGGCGGCCGGCGTGGGGGCCAGCCGGTCGGTGCCGCACACCTGGCCCAGGGCGGCCACCGCCTGCGCTAGGGCCTGGGTGACGGCCGCGGGCGTGGAGGGGTGAGCCACCGCCGCCAGCAGATGCGCCAGGGCGGGGGCGTCGGCTGCCGCCGAGCCGCGCTCCAGGCACCCCTCCACCAGCAGCTCCAGCGCCCGGCACTTGAGCAGCACCTGCGGGAGGCAGGCACGGGGCGACGGCGGGGGCGGTGACGTGGGGCAGGGGCGGGTACGCGAGCCAGCGGGCAGTCCAGCTAAGCCAAACATGATTCTACGAATTGCTCTGACCAGGTGCGTAGGAGGGGGGATATTGGCTGGCTTGAGCCATGCCACGCTGCTACTGCTGGGTGCAAGGGAGCCTGTGGGTGTGATGCTGCTGCGCGGGCCGCCACTCTGCTGACCGGACCTGCTTGAAGTCAACCAGTTGACTGCCATCGGTGTACAGCGCATCCCCGTGCAGCACCTGCAGGCCACGCCAAGGAGGGACTTTTGGCCCTTGGCGAAGCTCCAGTCAATGCAAGGCACCCAAGGCGCAGCCCTGCAATGCCGCCCGCCGCCCGCTGGCGCCGCCCACCTGGTCGGTCCACTGCAGCGCCAGGGACCCCCACTCGCCCGCCCCCGCTGCCACGGCCGATGACTCGAGCGCCTGGCCCGCATCCTTGGCCGTCTGAGGGCCCTTGGCGGCTGATGGCGCGGGGGCAGCGGGCGGGGGGGTGATCACGGGAGCGGGCTGCTCCTCGGGGGCTGCAGACGTTCCCTTTTTCTTCTTGGGCTTCTTGGGCTTCACCGCTGCTCCTTTGGCGTTGGGGACCGGCTGGGGGTCCTCACCGTTCCCCGCAAGCAAGGAGTAGGAGTTGGCAAACATGGCGCAATCGCAGTCCTGGATTTGTGGCCCGAATTGGGGCTCGATGCGGGCACGGGCAAAGGTCACACCTGTGTGTTTGGGCGCTTGTACGGCAGTACGCCGCCCGCCGCCGCCTCAGTGCATGCAGGCACAAAAAAACAAGCTTGCATGCATTGGCTGCTCAACGCTTGTTGCAGTCATCCAGGCAGATATGATACAGGGCCACGGGGGCCCGATCACACGTCGGCAACGCGCGGCGGCTCCTCCCCGCGCCGCTTCAGCTCCTCCACCGTCTGTTGCGCCACATGCTCCCCAAACAGCAGGTCGTAGGCCCACACCGTGGCAGCAGCACCGATAGTGAGGACCAGGATGTTGGTCCGGGTCAGTGCCTGTGGTAGGCATCACCGCAGGCAGGAGGGTTAGCCGTGTGTTGGGTCATTGGCGGTCAAGTTTCCTGGAATTGGCATGGGCAGCAGCGTTCGGCCACGCTGCGCAGCGGCAGCGTAAGTCAGGGCTGCAATCGCCTACGCCGGATGAGACAGAGCTGCACCGGATTAGAAGCCACCGCCGTGGGCGCCAGCGCCCTTTCAAACTCACTCACCAGGCCTCCCGGCAGCCTCATTACTTTCTGCAGTTCTGGCGCGACTGGGTGGGAGCCATAAGGGCCCGTGGAAGCCAGCGCCTGCTGCGGGGCCAGCACCTTGGCCCTACCAGCACGCCTGCTGCCTCCTGCAGCGGCTGCCGACGCCAGGATGCTCTGCATGAGTACAGTCGGTGTGCTACAGGGACTGGGCAGCAGGAAAGCCAAAACGAAAAATCTTGCAGTGGCTGACGTGGCCTAGGCTTTTTGCTTGCTCCACACCAACCTGTGCAACTGCTTTTTGAACACCAGAACTGAACAAACCCAGCCAGCCATGTCTCGAACCTCCACTGTGGCGAGCCTGTGCCGCAGGGCGGCCACCGCGCTGGCCCAGCGCACTGCCGCGCCACTGCCGGCGGCTGCTGTGGTGAGGACAAGGGCAGCAGCGCACAGTCCAAGGCTGTGCTTGGGTCCAAGGACCATGCCTGCGCCGCTTCTGTCGCTCGCGACACTCTGCCGTGCCCTGGCCCCACCTTGGACGCCTGCTCCTGCGCCCACAAAGCCCGGATGGCTCTTGGAAGCCTTGCAGGCCTCTGACCGCCCGCCGGCCCGGCGCTGCCGCCGCCGCGCCCGCCGCCCGCCCACCTCCCACAGCAGGCCCCGCGCACCATCGTCACCGCCACCGCCGCCACCGCGGCAGCCGCCAGCGGCACGATGATGAGGGTCATGGGGGTGGACGTGCCGTACAGCTACGTCATTGGCACAGGTGGGCGGGGAGACAGGGAGGCGCTAGCGGCTGGAGCCGTGTGCCCCAACCCGAGGGCAGAGCGATGAGCAACAGCGTTGAACGCCGCGAGGAGGGGTGCGCAAGGTTTTGGCGCCGGTGTGCTGGAGGAGGGGTAGCGAGCTGGGTGCCAGGTGGCTCTCAGCTCGCTGCACACACTGCCGCACCGGCAGCACCGGCCCAAGCACCCTGCCCGAAGGCCAATGCGGTGCCAGCAACGCGTCGCGCCGCCCCTGGCCCTGGCTGTTGCTGACGCGTCCGAATGGCGGTGGCGGCCAAGCATACGGGACCGCAGCCTCCACCACCTGTCATTCGCGCCGTGAAACGCGCTGTTCCTGCCAGCCTCCCGCCGCTCGTCGCGGCAGCTCCTGGAGCAATACCCAGCTCAGACATGCAGACCCGCGATATCTGCCCACTTGTCGCCGTCGTATGGGGCCCCCGGTGCGCGCCCCCTTGGGCCCCACGCTGCGCCCCCATGCTGCACCCCCGCATGCAGCCCTGGCCATTGGCTTTGGTGCCTACACTTACGAGACGTTTGTGCTCGCCAAGGAGGGAGGAAAGCCCATCCAGGCGGAGATCACTCGCCACCCAGACATCACCTCCCTCAGGTGGGAGCCAGCGCCAGCTGGACGGCGGCCTCGCGGAGGAGAGCGGTAGAATTGCAGGTGGTGCAGGGCAGGCTGGCACCTGGCTGGCTGAATTCCATGCTCGGCGTCATCGCGGCGGCTGTCTGCCTGCTTCCCTGTTCTGGCTTGCATGCCTGCGCTCCCTCCACGCCTCTCTTCCCTTTCCCGCAGGATGACCGATCACAACGGGCGCCCCTTCACGGCGCAGCAGCTGCTGGGGCGGTGGGCCCTCATCGACTTTGGTTCGCTGCAGCAGGCCACCGACGTCAAGAGCATCAACTCCATCTGCAGGTGCGGCGTGTAGCCTGCTGCGCGGGTCAGTGCGTGCCTGGCAGGCATGCAGGCATTAACCCACAGCCGGCTCCTGCGTGCTCCCATGCACCCAAGTGGCCCCTCCTGCCTGCCGCTGACTTTTCAACAATGAGGCACGCCGCGCAGGGCCGCGGAGGCTGCCCGGCAGCGCTGCGGCGTGGCTGTCACCCCTGTGTACCTCAGCCTCAGCCCCGCCACCGACAAGCCAGATGACCTCAAGCGCGTGGTGGCAGCGGCGGGGCACCCAGCCCTGGTGGCGCTGACTGGGGACGCAGATGGGGTGGGTCGGATGCGCAGGGCTGGCCCGTGCCTCGGGGTGCAGGGGATTTCCTTGTGCGCCTTGGCATCCATACTGCTCGGCACCAACTGAGCTCCACTCTGCCGCCACGGCCTCTCCAGGTGCTGGAGTGCGCCCACAAGTTCAAGAGCCAGGAGAAGGCGGCGGTGCTTTCTTCCACCAAGGGCGACGAGCAGTACAAGGTGCGGGACGGGGCGCAGGGCACCGTGTGACGCCCACCCGGCTGGCTTTGCATGCCAGTCCTTTCAGCCGCCGCCAGCGTGCCCCTTGGCCTCCCTGGCTGCCCTTGCCTCCCTCCCAAGCCTTCCCAGCCTGCCCTGCCTGCCGAACTGAGTCGTTTCGTTGGGCGTGCGGTGCAGCGTGGCGACGCCGCGATGGATGAGGCCTATGTTAGCTCCTTTGGTGAGTCAGGCACTGGAGCCTCCCTTTCTCGCTGGATCCCTCCAGCCCCTGCCAGCAGGGGTCTCTCTTCCGCACACTGGAGCCCATCTGCAGTGCAGCCTGCCTGACCTGGCAGCAGGACGCTTGCATCGGCCCCAAGCCATGCCCACGGCTCCCACACCCACCCCACGACCCCTGCAGTGTACCTGGTGGCCCCCAACGGCGAGTTCTCCAAGCTGTGGCCCAAGGAGGTGCCGCTGGCGCTGCTGTCGGACGCCGTGTGCAGGGCGGTCAAGGACTGAGGGCGGAGCGGGAACACAGCACCGGGGCTGTTCTATCTGTGCATCTCACGAACTGTCGTTCGTGCGACTGTGTTGCACAGTGGCTTGATAGGAGCGACACACATGATTACAATCTGACAGCCGCTCTTCCTGTCCTCTACCACTCTTCCTGCCATGTTTTTGTGCCCTCTCTTGCATCCAGTTGTGTAGCGCCCTCTGCTCCGTGCCCTGCCCTACTGTGTTTCCATGCCTGCCTGTGATCTTGGGCTGCAAGCTGTTACTGCAAGAAACTGCGCCACCTGTTACGTTGAGAACCACAGTGGCACAGGGGGCAGGTGCCTGGTCAGTCGAGCGCTGATCGGCAAAGGGGCATCAGAGCCATCAGCCCTCGCGCCCATCATTCTTTCCTCCTGCGGCGCTTGGCTGCCGCAGCCTGTTTCTCTCCATCTGCGTCCTGCTCCAGTCCCGCATCTTTCACATCTTGCCTCCGCCGACCGCGCCTCGCGGCAGCCGGCCGGGATGCGTCTGCCTCTCCCTGCTGCTGCTGCTGCTGCCGCTGCATGGGCACCAGCTCCTTGTGCCGATCCATCAGCGGCTGCCGCACCGCCGCCGGCTGGTGCTCAAGAGCGTACCGCAGGCCCTCGCGGGAAAAGTGCTCCAGGTTGGCCCCAACAAACTGCAGGCAGGCAGGCAAGCAGGCGGGCAGGCAGGCATGTGGGCGGGCAGGCCCAGGCCCAGGCCCAGGCCCAGGCCATTGGATGTAATGAAGAGGGTGCGGCAGCATGCAGGACGCGCCCTCAGAATGCCCCACACACCTGCAGCATACACGGCGAGTCGCCCTTGCCCAGCTCCCGCAGAACCCAGCCCGTGCCAGTCTGCAGGGGGCAGCCAGGATCCAGGGGGGGAGAGGGTGCCATGTGTGTCAAGAGTCGAGGGGGAAATGTCTCTCGTACATGATGCATGGCTCGCCTGGCCTCAACACAGGACTTCACAACCCGCCGGCAGGCCAGCCAAGCCTGGAGGTAGCCTGGCATGCCAATGAGGGCTCTGCCAGCCGCCCCGCCGCACCTGGGCAAAGCGCTCCTCTCCCCGCACCGTGGCTGCCAGGGCATCAAGTAGGCTGGCGCGGAAGCCGGGGAACACCTGCACTGGCCAAACCCACGGCCCAGCAGTCTAAGCATCCGTGCGGGGCAGCGCGTCACTGGCAAAAGGACGGGGCCGATCGCGGCGCCTGCTGCTGCCGCCGCTGCTGCTGCACGCAAGCAGGCTGCAGCCCGGCACATGGAGACAACTCGCCTTGTCGTCTGGCAGCTTGGCCATGGTCACAAAAGCCACCACTGAGGAGCGCCTCAGCCACAGGTTGTCGTGCCGGCACCAGGCCAGCACGTGCGAGGCGCATGCCTCTCCCTGAGCGGGCTCGCTCTTGAGCAGCAGCTTGATCATTGGAGCCAGCAGACGACCGCAGATCCAGTCGCAGGTGGACCAGGCAAAGACGTGGCCATCGGTGTAAATCTGCTGCAGCGCACGCAGCTCCTCCCGCCACTGCTCCGCCAAGCCCGCCTCCAGCAGGCACTGCCTCCAGCAAAGCATGCCGGCCAGCTTGTCCTCCTGGAGCGGCTGACGGAGCAGCGCGAGGCCCAGCTGCCGCAGCCCGGCCGGCTCCGCAGCCACCTCTTTCAAAAACGCCTTGCACACGGCCTCCACGGCCGGCGTCTTGACCCCACGATGGAAAATGACGCCCTTGAAGTAACCGTCTTGGCCCACCTTGACTTCTGCATCGGCCTCCGCTTGCAGCCGGTGCTGCAGTGCCTCCAGATGGGCGACGGCGGCAGCGCTGCCAGCGCTGGCGGCGGCCGCGCTGCCCCTGGCCATGATGGCACGCTGCGTGTTCGACGAGGATTCGGCTCTCAGTGCTGGTAGCCTGCAGGGGGAGCGAGTCCAAAGCCTGGCGACGGGAGGTGCTCGGGCAAACCCCGGCGCCGCCATTCGACGCAGGCGAGTCAGGGGTGTTTGTGAAGGGGTGCAGGTACCGCCGATGGTTTGATGAGCCGCAAGTCTCGTTTCTCCAGGCCGCCACGTCCCACCCCACCCCACGTGGCCGACACTGCCAAAATTGATCTCCCGAAACGCCCAGGGCCACTCCATCGCCGCACACTATGGCCATGCTGCTGTTATGGCTCCTGGTGCTGCCAGTCCTGGCCCAAAGCAGCTCGGTCGAAGACACCGTCATTTCTTTGCAGGGCACGGGCCTCCCGCTGGACGAGGATGGCAAGGAGGTGCGCACGAAGCCTTCGGAAGGAGTCGCGTGCACATCCGGCTCCCCGCCGCTGCCGCCGCCGCCACTTCCCGCCGCCTGGCCTTGCTGCTGCCGCCGCGCAGGTGCACGCACACGGCGGGCAGCTGCTGCAGGAGGGATCCACTTTCTACTGGGTGGGGACCTCTCAAAAGGTGCTGCCGGCCTGGACATCCACTCACATCAACATCTACAGCAGCACCGACCTGCAGAATTGGCAGTTCAGGTGCGGTCCCAGGCTGGTGTGCCAGCTGCTAGGGAAGGAGGGAGGCGGCGAGGTTGGAATGCATCATCTCTGCTGCATCAGTAGGCACCCCCCCGCATGGCATGTGCAGGAACGTTATCTTCCGGTGGCAGCAAATTGTGGGCTTCCCGCGGCGCCTGCCCTACGGCCACCTGTGGCAGCCGCCGCCGCCATACCGCATCGAGCGGCCCAAGGTGCGGTGCCGGCGCTGTGCCGGGTGTGCCGCCACCTCAGTGAGAGCTACAGCACCGCAGCTGCTGCTGCCCATCGGCGTCAGTCGTGGCGGCCGCGTGGGCACACACACGCAGCCATTGGCTTGTCGCCGCCACCGGCGTCAGCCTGCCCCACCCCGCCCCGCCCCTGCATGCACGCAGATCCTGCACCACGTGCGGCGCCGCCGTTACATCCTCATGTTCCATCTGGACACCCCTGGCTTCGAGGTGCCCGCTGTGGGGGTCGCCATCAGCCCCAACATCACGGGTGCGGCGGCGCGGCGCTGCTGGCGGCGTGCGATGTGGACTCGGGCGAGGGCGCAGGCATGCGCCGTGCAAGCACATTGTCGGGGCACGCACGCCAGCCGTGCGCGCCGCTGCCCTCCACCTGCCGCCGCCTGCTGCCTCTGCCCCATGCTTGCGCGCCGACCCTGCAGGCCCCTACCGCTGGCTGCACCACTTCTTCCCAGACAACAACACCAGCTACGACATGACGGTGTGGCAGGAGCCGGGCACGGGGCAGGCCTACCTCGTGCGCAGGTGGGGAGCGAGGCGGCGCTGCCGCTGTCGAAGGGCGGGCGGCCAGCTCGGAGGCATCCCTGCGTTGGCTGCTCTCCCAAGTGCTTTCCACCTGGCCGGCTGTACCAGCCATTCGCCCAGCAGGAGTCCCATGTGCCCGCCTGGCCTGCTGTCCTCGCCTGTCCGCACACGCCTGCCTGCAGCTGCCCTGTGATGACGATAGCAGTGTCGCGGCTGCGCCCAGACTGGCTGGCCACCGCTGGCTCCATCTGCTCCCGGGTGGGTGGGCAGGCTGCGGCCCAGGGGGCCCACCTGCCTGTGGCATGCAGCTGGCTGTTATTTGGTGTGCCGTTCCGGCTGCCCGGCTGCCTGCCGACCGCCGCCGCGCGCCTGCGCTGCCTGGTTGCAGACCGGGCTGGGGGCAGAGGGCCCGGCGGTGTTCAGGCACAGCGGCAGGCACTACATCTTTGCCTCACACTTGACAGGTGTGGGTGTGGGTGTCTGGGCACGAGGCCACCCGATGCTGGAAAGCTTAGGCAGGGTTTTGCCGACCAGTGCCTGCCTTCCCGCGCTGGGCTGCCGTAATCACTCCCACCCTGCTGGTGCCCCCGCTGGTCATGCCTCGCCGCTGGGCGCCGCAGGCTGGGCTCCCAACCCGCCCATACTGCACGAGTCCACCGCCGGCGGCATGTGCAGCACCTTCTGGCGGCTGCTGCCCGCGCCGGCGCACGGCCCGTTGGCGGGGACCACTTACGACTCGCAGTCCACCCACATCTTCACATACACCTTCCAAGACGGCGCCGAGGTGCTGGTGTGGATGGGCGACCGCTGGAACGAGCAGGGCAGAGGCTCTGTGGGAGGAGCCAGCTACGTGAGTGTGCCTTGGCTGCGGTGCTGCGCCTGGGGCTGCACTGCAGCAGGGGATGATGCATGCATGGACGAGGGCGAGAGCCACCAACAGGCAGCCAGCAGGCATCTGCGGCAGCCCTGCATAATTTCAAGCCCATCCCGTGCTGCCGGGCCGCTGTGCCGCTGCAGGTGTGGCTGCCGCTGCTGCCGCGGGTCGGAGCGCCCGGCTTTGAGCTGGTGTATGCGGAAAACTGGAGCCTGCGGTGAGGAGGGGGCCCCAGCGTTGCTGTTCTGTCGTGGGCTGCTGTCGCTGCTTTGCGCTATGCGGCATGCCCGGAGTGCCGTCAACGGCTGCTTGCCCCTGCCTAATCCCTCCTGCACCTTACCTGCTGTTCTGGTGCAGGCAGTACAAGGGCGCTGTGTGGGACGTGGCGGCCCAGGCGGTACGGTTTGCTGCTGATGTGGAGGATTCGCCACGCTTTGCGACCGAGCCGGGGCGCGGGGTGGATGGTGTGGCAGTGAGTTGACGCACACACTCCTCCTGCGATGCTGCGGCCAGCTGCCGACAGCAGACATTTCATGCTTCGTTTTCTTCCCTTGCTCCCCAACTATCCTGTAAGCATTTCTACATCATGGCCGAGGGGCAGGCTACACGTGGTGGCATCGATTAAGGCATGTTATGGTGCAAACAAAACGCGAAGAGTACATATGGTAGCATTGGTAGCATGAATTGCAATGAATGAGATTGAATTGCAATGAATGAGATGGATAAAAAAAATCTGGGTGAAGCCTCGCGGCTGCCAACGAGCCGCTGGACGGGCGGCATAATGGCAACACATGGGGCCATGGGTAACAACAACGTCCCAGCAGCAGGGCCAGTCACACGCGCTTCAGCAGGACGGCCAGCAGCGTCACGAGGCGGGCAGCCAGAGCATGCAGGCGGTGCGGACCAGCAGCCAACACATTTGCGCCAAAAACAGGGTGGAGGCCCAGGGCACATCGGCCAGCCACAGCGCAAGCGGTGACTTGGCCACCGCTACCGCCACAAGCGAGCCGCCTGCGGCGCCGGCGTTGCCGCACCGCCGCCGCTGCTGCTGCGCTGCCGTGCTGCCGCCGCGGTCAACCGCACGCCTTGCCTCGCCGGCGAGGGTGCCGACCGCCACAGCTGCCTGGCCAGCAGGGGCTGCCGCCGTGCCGGCCGGCGAGTCGTCCAGCGCCCAGAGCAGCACCGTGGGGAGCAGGGCTGCCCCCACAAACTGCGCCCACAGCGTGGTGGCCATGCACGCTGCGCGGGGCGACAGCGCGCCCCCGCCGCGCTCCAGGATCCACCAGCTGCAGCGGCCAGTCCAGCACCGAGGCCAGGCCCTCCAGGCAGCTGCCAGGGTCCAGAGCCAGCAGGGTGGAGCTGTGGGCGTGCTGTTGCTGGTCGGGCGGCGGGTCGGGCGGCGCCGCGGCGCAGCGGAAGCCAGCCACGTGCGCCAGCGCCGCCTGCTGCAGCAGCAGCACCCAGGCGGTCGTCCTGCGGCGGGGCGGGGCAAGCGGGCAGGGCAGGGCAGCCCCTGGGCTCAACAACTCAGGGGCTGAAGTCATGCAAAAATTATGCTGCTGCCATGCAGGCCTCACCCCGCCGGCAGCGTCCACGCCAGGCAGCCAAAGAAGGCGGCCGGCACTCGAGAGTTGAGCAGCCAGGTCCAGAGGAATGCGGCGCAGGAGTGGGGGGTGCCCTCTGGGATCGGGTACGGCACGCAGGCCAGGCACAGGCTGGCCAGGCGGATGCACAGCAGCAGGCCGTTGCGCCGACGCCGGTACCAGGCGGGGCTGCAGAGGCGGATGAGGGGCCCCAGGGCCGCCAGCAGCGATAGGGCCAGCATGACGGTGCGGAAGCGGGCTTCGGCCTGCAAGGGCAGGGTGGCGGCAGCAGCGGCAATCACCAAAGGGTAGAGTCCACCGGGAGGGGAGCGCCTGGCATTCATCGCTAGGTGTGCAGCACGGCGCCTGACATGTGACTTATGTGCAGCACGTTGCCTGACATGTGACCCAATTGGGGCTAGGGGCTCGCAGCGCGCCGAGCGGGCGGAGCGGCGGCAAACGGCGGGAGGCGGAAACCCTACACGCCAAAGGGGCGACCACGCGCATGATGCGCTCGCCCCCACCTCTGGTCGCGTCCACGCCCTGAGAAGAGACGCAAGCACGAGCAGCGCCGCACCACGCCCCTCCGTGGCCATGGCGCGGAATTTAATTATGGCCTTCTAAATGTTAAATTCTGTGAAGGGGGAGCGTTTCTCAAAGAGACGGCCATGCTGTTTGCTTCGTCTCTTCGAGTAATGCACGTGCCCCGCTGGCGGGGCGCCAGCTGCATCTGGGGCCTAACCCAGCGCTGCCCAGCACTGGGCAGGGCTCTGCTGAATTCCCCACCAAACATGCACTGCCCAGCGCAAGTTCTGCACATGCAGCGCGAACAGGGCGCTTGTGGGCAGCGCCAGCGCCCCGTTAGCGCTTGAGTGGCGGCGGTGACCAGCGCTGCCCAGCACCAGCGCCGCCCAGCACTGCCCCCGGGGTGCTGAGCAACCCTGGTCGGTGGGAAATTCAGCAGAGACCTGCCCAGTGCTGGGCAGCCCTGGGATAGGCCCCAGATGATGGCCTGCCGGGCGCCGTGGCGCTCTCCTCTGCTCCCTTGATTCACGGGCCCTGAGAGCACGCAGCGATACCTCGCCTTTGGCTTGTGCCGCACTGGCTGCATGATGCCGTAAATGGCATCGCACGCCACTCTCCAGAGCACGCAGCCCGCCGCCGCCGCCGCCGCCCACACATGCTATGCCGCCCATAGCGTTTCGCCTTGCTCAGCAGTCGGCAAATCGCCCATCTCATGAGCCTGCATAACTACAGCTCAGGCATGCTTAGCGCTTCATTAATGGGACTGCGGCGCACATCCATGTACCGCCGCCTGGCTTCTTCGCCGCAGGGGTCTCTCTCCGGTTGGTTGTGCATGCCCTGGCTCACAATGGCAGCCTCCGGCGCCCCCACGCTGCAGAAGCAGCTGTATGAGCTGCTGAGCAAGGCCGAGGCAGAGGCCAGTGGCAGCGCTGGGCGGCCAGTGGCGGATTTCTGCTGTTCTGGGCAGCTTGGGCGCCTGTCTGCAGGCCTGACGGTGGCCGGCCTGGGCGCCCTGAGGCTCCCCCTGGGCGACCAGCAGGCCGAGCAGCTCAAGCAGCTCTGCACCATGGCTCCCTACGGGAAGGGGGAACACACGGTCGTGGACCCAGCAGTGCGCCACACCTGGCAGTGCGAGCCCGCGCAGTTCACAGTCAGCGAGCGTGCGTCCAAGGTTTCCCGCCGCCGCCGCGCCGCCGCGCCCTGGTGCATGTTACAGCCCCGTCCTTCATGTTCAGGGCCTGCCCTTCCCTCTCAGTGGCTGTGACAGTGAGCCTCTTCCTTCCCTTGGAAACTTTGCTGCTGCAGGGTGGCAGGAGGAGGTGGTGGCGGAGGCGGTGCGGCACACCAAGGCCACACTGGGCATCAGCACCGACACAGGTTGGTTGGTGAGCGCCTGTGGCGGTAGGTTGTTGCGGCGTGCTGCAGACGCCAGCTTTGTGGCTCGCTTTCCACATCTTCCACAATGCCAGGCCTTTGCCATGCCCTGGCCCTCGCTCAGCGGCTAGCCTGCCCCCTGTGGCGCAGAGGTGGAGGCTCAACTCTACAAGCTCCTGCTGTATGAAGCTGGCAGCAAGTTTCTGGTGAGCCGCAGGCGCCTGTGCCAGTGCAACATTCGCATTAGCGCGCGCACTTTGCCGGTGGATCAGGCGCGGTCGCCTTGTGTCTGGGCAGCGCCGAGCGAGGGAATGGCTAAGCCATTGCCGCCTGTGCCTGGCCCTCTCCCGCCTCGCCCCTGCAGCCGCACCGCGACACGGAGAAGGCAGAGGGGATGTTTGGCACGCTGACCCTGATGCTGCCCTCGCGGTACCAGGTGGGGCGGCGGCGGGCCGGCAGAGCTGACAGTGTCCCTTCCTGCACAGGCTGGATGCTTGCGGTGTGAGGCAACACCTTGCAGCGCAGCTTCAGGCAACTGTCTCGGCCTGCTGCGCTTCCCGCCACAACCTGCCCGCACCCTGCCGCGCCCCTGCCGCCGTGCAGGGCGGCGAGCTGGTGGTGCGCCACGCCGGCAAGGAGGTCTGCCTGGACCTGGCAGCCAGGAATGCCGCCAGCTCCTGCTTTGCCGCCTTCTACGCCGGTAGGCTTGCGGCCCTCTTCGTTCCGCGCCTGAGCTCGCGTCTGCTGCCGCCTCGCTGCCATCCAGCCCAGCCTGGACCGCCTTGCATCTTAGCCGTGTAGAGGTGCCTGCTACGGCGCCGTGACTTGATACCTGGAAGAACGGTGCAGGCACGCCACTCCTCCCTGCCCTGCTGCCGCAGACTGTGAGCACGAGATCCTGCCGGTCACGGAGGGCCACAGGCTGGCCCTGGTCTGCAATCTGGTCTACTCTGGGCAGGGGCCCCCGCCGCCACAGCTGCCGCCAGGTGCGGCCGGCTGCCGGAATCGCGGCGTGCTTGCTTGCCTGTGGGAGTCGCAGCCTGTCTGCATTCTTGGGCGCCTGCGGCACAGACCCGAAGCAGAGGACTGCACCTGGCGCCGTGCCCAGCCCGAACGCCACGCCCTCGCCTTATTTCCTGCGGCGCTGTGCTGCAGGCGACCCGTCGGTGGCGCGAGTGGCGGAGCTGGTGCGGCATTGGGGAGCCAATGCCAAGGGCCCCGCAAAGCTCTGCTTCATGCTGGAGCACAGGTGGGCGTACGGGCGCAGCGCTCCAGCCACACTCCGCCGCCGCTTCTGCCACCTGCTCAACAGCGGGAGGGAATGGGGGAGGTGTCAGTGTTCTGCATGCGCCCGCTCGACGCAGCCGCGGGGTGCAGGTGCCGCCGTGGCATCCAGCAGTGGCCGCAGCCTGCCACCCATGCTCGCCATCCCTGCCTGGCTCCCTCCCTTGCTCCCTCCCTCGACCTGGCAATGCATGCACATGTGCAGGTACAGCCAAGAGTCCTTAGAGAAGCGCGGCGTGGATGCGCTGAAGGGCGCAGACCGCGCGGTCGCGCACCTGCTGCTGGCGGCAGGCCGGGCGGGCGGCGGCGCTGAGCTGGACGCCTCGCTGGCGCTCGTCACGCGCGTCACCACCCAGGGCGCCATGGACGAGGATGATGCTATGGAGGCAGAGGAGGAGGAGGTGGAGTTTGTGGAGCAAGTGCAGGACGTCAGGGTGGGTAGGGCAGCGCCGCATATGCCTTGCACGCATAGGGACCCCACCCGCTTGTCCTTGTACTTCCACTTTGGGTTGAATGGGCGCCGAACGAGCAGCCGTTTCCGACGTTTGCCAACGCGCCCTTTGGCAGGCCTCCCAATGGGCGGTCCTGGCGGGGCCGGCGCCGGCCTTCAGCAGCCTGTCGCTGAGCCCTGGGACGGAGCTGGTGCATGGCGGCAGCTACTGGGCCATGGCGCCAGACGAGGTGCGCGGGTGGGAGGGTGGGAGAGGAGCGGGCTCAGCAGCTATGCCATGAAGCTGCGGGGAAGGAAGCCCAGGAGAGCCCGGCTAGCATGGTGGCGGCCCTGGTCCCACGGTGCCCTGTGATGCCTGCTTGCAGGCCAGGGGGCAGTTTGCTGGCAACGAGGGCTCCTACATGAAGAGGTTCCTGGCATGCTGGATGCCACAATGGGGGCCGTGGGACAGCGTTGCACTCCATCTGTGACCCCGCCAAGCTCCCTGCCCGCTGCCATCGGCCTGCATCTCTCACGACGTCTACCGCACTACCGGTGCTGTACCGCAGGTGGTACCGCCGCGTAGGCATCGTCTTCTGGCCCCGCTCCAAGCGCCTGCTCAATACCGTCGCCGCCGATTGCAGCTGCCAAGTGCTGCGCCTGCTTGCGATGCTGGTGAGGGCGGGCCGCTGGGCAGCTGCAGGAGCCAGCACGCCACACAGAGGGCAGGCAAGGTGCGGAGAGGGTGTGTAGCCTGCAAGTGTTATGCCGTTGTTCTGGTTCAAATGATCCCTGCTGGCTGCGGTGCAGAACCCTGAAGAGGGGCAGGGTGGCGGGGAGGTGACGCAGGACCAGCCTGCACATCAGGCACTGGATCACCTGCTCAAGTTGGCCCGCCAGGAGGAGGCTGAGCCGGGCGAGGCGGAGGAATATGAGGGCTACAGCAGCGGCGACTACGAGATGGGGATGCTTGTGGAGAGCGCGCATCGGCGGCAGGAGGACAGGGAGGGCAGGAGGCACTGGGGCCCGGAGCCCGAGGCCACGCCCGCCGAGCTGGCAGCCGCCATCGTCCACTACCTTTCAGGTGCTGGAGGAGGCGCAGCTGATGCCAGATGATTGCCATGGCGATGCTGGCTAGCTAGCCAGCGAGCTCGCTGCAGGCCCCTGCCACAGTTGCCTCATGCGCTACCCTGCCCAGAGCTGGTGCCATCCCGCCTTGAACCCCGGCATCCTGGCTTGCATGATTTGCCTCGCAGAGTCGGGCGCCAGGACGGCGTATGTGTATGTGTGGAATACAGCAGTGATGTTGCAGCTGGCGACTCAGCTTGGCAGTGCTGACCTGGCATCCAACCTGCTGAAAGCAGCCCAGGGTGAGTGAGGCAGGCTGCTTGGGCTGTTACTGCACACTGCAGCATGGGAGCCAAGCGTTTTGCTTGCCTAGCAGCCTAGCAGTGCTGTAAACGCCAATGCTCCCGGCCGGTGCAGGAAGAGCAACGAAGCTGAGCTGCGGAGGCCTGTCGCTCACGCGGCAGCTCACTTTGGCTTCCCTGCCGAGTGGCACGCCCCTCTGATCAACATGATGAGCACCGTTGACTACAAGATGGCCAGCAATGTGGCGCTGCTGGAAGAGCTGGTGGTCGCAGGTGCGGGCTACACCCCTGGCCCTCTGCCTGCCTACCTACCTGCCTACCCACCTGCCAGCCTGCCTACCTGCCCCTGAGGAGGCGCCAGGGCTGTGCTGGGGCCCGGCTCCCCTGCCGTGTGCTGCAGCCGGCCAGTGCACGGCACCCGCCTCTGCAGCAAAGTTCCTCGGCAACCTCGCCCTGCTGCTGGCCAAACTGATCTACGTGAAGTGCAAGAAGTGGCAGGCATGTGTGGCAGCAGAGCAGCAACCTTAAGACGTCAGCTGGCACCAGGAGATCAGCTGGCAGGGTTCACTGGCACAAGAGGATGTTGGGAGGCATCAATTCATGCATTTGTGCACTGACGATAAGATTTGTTGTCTGTGCTGTGCCCGCATGCAGAAGTACCAGGACCTCAAGTGGCTGCCAGGCCTGCTGGTGGCGCTTCACAAGATCAAGTCGCCACGTGAGCCGGCGCCGCGCGTCTGTTCGTCTGCCTGCATGTGCGGCCCACGCACGCCGCATGAGCCAGTGAATGCACCTCGCCTGCACTGCGCGGTGCAAGCCCAGCACCGGCGCCTGCCTTCCCACTGGCATGAGCTGACGGGGCGCAAAGGCGTGCTTGTGCAGAGGCTGAGCTGGCTCTGAGGTTCCTGGTGTCTGCTGCCACCTCTGGCCGCATCATCACATACTCCACAAGGGAGTCTGATACTTCCCAGGTGCTCGATGGGTGCCTGGCCGTGGAGACAGCATTGGGCCCGGCAGCGATGGCAGGCAAGCCCGGGCGTTTTCCTCGCCTGCGTGTTTGCAGCAAAATGCGCCTCTGGAACAGGCATCCAGATTGTGACTGATCCTCGCCTCTGCCTGCAGTATCCCCGTCCCTGCTCAAGCTGTCCAGCTGGTGCCTTGCCGAGAGCGTGGCCAGGATTGGGCGAGCCCCAGGTGCTGCTCCCTGCACTGTACTGCTTTCTGACATGCATCTGATGAATGTCACAGCTCCCCTGCTGCAGTCGAGCCCCAGGACTGGAGCAAGCCGTGCCCGGCGCAGTGCAGCGATGCCTCCAACCTGTGCGCCGCCTGCTTTGCCATCAAGGTGGGGCAGCTGGGAGCAGGAGCCTCGCGCTCACAGCTGACCCTGCGCAGGGCATCTGCTTGCAAGCGTGGTGCACCCTGGGGGTAGCCAGTCCAACCAAATGCCCTTGACTGCCTTGCTCTGCTGGCGTTCCTGGAGGATCCTGCAGAGAGGGAGACCTCCCTGACAGATCCAGGCACTGAGGCGTGGAAACACCTCTGGCCTTGCGCCCACCAGTGAGAGCAGCCGCCGCCAGCTGCGCTGGAACGCCCTTCGGCCGGAGCCAGAGAGACCCCAATCCGCCTGCTGTTTAGGACTGCGCGACGCGTGCTGGCTGGTGCCTGGGCTGATGCAGGATCCGGGAATACCGCGGGCAGGAGGGCCAGGGGGATGTCGAGGCGAGCTATGACTACGAATCGCGCACCTGGCGGCTGAAGAAGCACCACGCCGTGTATGCCAAGCAGGCAGCAACCCACGCAGCCTCCCAGGAGGTGCGCCAGCGCCTGGCCGACCACTGGCTGCACTGCCTGCTGCACCTGCTGCCGCGCGTGCCGCCACGGTCGGCGGGCGGCTAAGGCGGCAGCCGCATCAGGCCTGGCCCCAGAGCGCCGGCTGGGCAAGCCATGCAACAACAGAACGGTAGCGGCGGCGGTCAAGAAGGCCAGCAAGCACCCGCGTGCGTGTTACATGTACTTGATTTTGGTTTTGCACGAGGGGGGTGCGCACACTTGTGTGACGCATCAGGAAAGCATTGCATCCAATTGCCTCCGCATGAGCCGCTCTAAGCTCAAGTAATCAAAAAAAGGGGAACAAAGCAATCAACTGATGCAATGTACTGAGTACAGCAGAAATGAAATCGGTCGGTGGGCCGCCAGTGGAGCGGGAGGTGGTCAGAAGGAGGTCAGAGTCGGTATGCATGTCGGCAGGGTGGAAGTGCCAGTTGCCTCACACCAGGGAAAGCTTGCCAGCAAGCTGTGCCGCCGCAGCCGCGCCATCCTGGCCCGCGGCCCAGCCGGCGCCCTGCTGACCTGGCTGCGCGCTGGCAGCGCTGACGGCCGCAATGTACCCAGGCCCCAGCTGCACATGCGGCGCGATGTAAACGCCTGCGGGATTGGGGAGCAAGGAAGGGCACAGGAGGTGTGGGTGTGGAGAGAAGGATGCACCGCCAGCCTCAAGACTGGCCAGGGGGCCGGTGACAGCTGGCAGGTTTCCGGCGGCCAGCACACACGCCCACCACAGCGCTGCCAAAGGGCCATACGTCCTGACCCATGCCTCCTCAAGCTGCCCTCTCGCCATACAGCGGCATCCAGCAGCGCCCCCCCAGCCCAACAGAGACAGCCGCCTGGAGCCGCGGCGGCCACGGCTGCCGCCAACTGCTGCCCCTGCCACATCTGCGCCGCCTCGGCCGCCGCCTTGTCCAGCGCAGCAGTCAGCCCCATGCGTGCCGCCAGCTGGCGGGGTGTCTGCCCCGCCTGGTTGGCGGCGTCTGGGTCTGCGCCGTACTGCAGCAGCTCCTCCAACGCGTAGCCAATCCGCTCGGCATCATAGTCGCCCACAGCATCCGGATTGGCGCCCAGCAGGCAGTGGTGCAACGCGGTGTTGCCAGCGTGGTCAGCTAGGGTGGCGTCCGCGCCGGGCAGGTCAATCGGGCGCAGCAGGCTGCGGGCTGCATGGCAGACAGCGAGGTCGGCGGTGTCAGCGGGCAGGGTCGGCGGCGGTGGGGCTGGCGGCATGGCGGTGCTGGTAGCCTCAGCATGCCTTGGCAGCATGCCTTGTAGCAGCAGCAGGGCATGACAGCAGCGGCAGAATGAGGCACACGGCAACACGCAGCAACACAGGCAGCAGCAACGGCAGCGGCAGCGGTACCGGCGGCGCCAGCCCAGCGCTCACCCCAGTGCCAGGCCCAGCTGGCGTCGGCCACGCCCAGCATCAGGGTCGTCTGGCCCGCCGCGGTGCGGGCATCCAGGCGGCCCGCCGCTGCTGCCGCCTCAACCAGCTCGTCAATGGGGGTCTCGCCTTCCTTGTACGACAGGTGCAGGGGGGTGTAGCCGTCACGGTCTGCCGCAGCAGGGCTGGCCCCGGCCTCGAGCAGCGCCTCCACAACCCACGACTTGCGCTCGACGGCGGCCAGGTGCAGTGCGGTGCGCCCAGCAGGCGTGCACGCCTCCAGGCTGGCCCCCACCCTGGCCAGGGCCTTGGCCGCCATGGCCTCGCCCGCCGCAGCTGCCTCCATGAGCGGCGTGCGCCCTGCGGCGGCGGCGGCCTCGGCGTCGGCGCCCGCCGCCAGCAGCGCCCGGATCGTGGCCACCCGCGCCTCGTCCGACGCGGGGCGCTGCCGCCCCAGGCTCCTGCCGGCCGCGGCGTGCAGGGGCGTGCGGCCGTCCGAGACGCGCGCCCCCACGTCGGCCCCGGAAGACGCCAGGGCCTGGCACAGCGCCGCGTGGCCGCCGGATGCCGCCATGTGCAGCAGGGTGGCGCCCTGGCTGTCGCCCATGCGCAGCACCGCGTCGGCGTCCTTGCCGGCGGCGGCCAGGCCGGCCCGCACGGCCTCCAGGTTGCCGTGGCAGGCATGTTCCTGAAGATCCTTGAAGAGGGCTGCAGGGGAGCGGGAGGTGGGGCGCCGTGTGAGTGTGAGTGTGAGTGTGCATGGAGGGATCAGGAGCAGACCAAGCAGTAGAGGCGCGCAAAAGCCGCAGGCAGCAGCCGCTGCTGGAACAGGCCAGCATCGAAGTGCATGCGAAGCACAGCGGGCCCCAGGCCACAGACAGGGCCCCTCCTCCCTCCACTCTCCGCCCTCCACCCCCTGCCCGCAGCCAGCCAGCCGGCAGCCCAACGCAACCCCCTGGCACACCCCAGCGCTGCCTCTCCGGAATCCCCCAACCTGCCAGCGCCCCCCGCGCCTCCTGCCTTTTGCCGACCGCCTTGTGCAGCCTGCCCGCCAGTTTCTCCAGGTGGCGGGCACTGGCCAGGGACAGCGGCGAGGCCTCCTTCTTGTCCTGAGCCTCTGGGTCTGCGCCCGCCTCGAGCAGCGCCTCGACGACCCCCAGACACGCCTCTGCATGCTCCCGATCCCAGCACTTCGCCACGCGGTGCAGCGGCGTCTGGCACTGCCGGTCGCGGGCGTCCACCTCCGCGCCCAGCCGCAGCAGTGCAGCCGCCGCATCCGGTGCAGCGCTCGAGGCGGCGACGTGCAGCGCGGTGCGCCCCGCGCCGTTGCGCGCGGCCGGGCCCTCCGTTAGGTCCAGCTGGCGTGCGGCGGCGGCCAGGGCGTGGATGGCGGCGGCCTGGTTGCAGGCGGCGGCCTGGTGGAAGGGCGTGGTGCCGCAGGCGGGCGGCAGAAGGGCGGCCCCGCCCTGCACAAGCGCCTGGATGGCCTCCACACGCCCCCACTGGGCCGCCAGCAGCAGCGGGGCGAGCTTGGATGAATCCAGGCTGTCCGGCGCGGCGCCGGCCGCCAGCAGCGCCGCCACCGCGGGCGCGCTGCCGGCCTGCATGGCCACGTGGAGCGGGGTGCGGCCGCCGCCGGCACGCGCCTCCAGCGCCGCCCCGGCCCGCACCAGGAGCGGCACCAGGGCTGCCTGCCCCTCCGCGGCCGCCTTGTGCAGGCAGGTCAGGTGGTTGGCCCCCGCAGCCGTCGGGTCGGCGCCTGCTTGGAGCAGCCGCTGCGCCGCAGCCACCTGGCCGGCGGCCACCGCGGCCAGCAGGGGCGTGTCGTTGCCGCCGTCGCGCTGGTTCACGTTGGCCCCGCCCTCGAGAAGCGCGTCCACGGCTCCCAGGTGGCCGGCGGCGGCGGCCAGCGCCAGCGCGCAGCTGCTGCTGCTGTCCTTGCTGAGCTTGTCGGGGTGCTTGCCGCCCGCCAGCAGCTTGCGCACCGCGGCGGCGTCGCCCCTGGCGGCTGCGGCGTGCAGCTTGCCGCTGGGGCCGCTGGCGAGGAAGCCGAAGAGGGGCATGGCGTGGTGGCGGGACCGAGGGTTTCTGCAGTGTGCCAAGCGAGGCAGGAGAAGACGTCAGGAGGGCATGTGTTGCCCCCTGATGTGGCACCCTCCCGATTGGGCAACCGTTCGTGGTGGCGTTTTGGCGCCGCTCTAAGGCATAAAGGATGACAGGTTGGTTCATAATTTTAAATTTGCGGCAGCTGCGGGGTGCGGGAGGGGAGAAATAGAAGCCTTAGAGACTCTGAAAGGCGAAGGAAAGGGAGGGATCGCGGGAGAGAGCGTGCCTGATGAGCCAGACGAATCGGGGGAGGTGCCACATCAGCGGGCAACACATGCAAGGGTATACGGCGGGAAGCGGCAGCGGCGGCAGCTGGAGCAATAGCAACGGGATAGCGGCAGCGGCGGCACCCCGCTGCAGAGACAGGTGAGAGTGCAGGTTAGTGGGTTTTATTGCAGCGTAAGCGGTGTGCGGCGTGAGCAACTCACTCCGACAATGGGGAGGCGAAGCCCCAGACTTCGTTCAGCGGTGGATAGAGATGCAACACAGCGAGCGGTGATGAAAAACGATCAAATAACTGGATGCAAGCTGTAGAGCTCTCAATTTAGGGGGGGGCCTCCCCAGTGGCAGCTCTCCCGCAGCTTCCAGCCCGGGCTTGGTCCACTACCTCCCACATTCTAGGGGACAATTTTCAAGGCCTCCCCGGTGCTTGAGAGAAGCGAGGGAGAGCGCGGAAGGGCCAATCAATTCAGCAAGAGGTGTTGGACCTTGCTGCACAGGCTCCCCAGCGCGCACAGAGCAGGCCTGCGCTTACAAGCATGCAGGAGGTGCGCTGTGAGTGGGCAGACGCATCCAGCAGATCCCACCGGCAGGTAGCGGAGGCGGCGGGCGGCAGTGGCGGCACTGTGGTACAAGTAGCAGTGCTCACAAAGCTGGCTGGGCTGACGTACTGCTCAGATGCGATGGCAGCAGATGAGGGGTGGTGCAGTGGACGGCAGTGCTCTTTCCCGCAGCTTGCACTCATATGCAGGGCTGGCGGGGCGGAAGGCAGGATGCTCCCCACGCACGGCGGGGCAGTGTATTACAAGGGCCCCGAGGCCGGCCCAGGGCCTGGGCTTGAGCGTTGTACATTGTACAGTGACAAAGCAAGCAGTCAGCTTGAACACTGGTGAGGGCAAAGTTAGAAGCCTACGCGCTACGCCTATGGCACTCACGAGGCAGGCAGCCAGAGCATGCATGCGGTACGGATCACCATCCAGCACATCTGCGCCGCAAACAGGGTGGAGGCCCAGGGCAGGTCTGCCATCCACTGCACCACCTCCAGCTTTGCCGCCGCCAAGGCCCCGGCGGCGCCGTGCTCCCGTTGCTGCGCCTTGCCGCCCGCGTCGCCGCCCTGCGGCCTGGCCGCCGCGAATTTGCACAGCACCACAGCTGGCAGCAGCGCGCCCGAGGCGAGCTGCAGCCAGAGCGTGGCCGCCAGGCAGGCGGCTCGGGGCGACAGGCTGACAGCTGCCATCGCGCCCGGCGCCACAAAGTGGAAGGGCCAGTCGGCGGCCGCGGCCAGGCCATCCAGGCACCTGTTGGGATCCAGGGCCAGCAGGGTGGCATGCACGCGCACTGGCTCCCCAGGGCCAGCCAGCTGCAGCGCGGCGCAGTGGCGGGCCGCCGAATATGCCAGCACGGCTTGCTGCAGGGCCACCGCTGCCAGAGCCATGCTGCAGCAGGGCCGGGGGAGGGAGCAGCAGGCAAGCGGTGCGGTTCGAGCATGCGCAGGCAGCATGAGCGGCGCAGGTGAAGGGGACACAGCTGGCAGAGCACCCCGCCGTGTGTGGCGGCGCGGCAGCTGCTCTCACCCCGCTGGCAGCAGGCGGGAGATGCAGGTGAAGAAGAAGGGAGGCGCTGAGGTCCACAGCAGCCACAGCCACAGGAAGGCAGGGCAGGAGGAAGGGCCCTCCAGCGGGAGTGGGGTCGGTGCGATGAAGGACGCCACCAGCGCGAGGCGAGGCAGGAGGGTCAGCGCGGTGCGATGGCGTGTATGCCACCCTGGGGCGTAGCGCGCGACGGCGGGCCCCAGGGCAGCAGACAGGGCAGAAGCCATCGTGAGCGCCAAGAAACCCAGCCCGGCCTGCGAACAAAAGGTGGGGGGCAGATCGGCATGTTGCATGGGGTGGCGTGCTAGTAGGGTCTTTGACCCACCGCAGACGGGCGGCGCTCGCTGCCGCCTGGGGGCAACAAGTGCGTGCCGCCCCCTTGGTGCCGGGCCTCGGCCCCAGCGCCAGCGCGACATCCGGGGCCCGATGTGCACCTGGGGGCGCGTGAGGAGCCGAACCAGAGAGGACGTGACGAGCAACGCGGCTCCCATGCCCTCCAAGCCGGCGTGGAGGTCCTTCTTGCCAGTGGCGTTCATGGTGGCACACTGAGAGCGCCAGGGTGCTAGGAAAATTGTGACTCCCCTTAAGAGAAGGAGCGTATCGAGATTTGCAGTTGACGGGCCCATTACAGAGGCAATTTCCTTCCCTGACAAGCCCTCAAAACCGCTTAAAACGGGAACATCCAACAAGATGATGATGATGAAAGGCGCTTCTGATAACGTTGGGCAGCTCGCCTGCGTGGGATGCCCTGTGCACAGCTGGCGACGCGCAGTTCCGGTGCCGACGGGTGCAAAGTGCCCGCCGCTGCCACAACGGCAGGCCCTGCGTGCCCAGCCTGCAGCCATCCCCACATGGAGCGCTACATCGCCTTCTGCTTGATGCACTGCAGGAGGAGAGGGGGCCGCAGCGGCCGCCGCGGATGATGCATGAGGTGGGCACGCCACAGGGGGACCCGCCGCCGAATGCACACATGCGCACACAGCCAACACGCGCTGCCACCTGGTCAGCTGTCCAGTTCAGACGCCTGCAGGTGGTGGGTCACTTGCCTTGCCCTTTGACAGCTTGTATGTGACCTTGCACACGCTGCACCGTTCCACGTTGCCGGGCTTGCACTTCTTGCAGTTGGGGCTGGCGGCCGCGCAGCTCCTCAGGGTGCCGTCCTCGCGGCCGTCGCGCGTGGCCCTGAACAGGCGCCACACCGTCGTCTGGCGGAACAGCTGGCCGGGGCGCAGCACGTTGGAGGGGAATGTGGGCTGGTTGATGGCATCAGGGAACATCGTCTGCAGCAGGGGCAAGGAAGGGCGGCAGCAACTGAGAGCCGGCAGCTCACACCGCTTGTTTGCGCCACGCGGTCAGCTGCGGCGGCAGCGACGAGCGCCGCGCATGGACGCCCGCATGCCTGCTGCTGGCATGCTGCTGGTGGCGGCCAGCCCAGAGGTGGGCGGGCACCACGCGCAGCTGGCACCCAGTGTGGGTACCCAACAACGTACCGTCTCCAGCGCCACCGCCGCCCACTTCTGGTATTTCACCCCGTCCTTGCCGCTCCACTTGCCGGAGAAGGCGTTGCCTGTACTCACACATACCGCCGCACAGTCGGCAAGCTGTGCCTGCCTGCCTGTCCCATGGGGCCGGTGGCCCCTCTGCCCACGCCTAGCCAGTGGCGGGGCTGGCACCATGGGCGATGCAGGCATGCGGCGCTGCTGTCCCGCGTTGCTGCCGCGCTGCTGCCGGCTCTGCTGCACGCAGCAAGACAGAGGGCAGGTGAAGGAGCGTACCGGTGTACAGCATAAGAGCAGGGGCGGTGGTCAGGAGGTCCAGCCCGCGGCCAGAGCCTGGGTGCACCAGGGTGGCGGCATAGTTGGCCCTGCATGAAGAGGCGGCAAAAACACACGGCCAAGGCGGTGGGAGCGGCCCTGCATGCTGCCGCGAAGTACCCACAAGCCAGGCAAGCAAGCAGCACGCGTGTGGCAGCAGCTCACGGGTCTGCCGCCACAAAGCCCTTAACTTCCTTCTTCACGTTGGCCCCATTGCCAAACAGCACGTAGCTCGTGCTGTAGCCGCCCTCCTCTGCGGGAGGGAGGGAGGCAGAGACGGGCGGTGGGAGGAAGGGAGGCGGCTGGCCTGGCGGCACCGGGATGACTTACGAATGCCGCATGAATGACACAGCACAGCACAGCGCCTGCAGGCTCGGCAGGAAGCAGTGACCCACCAGCATGGCCACACAAGCATGGGCTGGGGGGGGGCTCCCCTGCTACCTGCCAGCTCGTCGATGCGCTCGCCGATGGCGTGCTGGGAGGTGAAGTCCAGGGCGGTGCCATTCACCGGCTCCATCTCGCCCGTGGGCACGCTCTTGCCGCTCGTGGGCGTGTAATAGTCTCTGCAGCACAGCCGCGGCAGGCCCAGGGCAGCCACGCTCTCCGCCTATGGCGGCGGCGCTGCAGCATGGCGCTGCGGGCCCCGCCAGCCGCTGCGGCTTCAGCGCCGCCTCCCAGATGGCAGGAAGGAAACGCTGAGCTGGGAGGCAAGCAGCACAACGAGGCACAGAGGCTTGCCAGAAAGCACCCGCCCAGCGCCTCACCCCTCGTGGATGGTCAGCAGGTGGTCCAGCACCGTGGCATTGTCGGCAAAGCCAGCCAAGTTAAAGTAAGGGTGGGAGAAGATGGAGAGCGGGGTGGCCTTGGTGGTCGTGCCGGTGATGTCTGCGGCGGCGGCGCGGCAGCAGCTCACGCGGGCAAGCACGAAGCAGGGGAGGTGGGCGGGCACGCTGCGGCTCGGTGTTGCTCCTGCATACCGCTCACCCATGATGAACTCATTCTCTTCGGTCAGCTTGTAGGTGACGCGGAGTGAAAGGGCCCCCGGGAAGCCCTGCGAGGCACCCGGCGCCGCCGTCAACCAGCAGCGGCAGCAGCACCAGCCCTTCGGGCCGCTTGGGCGCGGCAGCAGCCCGCAGCGGCATCGGCTAGCCAGTCCAGCTTGCAGCGCGAGAGCAAGCCCCCACCTGCTCCCCGTCGGGGCTGGTGTATTTGAGCTTGGCCTTGGTGGGGCTGGAGTAGACGACCGTCCACTTGACGCGGTTGTAGCCTATGCCGCCGCCGTGGATGGTGTCCTTGCCGCCGTTTGAGTTCCCGTCCAGCTTGTAGGTCTTGCCATCCAGCGTGAACTTGGCACCCGAAGTGCGGCCGCCTATGCGACCCATGATGCAGCCCGAAGGGCTGGTGCCGTTCTGCGGGGGGGGGAGTAGCAAACACTGTCATGTGAAGGCGGCGCCGGTGCAGACCGGTGCATGGCGCGGTGGCGGCACACGGCGGGAGAGGCGACCGCGGCGCACCTTGTATTGTTCTACATCCTCGAAGCCCAGCATCACATCTGTGACCTTGCCGTCCCTGTCTGGCACGAGGAGGCGCTGCACGCAAGCGCCGGTGGGCAGGACGTGCGCCTCCACGCCGTTCGCGTTCTTCAGCACCACGGCGCCCGGCGAAATGACCCCTGGAGCACCCCTGGCGCTGATAGCTGCCGCCACCAGCGCTAGCACCCCCAGGAGCCGGACAGCCGTCATGGATCCGTGCGGGCGAGACAAGCGAGAGGTGCTGCTGTTGAGGAGGTGCCGCACCAAGGGTGAATGGTCTCAGCGGCTGTCGAGGAGGCGCGTTCAACTGTTGTACTGGCTGTGATGGCCCAGGACAGGTGCCAGCAGCTGCCGGCACGGCCGTCGCCCCTGCGGTGGCGGGGCATGCATTTTGCAGATGCAGCAGCAGATCCGGACGAATTGTGCGACACTCAGAGCATCGCTCTAGCTCGTGGGAGGATGATCAGTGCCGTCAGGTGGCGGCGGTCGTCGGCAGCCGCGACACACGGGCTGATCCTTCTGCGCGCAGCTGCGGTTGTTGATCCAGTCTCAATCACCTGCCTGATTCCGTGGATCCGGCAACCCCATCTGAGATGGCCCTGCCACGCCAATCACAGCACGATGGCCCACCAACCAGGCGGCGCTGCTCATGATGGTGATCATCCCAGCGGCAAGCGCAGACCTGCCTTCCTCTCGGTCTTCGGTCCACTCCTGGTCTTCGGTCGGCGCCGAAATTAACTGCAGCCATCGCAACTTTGGGCATCCCATGGCCAGCGGCAAGGTGCTGGAGAAGCTGCGGCAGCTGTATGGCAAAGTGGAGGCGGACGTGAAGCGCTGGACGACGCTGCAGGTAGCAGGGGCGGCGTTCAGCAGCGCCGCCGCACTCGGCCGTGCCACCACCACCTGTCGCCGCTCCCTCCGCCAGGCAACCCTCCATGAGCCCCTCCTTGCTGCTGCCTCCTGCCGGTCCTGCAGGAAGAGGCGCTGTCGCTGCTGCGCACCACGGCCAACGTGCTTGCAAGGCTGCCTGCGCTGGAGGATGCGGGGTCATACGGCACGCTGGCACCGCTCCCCGGCCTGCCGCGCCTGCTGCTGGCCAAGCAGCTGGTGGCGCTGGACGAGCTGATTGCGCAGCTGCAGGAGTTCCTGGACGGCATGCAGGCAAGCTGGGGTGCTGGCTAGCCGCTTGCTGCGTCCAGACAGAAGCCAGCTTCTGCACGCGCTGGTTGCTGGCCGGTGTGCGCGGCAGGCACTGCCAGGGAAGAGGATGCACCTGCCCCCGCACTCTCAGCTGCCCCACGGGTGATGCCGCCCAGAAACACACGTGCTGTGTGCTGCAGGGCGTCGTGGACGACATGGCACGCCAGGCCCAGCAGGCACAGCGCATGATCCGCCAGGACCGCAGCCTGACGCCGGCTGTGTGCGCTGTGGCGGCGGGGCCCATCCCCTCGATTGCGCAGTGCTTGCAGGGCTTGGAAGACATAAGGTGAATGGTGCCTGCCCGCTGCAGCGCTGGAGCTGGACAGCAAGCCGACAGCCCGCACCCGCTTCCACATGCCTGTGGGCAGGGCGGAGGGAAGATGCGTTTATGGGTTATACCAGCGGGTTAGTATACCCGCGCGAGGTATCGACTGGCATGCGTCTCAACAGCTGGTGCGGTTCTGCCCTGCCTGCAGCCGCATGCACGCCGAGGAGCTGCGGCTCAAGGATGCGCTAGTGCTGGAGGTGGGCGTTGCGGGTGGGAGTGCCGAGCCTCCCTTGCCGTTTAGGTGGTTGCTTGAGTGCTTGGTCCCACCCGCTTCCTGTGGTTCCGGTGCTCCTCGGTCACCGTTGCGGTATCCATGCTGCCCTTCACTGACTGGTGCGGTACCGCGTGCCCTGCAGGTGCGGTACGACACCTCCGAGCCCGACATGCAGCAGGTGGCGGCGCTGTTTGCGGCACAGATGCACATCGACGGCGGGCGGGTGCGCGACCTCCTGCACCTGGTGGCCGCCACGCAGGAACGGCGACGCTTCTAGCCACCTTGCCTCGGAGACGCCTCCGCTGGTCTTTGTACCATGTGACCATGTGATACATGTACTTGCATGTACTTGCATGTACTTGCATGTACTTGTCCATCTGTATTTCATTCACACGACTTGTACACATGACTTGTGCAACTGTAAGCTGCTCGCCGGTGCCGATGCCGCCTCACCCAGACGACGCCAGCGCCTTCTCGGCCCCCCTGAGCCGCCGCAGCAGCTCCCCCAGCTGCTCCGCGCTCAGCCCGCTGCTGCCGGGCTGCTTGGCGGCCAGCCAGGGGCCCACGCTGCACCGCAAAAAGGCACCAAGCGCCGTCCTAAGGGGCTTCAGCTCCGGTTGGATTGCGATGCTGCAGCAGGTGGCAGTGTGGTGGGGTGGCAGCTGGTGAGCCAGAAACTCGGCGAAAATTCGGCAGCACACCCAGCCAGCCTGCCATGCAGCCTAGCCTGGTGCCGCCGCAGCCGGCTGTTGCCAGCCGCTGCCCTGCCCCGCCCCACCGCTTGAAGAAGGAGGCGGCGTCTGCCGGAGTCTTGCAGCTGGCCAGCAGGTGCTCGAAGAGGATGCGCCAGAAGAGGACCTCGCGGGGCGACAGGGCGCCCGAGAAGTCGACCACCTGGCACAGCAGGCACAGCGGGCACGTCGATGTCGTAGGCGCAGCAGGCGCAGCAGGCGCAGCAGGCAGGGCAGGCGCCGGTGGACCCAGGACGTCCGCACGAGCGCCACGGGGTGAAGAAGCGAGGGACGTAGACGGGCATCCAGAGCGTTGCGAGATGCCAAGCCAGCCCAAAACCAGCCACGGCTGGATCCCCCTGCCTGCCCAGCTGGCTCCCTCCACGCCACCACACCGCTCAGGCCCGCCCTGTATCTAGGCAGGCGGCACCCACCTTGAGCATGGTCCCCGGTAGACCGCCGGCGGCCAGCACTGTGCCCATCAGGCGCGCCAGGTTGGTTAGGCGCCGCACCTCCATGCCCGCCACCTCCTTCAGCTGATCCCAAAAACAAAACTGGCGGCAGGGGACAGGGGAGCAGCACGGTAGCAGCCCAGGGGTGAGGTGGGGGCGACGGGAACGCGGCCAAAGCCGGCGAGCTGCACTGTGGTTGCTGGACAGCCCCCCGGTGCTTTGCACGCCAGCCACGCACAAACAACGTGCAGGCACAAGCCGGCCTTGGGGCCAATCTGGTTTGCGCCTGCAGCCACAGTGTATACCAGCACCCCACCTGCAGTGTCATCTTGTGGCTCTTCCCCGCGCCACACAGCCGCAGCAGCAGGTGCGCATAATACGCATTCCACGCCTTCTCCTGCACGGCAGTTGCGGCAGCAGCGGCAGGCACTGCTCAAGTGTTTGGGCGGCAGCTCAGGCGCCTGCCTGGCGGCAGCAGCAGCAGCTCCTGCCCCGACGAGCGACAGCAGCAGCAGCACCGGCAGCAGCGGTAGCCCCAGCGCCCGACCTGCAGGCAGCACTCGACGGTGACCCGCGCCACCTCCCGCTCCTGCTCCCCCTTGAGGCCCAGCCGCAGCAGCCGCTCCACAGCATCCACGCAGTCCTCGGCTCCCATCACCACGCAGAACACGGCCCGCCGCACGTCTGCGGCAAAGGAAGGGTGCGGCACGGTTGGGCGGAATGAGGCCCAGGGGTGGACCCGCAGAAGCTGCCTGCGGTGCACTCTGCCACCGCAGCACCGCAGCGCCCTTGCGGTTGCCCGTACTGCTCCTGCTCCTGGAGCCAGGTCCCGACAAGCACGCCGGCGTGCACGGCCGCCTCTCAGCCCTCCTACCCCGCCCAGCCCGGCACCTTGCCCCGCCCACCCGTGTTCATGCGCAGCGCCGCGGCCAGCTTGATTAGTTCCGGGCCCGCCAGGCCGCCCTCGCCGCCGCCGCCCGCAGCCGCCTCTGCGGCCGCCGCCTGCAGCGCCGCGCTGCCGCCCAGCCTCAGGGGCACCGCATCGGTCGCCTCTGGCATCCACCAAATGCCCTGCAGCAGCGGCAGCAGCGGCGGTGGTAGTAGCAGCGCAAGCCTTAGCCTCACCACCACCAGCACCACCACCACGACCACCAGCAGCGGCACCACCAGCACCAGCACCAGCACCAGCACCGGCACCAGCAGCAGCACCAGCAGGAGCAGCAGCAGCAGCACCCCCACCCCCACCACCACCAGCAGCTGGAGCTCGAGGCGATGCAGCGTGGGCCGCGCTCGTAGCAGCCAATAACCGACCGCCCTCTCACCCTCTTGTTGGGCTGCAGCACTTTGTCCCAGGTGATGCCGCCCAGCGCCACGTCAGCTGCCCCACCAGCCTTCAGCCACTTGCTCACGGCGGGCGCCAGCGCCACGACCCTGTGCTTGGCCTCCTCCCGCCGCCTGCAGCCCGGGGGCGCGCGCGGCGGTGGTGGTGTGGGCCAGGCGGCAGCGCCATTGCAGCACCAGCTCTCGTGGTACACACCCCAGTATCGTGTGGTACGCACCAGTATCGTGTGGCACGGCTAGTATCATGCGGTACGCGCCAGCTCTGCAGCAGGCCCCAGCCAGGCCCCAGCCAGGCCCACACATTCACACACCACACCCCTCCGTCTCCCTCCCTCCCTGGCTCCGACCCTCTCGCCCCCACCTGTTGTTCTTCACATCCACCACCAGCTCCAGCAGCATCTGGGCGCGGCGCGTCAGCGTGCCCGCGCCCCCCGCCTCCCCCGCCCTCACGTGCACCGCAACCACAAACTCCTTCATCGCCACCGGATCCGCTGCAGGGGGTGGGGCCAGGTTGGGGGCAGGGTTGAGAACGGTTGAATCGAGGTTTGAGCCAGAGTTGAGCCAGAGTTGTGAACGGTTGAGAAGGGCCACCGGCACCAGCAAAGGGTTGGTGGTGGAGGAGGACGCAGCGGCGAGTGTGCCAGCAAGCAGCACCTCAGCAGGGCAGGGCAGCAGTGCGGGCTGGCAGGAGAGCAGCGGCGAGCTGCGCGCCCCACCTGCTCTGAGCTGCAGGCCGGCGGCATGCAGCAGCGTGACAATCATGCTGACGTCGGTCTCTGTGAACCTGAAAAAGGGGACGGCACACAGATGCAGCACACACGCGCTGTCAGCAGGAGGCAGGGGAGGAGGGAATCATGCCACAGGGAATCGTGCCCGAAGGGCGCAAACACTGCATAAGCGCAGCGGCGAGCGCGGCACAGAAGGTGCGCCGCCAGCCTGGCACGCACCGCTGGCGCCAGCTGTGCAGTATGCTGTAGACGACGTCTGGCTTGAGCGCTCCGGCCAGGTACAGGTGCGCCGCCACCATGGCGAGGTTGTGGCAGCACAGCGTGTCGCCCGCCGCCGCCGCCGACTCCAGCCGGCTTGCCAGCCTGCAAGGCGGCGGCAGGTTGTGTGTGCTTGTGTGTGTAGAGCAGTCAGGCAAGACCACGGGGGGGGGGGGGGGGGGGGGGCCCCTGGTTGGGGGGGGGTTGCCTTCCCAGGTTTA
>NW_005435075.1:378477-379635 GCF_000147415.1 Chlorella variabilis | reverse complement strand
AGCCCATGGCTGGCGGGGCGTCTGCCTGCCAGGCTAGCTGGCACGGCTGCAGCGGCCCGGCAGCCACAGTGCAAGGCAAGGTGGCAGGCAGGCCCCGCGCCGCGCCTGTCCAGAAAGTTGGCCACCACCTCTGCCGCCCGCACGCTGCCCGCCAGCCCCGCCACCGCGGCGGCGGAGACGGCGGCGAAGCGGTCCGAGGCGCGGGGCCCCTCTGCCGCCGCCGCAATCAGCTCGCCGCACACGGCGTCGCTGACGAGGCGGCGTCCCTCCTGCCCATACAACGCTGCCAGGTCGCTGCACGGCACGGCACAGCACAGCACAGCACAGGGCATGGCAGGGAAGCATGGCAGGGAAGGGGCATCAACATGGCAGGCATGGTGGCGCACAGGAGGGCCGGGCAGGCATCGGGCAGGCCAGCAGGGCTGGATGGCACACGCCGCTGGCACAACAGCAAGTGTCCAGCGCAGGCCACGTCCCCCACCGGTGCACCGGAGGGTGCACCTGACTATCCCTTGCACGTTGGCCTCAGCCAGGCGGTTCAGCAGACCCCTCACACGCCGCTCCACACGTGCGGCGGCCTCGTCGCCGCCATTGCTGGCAGCCGCCGCCGCTGCTCGCCGCGCGGCGGGCGGCACGTATCGGCCCGCTGCTGCCGGCGGCGGCTGCGCCTGCTGCTGCTGCTCGTCCTCATCGCTGCTGCCCGCTCCACCTTCGCTGCCGCTGGGCCCACTTGCTAAAGCGTCCTCCTCCTCCTCCTCCTCTGAGCCCTCCTCGCTGCCATCCTCCTCCTCCTCGCCGTCTTCTTCGCTCGAGCTGCGCGCCCGCCGCCACCGCTGGCGAGCACGCGCTGCCGCCGCCGCCGCTCTTCTTCCATCCGCCGCAGACCCCTCCTCCTCCTCCTCCTCCTCCTCCTCCTCGCAACTGCCGCTGGCCACCTCTTCCCCACTGCCACCGCCGCCATCCTCGGTGCCCTCGTCCCCCGATGACCGCAAGCCTGCCAGCAAGCTGTCGTCATCGTCGCTGCCACCCAATCCAAAGCCGCCCTCCCCCTGCTCCTGCTCCTTCTCGCTCTCCAGCCCCTCCCGCCCATCCAACTCAGAGCCCTCCTCCTCCTCCTCCACCACCACCACCACCACCACCACTTGACACATTCCCACT
>NW_005435075.1:339046-378427 GCF_000147415.1 Chlorella variabilis | reverse complement strand
CAGCTCTGCAGGCAAAGCGTGGCGTGGCGGCGGGGGCAGCACGGGTTGGCGCCAGCAGGCACAGGAGGCGCAGCAGCAGGCGGAGAGAAGAGGGAAGAGACCAGCGCCCGGCTGCCACGACACCAGCACCGCAGCATTGCACAGCGCCAAGCGCATCAGGTCCACTCCAACTCCCCTCCACACATACACACACCGCCCCGGCGCCACCCACCTTCCAGGAATTCATCCAGCCCGTCCTCGCCACCCATCTTGGTCTTGCCCTTCTTCAGCCCCAGCTTGCGCGCCAGCTGCAGCTGCAGCTCGGCCTCGGGGTCCCGCCCTGCTGCTCCCGCCTGCGGGCCAGCCAGCGGGGGTGCAATCGAGCAGTTGGCAGCAGGTGCACCCGCTGAGAAAGGCGGTGCATGGCGGCCGGCACTGTGCAACACGGAAGAGATAACAGGGCGCTTCTTGATCATGTTTCACATGCCAGAGGAGGCAACATGCAGCATCCAGTGGTGAGGGCCGCCCCTTCCTTGCCTGCAGGTGCGACGGCAGAAGTTCCTCAAACATGCTGCCGCCTTCCACGCCGGGCGGCGCGCCGCTCAGCTTCTGGCGCTTGGCTGCGGGGCCATCCGAGCCCCTGCCCCCGCGGCCTCTGCCCCCCCTGGCTGCCTGCTGCTGTGGACGCAGCTCCTGCTGGCGGGGATGCCTGCCGCCAGCCTGTGCACCGCTGCCGCCGCCACCTCGCCGCCCCTCACGCTCCGCCTTGCGCCGCTCCTTGCGCGGCGGCTGGCCTCGGGTGCTCCCGCCGCCGCCCGATGCTCCCTCGCCGAACAGCTCCTTGCTGAGCTTGACAGGAAGGCGAGGGCCGCTCCTGCCCCGGCCACCGCCGCCACCTCCTCGCCCACCGCGACCTCTTCCCCTTCCTCGCCCTCCAAACATCTGTAGAGTTGCGTGCCAGTTGCGTAACGCGGTGAGCTCGCTTCAGGCCGACATGCCGGTTGCGAAATGCCACTCTGAAGGGTGCGTGCGGCGACTGCAGCCGCTGAAAAGAGCACGACACCTGTGGGATGCGCATGATCCTGCCCGCGGCCTTCATGCATGAGGGTTGCCACAGTTCTTGACATGGCACCGCCCTGCCCTTGGCGGCAACGGCGCTGCTGTCGCCGCCTATCCCCTGCTCTTGAACTGCTGCCTCCTCCACCTGACCTGGGCAATGGATTGTGATTCACACACGGGCCTGGTTTCACATCACGAAAGGCACCAACAAGCGAGGGCAGGGGTGGAGATAAGCATGCGGTTTTCCGCAGCTAGCGTGCACAGCATTCAATAAAAAGTGGCACAGGCGCAGGGAAACACTGGCGGCACCAGCGACGCTGGCTGGCTGGGTGGGAGGTGCGGTGGTCGTGCAGTGTGTACCTGCAGGGCGGGCTTTGACCACGCCCCCGGGTCCCATCACTCGTCAGCCATGGCATCGCCGCCGATGGAGGCGGGCGGCGAGGCGGAGCGGCGCGGCGGTGAGCGGCTGGCGGAGCGAGCCGGGCCGCGAGAGCTGCACAGACGTACGCGGGCAGGATGGGGCGGGAGGGCAGGAGGGCAGGTGACAGGTCAGAAGCGCGGTGCAAGGTGTGGCGGCGCGGTCGAGCAGGGTGTAGCGTGCGCCCAGCTGGCCGCGGGCACTCACCGGCTGCGGCTGGCGCTCTTGGCCGGGCTCTTGCTGCGGGTGGGCGAGCGCGCCGGGCTGCGGCCGCGGCTGCGGCTGCGGCTGGGCGAGCGCGCTGGGCTGCGCCCACGGCTCCTGCTGCGGCTGGCGCGGCGCCGGTCGCGGCTGCGGCTGCGGCTGCGCCGCCGCCTGTCGCCGCTGCGGCTGCGACGCCTGTCCCTGCTCCGAGACCTGCACCGGCAGGGCAATAGACGCATACGCAAGCAACCTCAGCCCACTGCTCAGCTCCTGCGTGCTCCCCGGCTCGGCACCCTCAACTCCCTCAGCATGCAACAACAACTACTTGCTCCTGTGACCACAGCCTTCTCTACTGTGCCAGCCACCCACGCACCTGCTGGGAGACCTGCGCCGCCGGTCGTCGTACCCCCTGCGGCCGCCGCCGCCACCGCCGTAGGCGCCGCTGCCGCCGCGACGGTCGTCATAGCCGCCGCGCCGGCCCGGGGGCGGCCCGCCTGCACCAGCTAGAAACGATGCAAGCGTGCACGTGAGGAGAGCAGCAGCACGCCGCTTTGCAAGGGAGCGCCGCACCGCCAGCCAGCTCCACCGCCGCCGCAGCGCCCCGGAGCGCCACGGTTGCGCGGGCTGCAGCTGCAGGGGCCCCTCCTGGCGGGGCCCTCCCGCTGCCGGCCCCTCCCCGGCAGGCCTCCCGCTGCCCCGGCCGCCCACTCACGTCCGGTGCGCTCGCGGTCCAGCATGTCGCGAGGCGTCTTGCGGGACTCCTTGGACATCACCACCTGCAGGGAGGAAAGGAAGGCAGGTAGAAAGGAGGCACAGAGCCGCAGTTCAAGGTACGTGTATGATGCAGCACAGAGCCGTCGCATTTGCTGCCCCTAACGGGCGGGCGCAGCGCACAGGAACGACAGAAAGAGGCATGGCGCCCCGACATGCTCCCTGCGCAGCGCCACAGGCTACATAATTGGCCCCTGCACGCAGTCGGCCCTGCACATAGTTCGGCCCTGCCCACACCACACAGCCCACCCCGCACGCACCTGTATCTCCCGCCCCCCAAACATCGTGCGGTCCAGGTTGTAGATCGCTTCCTCAGCGTCCCGGATGTCCAGGAACTCGATGAAGCCAAAGCCCTTGGGGCGCCCAGAGTCTGCAGGCCAGCGTTTGGGGAAGGCGGGGCCACGGCGGGCGTCGGTCGGCGGCGCAGCGGCATGGCAGCGGGGGCCGGGCATGCGCCTGCGCGCGGGGATGCTGGACTGGGGATGCAGGCGGAGGCAGCGGCGGTGGGGGCAGGAGAGGCAGGCAGCGGCAGCAAGAAAGGTTAATAAAAACTGCGATGAGGATAAAAAAAGATGAGGATAAAAAAAGAAATGCTGCGATGAGGAGTCTACCGAGCCTACCAAGACCGCAGAAAGGCGGGCATAGCCAAGCTAGCGAGGATGAGCCACAAATCAGAAACAGGCACGGCTGCCTGGCTGCGCCGGCGATGCTGCCTGCCACCTACCATGGGCGCTGCTGGCCCCCTGCTTGCCCTCGCTGCCTCAGCTTGCACATGCAGTCAGGCGCTTGCACTGGCACTCTGGCAGCGCTTGGCCACGCTTGTGAAGTGGCTTGGCCTTGCTTGCTCTGAGGGCTGGGCTAAGCTTGCACTTGCTCTGAGGACTGGGCCAGCCTTGCACTTGCACTCAGGACCTGGGCCAGGCTTGAGCATGTTCTTGGGCCCTGGGCCAGCCTTTGGGCTTGAGCTTCCTTTGAACCGGTGCAGCTTGGGAAAAGGCCTGGGCACTCTTGGCCTCTTCAGCCGCTGCTGCTGGCGCAAGTGCGCAATCCGGCTGCCAGCCTGGCCATGCCGGTTGCCACAGGCGCCTTGAGGGCTTTTTCTTGTACAGGGTGACTTTGGGGTGCTTTGGGCATGCTCCGGCTCCCCACTTGCCTCAGTCTGGCACTGCCACAGGCAGGCATGCGGGTGCGCAGGTAAGCTTGCAGCAGCACCTGCTGCCCCCGGCCAGTGGGCGTTTCCCGGCAGCAGGCAGGCGCACGGACGCAACGCTACGCCTGGCAGCTGCTGCTGCTTTGTGGGCCTAGGGCGAAGCAAGGCGTGGCGCCATTGCGGGCAACAAAAGAGGCAGCATAGAGGCAGGGCGGCAGGCTCACAGTAGTCCTTTGGCAGGTAGACATCACGGATCGGGCCATAGCGCTCAAACTTGCCCCGAACCTCCTCCGCCCTGCAGCCGTGCAGGAAAGGTGCAGAGAGGGGCCGTGTGGGGCCCGGGCGGCGGCGGGGCGGCGGCAAGGGCGGCGCGGGGCAGGAGCCGCGGCGGGGCTGGCGGGCGGCCCCGTGCGCCAATCGGCGAGCTCCCTTGGTGACAGAGCGGGCGGAGGGGCCTCCCCAGGGCATGAGTTGTTGATGAGGCGTGATGCCGGCGCCAGCACGCTGCCAGACCGGTTGCTGCACTCGCCTGGCATCCAGCGGCAGGTTGCGAACCAGGATGGACTGCCGGTTCTCATCCCCTCCCCGCTCACTTCCGCCTCGGTCGCTTCCTCCCCTGCCCCGCTCGCGGGACCTGTCCCTCTCGCGCGACATGGCTGCCAAATTGCACAGAAGGACGGCGCCAGGGCGCAAAATGCAGGGCGGGAAGAAAAGCGGCGGAATGGCGCGCTGACCAGGGCTGTTTGCATCTCGCAGCAGCCCAATTCGCGTCTTGCAGCCTGCCAATGGCCACAGGAGACGTGAGGGCTGCCGTGGCGGCCCTGGAGTCTACACTGAGATCACTCCGCTTCACAACTCTTGACGCTGCTGCCGCGGAGGCAGGCAGCCCGGCGCCCCTGCTCCCCGCCCTGGATTACCTGCTGCTGCGCTGCAGTAAGCACGTGGCGCTGCTGGTGGCACAACAAGGCTTGCAGGTGTGCCCCCGCCGCCGCCGCTGCCACCGCGCTGCACCCGCCCCTCCCACTGTCGCCAGCAACCCTTGGTCCCTGCCGTTGAGCTCGCAGCTGCACGGCAAGAGCGACTTGAGGTTTGTGGAGGGCGTGTTCAAGTTTGTGAGGGATGCGCTGGGCATCCGCTCGCCGCTGACGCCAGCGCAGTTCCTTTCCGAGGTGGGTGGGCACTGCTTGGCGCTGGGCTTGGACATTGCCTTGATGAGTGCATGCTCTCTGATGCTCGTCACACCCATGCAATCAAATGCAATCAAACAGAAGCATGTGCGGTTTTCTCCCCTAGGGCTTAACCCTCAACCCACTGATCAACAGCCACCTCCCCACGCGCCCGCCGCACGCATCCCCTGCTCCGCAGGGCTTTGCGGAGCGCAAGGTTCTGCTGGTGCAGAGCATCGCCAAGGCCTGCAAGGAGCACCACAACGCGGCGGCGAGGATGGAGCGGCTGGCAGCGCTTAAGGGCCAGCACACCGAGCAGCGCCTGTGCGCACCAGCTGCGGCACCGCCAGAGCAGCATCAGCTGGCGCAGGAGCAGCCGGGGCAGCCAAAGGGGCGCGCCAGCCGCGGCAGGTGCAGCAGCATACCCCTGCCTCCGCCGCTGCCGCATGTGCGGGTGGTGAGCGAGCACCTAAAGGCGCCTGCAGCAGCGGCAGCGACAGCAGCAGGAGAGCTCTCCAGCGCAAGACCTCATGGGCTGAGCAGCGGCGACGACGGCGACTCTCAGAGCGGTTCTGATGCTGTTGCTGCGGCTGTGACTCCAACCTCTGTAGTGGCGGCAGCAGGCGCAGCATGCCAACAGCGCAGCAAGCAGCAGTTGAAGGCAGCGCCAAGCCAGCTGGCCCCTGCCGCATCACCCATCGAGCAGCCTCGCTCGCTGCCGCCCTCCCTGCTGCTGGCGCAGCGGCAGGCTGACAGTTGCACAGGAGGCAGCGATGGCTGCACATGGGCGCAGCCGGGGCCAGGAGGCCTGCAGGAGGCAGCGGCAGGGTATGCAGCAGCGGGCGGTCTGCAGGTGCGCAGCTACCCGCAGCTCAAGGCAGCCATGCCTGCACAAACAGAGCACATGCAGCAAGGACAGCTCTCGCAGCCTGGCGTACCTCGCTTGCCACTTGGCTTGCAAAATGAGCAGCAGCCTTCGCCGCCGCAGCAGGCAGCAGGAGCGCAGCAGGCAGGCGCAGCTGGGCAGCCAGCGCCGCCGCTGTGCATGGCGGTCCAAGCCATGCAGCAGCATCCGGCAGTGGCAGGCCTGCAGGGTGCTGCCAGCGGCTGCGAGCAGCAGACGTGGCGGCTTATACAAGACCTGCAGCTGCGGCTGGGGCTGGCGGAAGAAGCCAGCGCTGCCGCCAGGTGTGTCTTGAGCTTTCCCTCGGGTGCTTGTGCTTGGTCAGCCAGCTAGGGTTTGCTGCACTGCCTTCCGCCCTGCCTCCTCTTGCCAAGCAATATGTCCGCCCGGCGCCCTGCCCCGAGTGCAGGCAGGATGCGCAGCAGGCACGGGAGCAGCTGCAGGCGAGGGTGACGGTGCTGGAGGGGCGGGTGCGCTTCCTTGAGGCGGGGTATGAGCTTCGGCCGTCTCAGCAGCAGCTGCAGCTGGCTTGCGACATGCAGCTCGGCCAGCCACAGCCCGCACTTCAATTGCCCTGGGGCGCTGCCGGTAGCCAGCGCGCGGGCTTGCCAGCGGGCTTGCCAGCGGGCCTGCCTGCGGCAAGCCCTGCGGCTGCTCAGCCGGGGCTGGCGGCTACAGGTGCAGGGCCGCGGTGGGCATGTGCAGCGCGGCCGCCGGGGCAGCTGGGGCCGCTGGCGGGCGGTGGGCAGCACACGCGGCTGAACCCCCTGTACGACCAGCAGGCCTCCTCCTCCTCCTCAGCAGCAGCAGCAGCGCCAGTGCCTGCGGGAGCTGCTGCGCCCCCCAGCAGCAGCAGCAGCCAGGCGCCTGCTGCAGGGGGGATCCAGTGGCCGCTGCCGGCTGCACCTGCTGGGCCCGCTGGGCCTGCTGTGCCTGCTGCGCCTGCTGCCGTGCCAGCGGAGCGCAGCTACGGCAGCACCGTGGAGCTCATCAGCGGCATGCAGGCCCGCTTCTCGGAGGCCCAAGACTTCCTGCTCAGCCTGCGGCGCCTGTGAGGCTGCGGCTCGGAGCAGGGGCAGGCTGTTGATGGCAGTTGATGCCCGGCTGGGGGGAAACGGCGTGCTGGGGCGGTGCTGGGGGTGATGCGGGCGAGGCGCATGGAGCTGGGCAGCCGCGACGGATCCAATGGGCTGGGAGTCTGGCCCACCCCGTCCGTCTGTCCCTGCCATGGACATTGTCATGCTTGTGTGGGGAAGTTGCTCAGCCATTTTTAAACCCCCCTTTTCTGCCCTGTAATCAACGTGTTCTGTCCTAGGGCAGCAGCGATGCCTGCCCGACAGTTGTTACAGACCCGGGCGAAGGGACGGCCTCGCGGCTCACGCCACGGGCGGGGTGACGGCCACCGCGGCCGCCGTCTCTGGGTGCGCCGCCGCCAGCTGGCGCCGCCAGTCGGCCACGGCCGCCTCGCGGTCGCCGTTGCCCCACACTGCGGGGAGGGAGGGCAGCAGCTGGTAAGGCAGGGCGGCGCTGGCTCCCAGCAAATGGTGAGGCAGGGGCAGCTCAGCGTCAGCATGCAGGCACAGATGCCAGCGGTACATGGCGGTACATCGGCTGGGCAAAAGTAAACCCGCGCAGGACCCTCACCTGTCGCATAGACAGCAGCCAGCGGCGCCAGCCCCGCCGCCTGCAGCGTGCCCTGCACCGCGGGGCCGTGCATGCCGCCCACCAGCGCCGCCAGCAGGGAGCTGTAGGCGGGGCAGAGAGGAAGGGAGGGGCGGCCGGCGGGCAGCGGTGGTGGGCCAAAGGCAGCAGACTGTGGAAAGCGCGGCAAGAAATTGTGCGGCCCTCTCCTTGAGCCCTCTCTGCCTGCTAGCGTGTCCCATCATCAACACCGACACCCCAACCCCCAACCCCACCACAAGGCACACACTCCTCGCAGCGCCCGCCCCCTGCCCTCAGGCCCACCTGACTGCCGGGTCTGATAGGCTGCCGGGCGCCCTGGCCGCCGCCGCCGCCGCCGCCAGGTTGCGGGCGCTCTCCGTCATGCGGCACTGCCCCATGCGGAGCACCAGCTGCTCGGCCAGCGCAGGCGGCAGCAGGTGCGCAGACCGCACCAGCACTCCCAGCGCCGCGCAGGCGGCATCTGCGGCAGGCAGCGGGGCGCAGGCGCGGGGGCAGGGTTGGGGTTGGATGGTGGCGAGGTAAGCCAGGCGGGGCAGCAGCACGCGATGCCACGGCAGGCGGGCAGGCAGGCAGGCCACCGCAGGCAGGCAGGCAGGCAGGCAGGCAGCAACGAGGAGCCCGCAGGAAGGAGGCGCGGAGCAGGCGGAGCGACCCACCCTCGTGGCCGTTCTCTGTCGCCGCCTCGGCAAAGCGCAGGCCCAGCTCGGCCACCGCCGCGAGGCGCTGCCGCTCAGCCGCGCCCACAAAGGCGCCGCCGCCGGGCCCCGCCGCCGCGCCACCCGCCGCACCGCTGCCGCCGTCTGCCGGGCCCTCCCCTTCCCAGGGCGCAACCGCGGCCTCGGCTGCCGCCAGGCCGGCCACCGTGCCTGGGGCTGCCGCCAGCCCCTGGGGCGCCACCAGCGGCGCCTCCCAGTCCACTGGGTCCCGAGGCGCTGCTCCCGCGCCGCCGCTTCCAGCCGCCTCCGCCTCCTCGGAGCTGCTGTCGTCTCCGGCGCCGTTGGCGGCGGCTGCGGCGGCCGGGGTGGGCCCCAGGCCCTCTGCAAAGCTGGCGTCTGGGTCCCGAGCATGCGCCTCCAGCATGGCAGCCACGGTGGCGGCGTGGTTGGGGCTCTCCACACCCGGGGGCAACCCTGCGAGGGGCGGGGCGGGGCGAGCCAGCAGGCGGCAGCAGCTGTGTGTGGCTGGGAGGCACCCAAGCCCACCGGAGAAGACAAGGTCTGAGGTCCCACCTGCCCCCATCCCCTTCTCCCCTCCCCACTTCCACACACACATACACCACCACCACCACCACCACCATTTCAACACACACCACCACACCACCACACCCACACCACACACCCACCACACACCTGTCAGGCGGTTGGCCAGATCCAGCGGGCCGCCCCCGGCGCCGCCGCCGTCCCCAAACAGCTGCAGCAGGCCCCTGTCGCTGACCCCCAGCGCCAGCGCCTGGAAGCAGCGCGCGGCGCGGTCCCACTTGCCGCTCCTGCAGCGGCGGGGGGCGGGCGGGGAGGTGGGGAGGCACCCCAGCGCGGCGTGCCGGGGTCAATGCAGGCAGGCAGGCAGGCAGGCAGTGGTGGTATGGAGCGGAATGGCGAGGTGATGCTGTACGTCGTCATCCCCCCCACCAACCGCCCGCCCACACACACCACACACGCCGCCACCACCACCACCACCACCACACACGCACACTACACACACGCACACTACACACACCCACTATACACACACACATACACACACACTATACACACACACTATACACACACACTATACACACACACTATACACACACACACACATACACACACACTACTCATACACACGCCCGCACGCCCGCACCGTATGCTGAGCGCCATCTCCGCGGTGGGGGTGAGGCCGGGCAGCGCCAGCGCCTCCCGCACCCCCTCCTGAGGGCTCATGGCCGCCAGGAAGCGGGCGGCCTCGTCGTGGAACCCGGCAGCCAGGCCTGCAGGGCACGGGGAGGGGCAGGGCAGGTGTGCGCGAGTGTGTGTGTGTGTGAGAGAGAGAGAGAGCGTGTGCGAGCGTGTGTGTGCAGTGCTGTGGCTGTGGCGGGACGAGGGTTATAAGTGCCTGCGCGCGTGCATGTGCAGGACGCAGCAGTGCCGAGCACGCACGGGCCGCGCGCGTGCAGCGCAGGGAGGCCAGCGCGGCCCCCACCTCGCTCCGCGATGGTGCGTGCAGTGGTGATCTCGCCGCGCGCAGCCAGGCAGCGCATGCGCAGGCCCGGGTGGCGCAGGGAGATGAGGAAGGGTCGGCCCAGGCAGTCGGCCAGCCACAGGTAGCTGTGCCGCACTCCCGCTAGTGTGATGGGCCCCGCGGGACGCATCTGCTCGGGGGGCAGGGGGGTGGCCTCCGCCGAGGCGCTCGTCTTGCCGTCCACCCCGCCCTGGAAGCTGGCCAGCTGCAACGCAGGCGTGGGAGAGCGGGCCGATAGGGCAGCGCAGGGCAGGGCAGGGCAGTCAGGTGTCTTTAAGGGGTGCTCAGGCACAGGAGCCGGCCTGGAGGCGCAACTGGGCACCCCCCGACTGGGCGCCGGCCGGCGCGGCGCCTTCTGCGCCGCGCTGGCACCGCCTGCCCCACCCGCGAATGCAATGCAACTGCACACGCGTCGCCACACAGCCGAAGCCACGCGCCAGCCACACACACAACGTGTGTCCACCCACCACACACACCTGCACCTCCTGCACAAAAGAGGTGACCGGGTCAGCAAAGGCCACATGCACAGAGGTGGGGGTGGAGATGTACAGCTGGCGGCTCTGCCACAGCCCTGCGGCAGGGGAGCGGCGGGCGGCGGTAGCGGCAATGCCAGGGAGGGGGTCGAGGAGGGGGTCGGGCAGCCAAGCTCCCACCTTCACGCACCGCTGCGCGCTCCACAAGACCCGACTGTCCCATAGCAGCAGGAGGAGATTCTCCCAGACGCACACATCACTGCTGCCACCGCCCTGGCCCCTTCCCTCTCTCACGCATGCACACCCACACGGCAGCCACACACGAATATATCACAAGCACATTACAGCACCACCACCACCACCTCCCAGGCCACCCACCCGCCACCGAGTCGGCGATAGAGACGGAGGCGCATCGCTCAAATGCAGGGCGCGTGCGGCACAGCTCGATGGCGTTCTGGTACGCTAGGGCCAGCAGGGTGCACTCGGGCTCCCAGCTGCGGTCGTGGGATGGGGGTGGCATGGAGGGCGGGGCACGGGGTGGAGGGTGGTGGAGGTGGTGGAGGGGGGATTGCAAGGGGAGAGCCAAGTGAGGCGGGCTGGGGGCTGCCCCCCTGCACACTCCTGCCCCAGCAGCCGCCTCCCTTGCTCCAAAGTGGGGGCTGGAACTGCACACTCGCGCCCCAGCAGATGCCTCCCTTTCTCCAAAAAGCCTGCCCGACACACACACACACACACACACACAAGGCCTCACCTGACCCAGACAGGCTCCGGCAGCTCGGGGCCCACGGGGGCGAACCCCTTCCAGCTCACAAACTGCATCACCCGGCCTGCAGCGCAGCAAAACGGGAGGTGGGCAGGCAGGAGCCGCAGAACCGCCGCAACACGGCGCTCAGCGGCCCATCGGCAGTAATGGGTCACATCATCGCTCCAGGGATCCTGGCGCCACGCTGCCAAGCCCCCCATCAGCCACGCCACCAGCCACCAAAGCCACACCCTCACCGGGCCCCCCGTCGCGCCACCCCCGCCTGCCCCGCGCCTGCCGGCGCCCTGGCAGCCCACCCACCTGCGCCGCCGGGGGCTGGCTTGTTCAGCACCACGCCTAGCAGGCCGCCGCCGTGCAGCAGCACGGGCTGGTCGCCGCCCAGCCGCACCTCGTGGGTGGCCACAAACTGCGGGCCAGGGGGGCAGGGGAGCAGGCAGAGGGGGTGTGGATGTGGTGCCGGGGCCGCACGGCGGAAAGGCGCCGTGGGGAGCAGGCCTGGGAGACGCCGGATGCAGGGCAGGCATGGAAGGTTGGCCCCCACCGACCCGGCGCAGCCCGTCAGCACTTCAGCACAGCAGGTAAAGGCAGCACAGGGCGGTGCTGCAGCGCCCAGCCAGCCCACCTGGCTGCCCGCCTCCTCGTTCACGGTGTGCACTTCGACAGTGGTGGCGGTGGCCGCCGCAAAGCGCACGGCCGCCGCCGCCTCCTGCTCTGCCGCCGCGGCCGCCGCCTTCTTCCCGCCGAAGAAGCCTTTCTTCTTTTTGGGGGCAATGGTGGGGATGTTGGGGACTGCAACGGGGGTTGCAGCGCAGCGCAGGTGGGTGGGTGGGTGGGGGTGCTGGGGAGCTGCTGTCGGCAGCAGCACAGCACAGCACAGCGCAGCTGGCGCGCCAGGCAGTAGGAGAGACAGGGGAGGTCGACGCGGCACGCGCAAGCCAGCAAGAGAGGCAGGGAGCGGGCCACTCCCGCCTCTCTCCCAATGCGTGCACCCCAAGCACGCGGGCTGCGGGTGCCAGGGGGTGCCAGGCCCCCACCTGAGATGACCGCATACATGGGCTGCGTGCTGCTCCACACCACGTTGTTGCCGGAGCCTGCAGCGGCGCGTGGACGCACGGCGTGGCACAATTAAGGCAGCGCTTGAGGCACAGCAAGGCAGCGCTTTGCAGCATGACAAGGCAGCGCTTGCACGCTGGCCCCAAGGGACGCACGCCCCCTTTCAGCCAGGCTTGGTAAGCTATTTGGCAACGAAGCAGCCGCGACCGGGCTCTCACACTCCACCCATCCCCCGCCGCACGCACGCCACACGCGTGGCGCGGCGCCCCACCTCTGTCCACCACCTCCCAGCTGCCCGTCGGCGCCAGGCTGTACACGGCGTAGGCGCGCAGCTGGGGCCACACCACGCTGATGCTGCGCCCGCTGGCGCTGCAGCCCAGCACGGGGCGCCCGGGGTGGTCCAGCGCGGCGATGGGCTCACGAGGGCTGGCGGCCAGGCTGCAGGCGGGCGGCGATGCGGGAGGGGAAGGGAGGGCAGGTGGGCAGACAGGTGGGTAGGCGTGTGGGGCTGGGTGGGCAGGGGGTGTGGGGCAGGTGGGTGGCACGTAAAGAGGCACGGCCAGGCAGGCAATCCACCTGCCTCTGCTGCTCTGTCGTGCCGCTCGCCGCACCACCCGCAGCCAACCACTCCACCCCGCGTACACACCCAGACGGGTGCAGGCGCACACACTCACACACGCACGTACACGCACACGCGCACAGGCGCCGCACCCACCTGACGGTGCGCTCCGCGGCGCCCTCCGCCCGCTGGCTCTCCATGCGCAGCGCGGTGGACCACAGGCGGCCCCCCGAGGCCATCACGTACGTCAGCCCCTGGGCGCCCTTGCCGCCGCTGGCGCCGCCCTGGGCCTCGCCGCCGCCGCCGCGCTTGTCCGGCGCGTCGTTGTTCTGCTGCAGCAGCGCCTCCAGGGTCACCACCTGCGAGGGAAGGAGGAGGCGTGGACATCCACACATGTGCGGTCTGAGGCGTGCAAGTGGGTGAGTAGGTGTCAGGCTGGGGCTCAGGCCGCAGCATCAGGCAGCCAGCAACGCGCGCTCCAGCCGGCCGGCGGAGCTGCGCAGGCAGGCGATGCCAGGCCCGGCCCGGCCCGCCGCACGCGCCTGCGCGGGCAGCGCCACCACGGGCGGCCGCTCGTTGGTGTCGAAAGACATCAGGACTGCCCCCGTGTTGGTGGCGGCCGCCACCAGGTGCGGCCTGCGGGGGGCGGCGACAGGCGCAGCACGAGGGGGTTGTGGAAGCAAACAAGCCGATACACACCACCACCGCCACCGCCACCACACGCATGCCAGCACTCACACTGGCGGGCGGCACTCGCCCAGCGGGGAGCCACAACACAACACACACAGAGACACACACACACAATGCCACAGCCCTGCAGCACACAGGCACAGGCGTCCCATCACACAGACCTGGTGGGGTGCACCGCCAGGTGGTACACCTTGGGCACCTTCTTCTGCCCGGGGTCGATCTTTCCTTCCAGCCCGATGTACCGCTCCATACCGCCGGTGGCGGGATCCAGCCCCAGCACCAGCGGCGCCTCGCCTGCGCGGCAGCTTGAGGTGCAGGCAGAGGCATCTTGGCAGGGGCGGCAGGGGGTGGTTGTGACGGACGGGCGGGTTGGTGAGGGTGCAGGAAGGGCAACAGGAAGGATGTGTCGGGGTGCGTGCGGTGGGGGCGCCGCGCACCTGTGGCCAGCAGCAGGGAGGGGTGCGCGCCCAGGCCAGTGCCGCCCCAGGGCGCCCACACGATGCTGTGGCAGCCCGCTTTCTGCAGCGGCTGCGCCTTGGCAAACGGCTTCCAGCTGCCGATATCCCACATGTGCACCCGCTTGTCGTCGCCTGCAGGCAGGGAGGGCAGGCCGACCAGCACGGTCAATTAATATCAATATGTCGGTAGCAGCGAGGCATGAGGGCCACCAGGGCGGCGTGCCGGCGGCAGGGGCGCGCCGCGTCACTCCCTCGCAGGCAAGCGGGCGCGCCAGGCGGGGCCCAGCCACCCACCCACCCGTGGTGGCCAGGCGCATGGCGGGCGGCTCCGGCTTCTCGGTGTAGGTCAGGAAGTAGGTCATGGCCTGAAGATTGAAACATATATATGCAGTGTGTTGTTGGTGTTGCTGTTGGTGTTGGTGGTGTGGTTATGCAATGTGTGGCGGTGTGGGAGGCAGTGGAGTCAGAGAACAGGAGGGGATGCGCAGCAGTGGCAGAAGCAAGGATGGCACGCCACCAATGCCCGGGTGCGCGGCTGAGCCCCGCGGGCGGGCACCAGGCAGGGCCGCGCAGGCGCCCGGCGCAGCCAGCGCGGCGCCAGCTCACCGCCACCCCGCTGTCGTGCGCCTTAAAGGACAGCTTGGCGGCAATCTCGCGGTCGGGTCCCTTCATGGGCGCCCGAGAAGGGTCCCACACTGCAGGCCAGCAGACCAGCACGAGGAGCAGGGTGCGCAGCGCAGAGGTCAAAAGATGGGGCTGCTTCCCCGCCCCGCCGACTGCCCGAACCGTCGCTGCGAGCTCTGGGTGGCCGCTGCTGCGCCAGCTCCGGCTGCCCGCCCCGCCCGGCACGGCTGCAGCGGCGAGGCGCGGGCGTGCCCACCTGCCAGCGTGCCGTCTGCGCTGGCGGACAGCAGCATGTCGGGGCCGCCGGGGGCCTCGCTGGCCAGCGGCAGCATGGCTGTGACCGCCTTGCCGTGGGCGCCGCTCAGCTTGGCGTACACGGTCATTGTGTCGGGGCTGATGAGGAAGATGCTGCCGCCAGAGGTGCCCACAGCCATGATGGGAGCCAGCCCCGGCTGCACCAGTGAGCAGCAGGGACGGCACGAGCAGGGCCGCACAAGCAGGGTTGCGATGCTGGAGGGTGCCCGCCCGCCAGCCAGCGAGCAGGCGGCGCTGGATGCAGGGGCGGCGGCGCGGCGCGGGCGCTGCCGCGGGCCCCGAGCCTCGCCTGCTTCATGCCCGCCTGGCTGCCGGGCGCGGAGTAGCCCAGCAGCCCCGGCAGGTTGAGCAGCAGGAAGGCGAGGCAGGTGGGCGCCTTGGACTCGAAGCAGGCCGCCCGAGGGATGTCCCGGCTGTCGGCGGAGGCCAGGTCGTGCATCACCACCTGCAGGTCGACTCAGGAGAAAGGGATGAGGCAGGAGAGAGAGGATGATGCAGGAGAAAGGTATAATAAATACATGTGGGCTGCAGGCCCGTCTGTCGTGTTCTGCAGGGCTTCGTGGTCCGACCATGCACCACCCTTGGGGACCCTCAGTGCAGCACAGCACGCGGGCAGCCGGGCCTGAGCAGGCAGCATGGCCAGCAAACAAGCGCAGCAGCGCACTGGCGGCGCCTGTCCGGGCAAACGACCAGCCGCACGCACCTTGTTCTCGCAGGCGACCACCAGCCACCGCTTGCCCTGCAGCCCCTTACACTTGCCTGCAGCAGCAGGTGCGCTGACTGGTTTGCAGGCGGAAGCAGAGGCAGCAGCACCGCGGGTCATGCCCTCCTGCCCTCGCCAACCCGTGCAGGCAACCCGTGCAGGCCGCAGCGTCCCCGCTGGCGACTCACCCAGGTAAGGTATGGTGCGGTCATCGCTGGCGCCATACTGCATCCAGTGCTGCCTCGCAATCTGCCAGAAGCAGGAGTCCATGTCGAGGAACTTGACATCCCTGACCAGGCCCGAGGCGGTGCCCTTGGCCGCCAGGCTGGCCTCTTGCATCGCTGCTGTCGCGGCGGACAGCCCAGCGGCTGCGGCGCCGCGGTCGGCGCGCTGCCGCAGCGCCGCCTCCTGCAGCGCAGCCTCGTCCGCGCCTCCCAGCTGCACGTCGTATATCAGCTGCAGGGGCGGCGCGGGGGAGGGGAGCAGAGCGAGGCAAGCACAGTCAATGGCGGCGGCGGGCGGGGGCGGTCGGTTGGGCGCCATGGTTGCGGGGCGGCAGGGCTCCCAGCAGCGGCGCATTCTTGCCTCGTCGCGCTCCCAGTCCCACACGCAGACGGTGCTATTCCGGTCCACATAGGCCAGCCAGCTTTGGACAGGGTGCATCTCAACCCTGTCCACCTTCTCCTTCGTGCTGCGGATCGCCTGAACATGAAGCAGCTCAGGGGTCCGATCAAAGGCCAGCCGCGTGGGGGGAGGGGGCGAGGTCTCCGCCATCTCGGCGATCGAGGCCCCCTCACTGCACAAGGCCCTGTGGTTGAGGTGGTTTGACGGCCGGAAGTGATCTGATCGCTGCAGCAGGCGGCTCCACAGCCCTTCACCGCCGCGCTGGCAGGCAGCGGCGCCAGCAGGGCGCCCCATTCTCCCTCTCTTGGCTACCTCTTCTCCTTTACAGCACTCCAACCACCCCGCACAAGGCGTTTCCAGCCCCTCAACTGCCTGCCTGTGCCCTACACCACAATAATCTTCACCGATTGTTGTCAGAAAGCACTTGGCTGAGTGCGCAGACGCAGATATGCCCGTGGGAGGCAAGCTGGTGCTCAAGGGAGGGCTGCGCGTCACGGTAAGTTGCCAGTGCTGGCGGCGGGAGCGACGCCCACAGGCGGCAGCCAGTAACAGCGGCGGACAGGGGCCAGCCACCAGCGTTTTCATTCCTGCCGCCTGCAGAGCACAGGCGTGGAGAAAAAGAAGAAAAAGAAGAAGAAGGCCGAGAAGGAGGTGACAGAGGAGCAGAAGAAGCAGCAGGAGGAGGCACGTGAGTGGCGAGCCGTCTTGGCACAGCCGCACCGCACTCACGGCCTCCTGCCCTGTCTTCCGCGCCACCTCCACCCAGCTGAACGTCAGGCTGGTCGATGCTGCTTGCAGTCAAGGCGTCGGGCGTGTCGGTTATGAGCGGCAAGAACTACGAGGAGGAGTTTGCTCTGGAGATGGCCAAGGTGAAGACGGGCAAGGCCAAGGCGACGCCGTGGGGCAGCGGCTACGCGGCAGCGCCCGAGATCCTGCATGGTGAGCCCTGCTGTTGGCAGGTGCCATGGCAATGACCGCTGCTGCCGCAGCCTGTTGAGTCCGCCGTGTCTCCTGCTGGCCACCCACTTGCTGCTGTGCTGCCGTCACAGTTCAGCCGGTGCATATCAAAGCTGAACTTGGCTGCTCTAGTCTCTGCTGCCGCTGAGCCCTCTCCACCACCTTTCTCCTGCTGCCAGGCTACACAAAGAAGGTCAAGGGAAAGACGGCGGAGGAGCGGCTGGACATGCGGGCGGCGATGAAGGCAGACAAGTTTTGCAAATGAGCAGCCTCCGGATCAGTCGGGGCCGGCGACACGTTCGGAAGGCGGTTGCGGCGCCACGTGCCTCCCCACGACAGTTTCTGTGCTGTCCTGCGCAGCTACCCAATCACCATTTTGTACAACTATCTTGTGCTACAGTGATCCCACTGATCAGCCTGCATCCTGCACGTCGGTGACGAAGCGGCAGCTCAGCGACAGCGGCAGCGGCCGAGAGCTGCATGCATGCACGGTGCTGCACCATCATATGCACTTGAGCCACACGCTCTCTCACCTTGGCTAACAGTGATGCGGAATAGAAGCAAGCGGCAGCTGCACTGTGATGCGATTTAGCCGCCCAGCTCAATTCTCGCAGCCACCCCCCTCCATCGAGATCCACCAGCACCCTACACATCGATGCCGCTCATTGTGATCAGCGGCCTGCCCTGCAGCGGCAAGAGCACCGCCGCGGCTGCTCTGGCCGAGGTCTGCAGGCAGCGGGGCCAGGAGGTGCAGGTGGTGGACGAAGACTCGGTGCACCTGCAGCGTAACATCAGCTACGCAGGTGGGCAGCAAGACGGTGGCGGCGGCGGCGGCTCTGCCTGCCGGCAGTGTCTCCTCGCCTTTGGTTCATCGTCTGCCATAACCAATACCCTGTGCCCAGCCCAGCCCCACTCTACGCTCCCGGTCACCACGTCTGCCGCTGATTGTGGCCCTCCACCGATCCTCATCTCACCCCCAAGCAGATGCGGCGAGCGAGAAGGTGGCGCGCGGCACGCTTCTGTCGGCCATGGACCGCTGCCTCACCCGCAGCCGCATCGTGATCTTTGACACCCACAACAACATCAAGGGCTACCGCTACCAGCTGTGGTGCATCGCGCGTCAGGTGGGGCACGCTGGGTGGTCGGCGCAGGCTGGGAAAGGGCTCGCCTGGCGTCACACCGGCAGGGCAGCGCCGCAGCTGCGTTGCGAGCACCGGACGTGCGTGCTCACGAATGCCTGCTTACCAGAGATTGGTGTCCACCATTGGTGCTATCCCTCCCACCTATGGTGTTGCAGGCTGCCACACGGTACTGCCTAGTCCACGTGGACACGCCGCCAGACACGTGCCGGCAGTGGAACCAGCAGCGCGACGCGGCCGGCGCCTACAGCGAGGCGATCTTTGAAGACCTGGCCTGCAGGTGGGGCCATGCAGGGCTGGGGATGGCTGTGCTGCTTGTTTCCACCGGAGGATGCTCAGCAGAATGTGAGAGGACCAGCTGCAGTGCACCTGCCAGCGCCCCCCACCTGCTCAGCGAGGAGCGCCTCCTTTCTGCTGCCGTGCCCGCAATGCTGCAGGTTTGAGCGTCCAGACTCCCGAAACCGATGGGACTCGCCCCTCTTCACGCTGCGCCCGCTGCTGGGCAGCAGCCAGATGCAGGAGCAGCTGGATGCGATATCGGCGGCGGTGGGGGATGCTCCGCGGCAAGCAGCAGCGGCGGCGGCAGCGGGATCGCAGGGAGAGGCGGCGGCGGCGGCAGGCGCAGCAGACGGTGCGCCGCCGGTGCTGCTTGCCAAGAAGCTCACGCCTCATGTGGCTACAGACACCACAGCATCCAAGCTTTCAGGTGATGGCAGTAGGATTTGCGCAGGTGCCACGCACAAACCCTCGCTGCTGCCTTGCTGTGGGCCCGCCAGCCGATGTCAGCATGTTGCCAGTCTGGCCCTGCTCTGCTGACTCACCCCCAATCCTGCCCCGCGTGCAGCCACCAACCTGCAGCACGAGATAGACAAGGCGCTGCAGCAGGTGCTGGACCGGGTGGCAGAGGCGCAAGCGGCGGCGGGCAGCGGCGCCCCGGGCGTCGTCACATTCCCCAGCAGCAGCAGCGGCGGCGGCGGCGGCGGCGAGGGCTCCTCGCTGCCCCCTCTAGACATGTACCGGCCGGTGAGGCGGGCTGGGCTCGCTGGAATGCTGCTGGCAGCCATGCTGCTGGCAGCCAGCCATGCCTTGCATTGCTGTGCTTGCCAGCCCGCTCCTCGCTGCCACCCTGGCCTCGCTGCCGTGCCATTTGGTGCCTGCTCATCGCGCCTGAGCTACCACCGCCACCACGACCACCACACACGCACATGTACACCCACACCGCCGCCAACAGCAACAGACGGCACTCTGCTCGGCACCCTGCTGCCTCCCCTGGCTGGCTGCAGATGTTCCTGCCCGAGGTGCGCCGCCACAAGCGCGGCTTCATGAAGCTGGCCACCAACCAGACCTTCATGCGCATGCGGGACGCGGCGGCGGCGCAGCGCCTGTTCATACAGTACCTGCGGGACCAGCTGGCGGCGGCGGGGTGACTGGCAGGCGTGCATGGCATACTGGCGTACTGGCTGGATGCCTCGCCGCCGCCAGCAGCAGGGCGGCGGGCGGTCCGTGCTCCGTGCCCTGGGTTTGCGCTGTGGCCAGCTGGCAGCGTGTAAGCGAGCCAGCTGTTGGTCGTTACACCGTCAACAGGTAGAACGGCGGGCATGCAGGCAGGCAGGCACGCGCAGCATGACCGTCCCGCCGGGGCTACCTCATCCCCAACGCCTGCGCCGCCGCCTCACTGCAGCCGCGCGCCGCCGCACCAGCTGGGCGTCGCCCTGCGGGGCAGGTGCCTGATGTAGCCGCTGTCCTTGGGCGCGCGCTCCTCGCTGAGCGCCGCCAGCTGGCGCATGGCCGCCGCCGCCGTGGCCTGCTGCAGGCGCCGCGGGTCCCGCTCCGCCGCCCCGCCGAACTGCTGCGAGGCGGCGCGCTGCAGCGCCTCCACGCGCGCCGCCTGCTGCGCCGCTAGCTCGCCCCGCCTCGCCGTCTGCACCGCGCGGCGCTGCAGCAGCTGCTGGCTGCGGTGGCGCAGGCGCTGCCTGGCGGCCGGGTCCAGCGGCGCCGAGCCCACGCTGCTGCCGCGGCTGCTCTCTGCAGAGGGGGCCTCGTGTTGGCTCTGGCCGTCAGCCGCACCCTTCCCCTGCCGCCGCTGCTCCAGCAGCTGCCGGTTCTCCTGCTGCCGCCGCTGCCGCGCAAGCAGCTCCCGCTCCCGCCGCTTCTGCTGCTCAGCCTCGTGCTGCCGCCGCTCCTCCACCCGCCGCTCCTCCCTGGCCGCCTTCCAATCTGCCAGTGCAGCACGATGCCGCTCCCTCTCCTCCGCCGCCTCCCGCTCCTGCTGCCCTACCTCTGCCAGCTGGCCCGTCCAAAGCTGCTGCTGCTGCTGCTCCAGAAGAGCCGCCTGCTGCGCCTGCCGCTGCGTGCGCCAGCGCTGCACAGCCAGCCGCTTGCTGAGCTGCAGGCGTTGGAGCTCCTCGTGCCACCTGGCGTGCCGCTGCACGTCGTCCGCGCTGTGCAGCAGGCTCAGCTCCTCTGAGCACAGCTGGACGCAGTGGGCATAGTTGCCGCGGCATGCCCTGAGGATGCGCTCAAACTCTGCATGGTCGTCTGGGTGCCACCCGCCTGCAGGTGGCAAGGCCACACCCTCCAAGAAGGTCAGAGGTGAGCTCGAGATGCGGCGCTGGACAGCCAACCAGCATACCGCTTCCGTGCGGCAGAGCCAGCCTGCAGTCTTCCCAGTGGGGGTGCTGCGGCATGAGCCCACCTGTCGGCCCGTGACGCTGCTGGAAAGCATCGTGGGCGGCGACCTCGGGCGGCAGGCAGTCTGCACCTGGCGCCGCGGCGGCGGCACCGGCTTGCTGCGCCGCTCGGGCAGAGCTCGCATGCGTGCCGTCGCTGCGCGTAGGGGCCAGCAGCTGCTGCACTTGCAGGGTCGCCTCATCATACTCAGCTGCAAGCTCCACCTCTGCCTGTGCCAGCTCCTCCAGCTGCGCATCGCAAGTGGCCTGCCAGGCCGCTTGCGCCGCAGTGCACTGCTGCTGCCGCCGCTCCAGCGCCTGGCCCGCCAGTGGCCCCCCCGTCGCCAGCAGCGCGCTTGCTGCGCTCAGGTGCCTGGCCAGCTGCGCGCGAATGTGCTGCACCGATGCGCCGTCTCTCTGGGTGCGCAAGCCGGCGTCCGGGTGGGCTGCGCTGGCGCCGGCGCCCTCTCTGGCGGTCCCCAGCTCATCCTCTTGCCGCGCCAGCTTGTTCCAGTGCTTGGCCCACTGCTGCCAGTCCATTCTGCGTGCGGGGAGCCGCTGGGGTCGGCGACAAGTTGCGGTCAACCAGGTCCCGCCCAATCGGGATGCCTGGATTGGGTGATGAGCCTTGCCCTCTCACTGGTGAACTAGAAGGGCTTAACGGTCCCGTAAGGGAGCGAAGCGACACCCGCCATTGGCCACGTCGGCATCCCACCGCGGTGCACCTCAGCTCCTTGGACTCGAATCGGGCTGCACTCTTGACTTGCGCAGGACGCCAATTGATCCACAGAAGCCATGGCGCGCGGGGAGGGGCAGGTCAACCTCGATCGCATACTGGCCCGCAAGCCGCTCTACCCAGCCGAGCGCCAGGCAGCGCCGGCGACAGTTTGCGTGACAGGTAAGTTGAAAGGAAGACCGCCAGGCAACCGCCCGAAAAATGGTGTGGGACAGGCGGCACCGCCTTTGCCGCCGCCAGGCGCCACTGCAGAACAATCCAGCTTGCATCTGCCTCTTCAACGAATGGCCCTGCTCTTGCAACAGGTGGGGCCGGCTACATCGGGTCACGCATTGTTGCGCGGCTGCTGGCGGCGGGCCACACCGTGCACGCCACCCGGCGGGCCATCGGGGACGACGACGCGGCCATCGAGGCGCTGCAGGCGCTGCCGGGAGCAAAGCAGCGGCTTCGCTGGTTCGAAGCCGACCTGAAGCAGGCAGGCAGCTTTGATCCTGCTGTGGCCGGCTGCAGGTACGACCTTGGCTGCTGCTGTGTGCCCGTGTGGGCGACAATGTTGCCATTGCATGCCTGCATCACGTGGGCACCCCTGTGCTTCTGCTACAAGGGGATCCTCAGCCGGCCAGCCGGCGCTGCTACCGAAGCTCCACATGCTGCCAGTGCCCTGCCAGTGCAGGTATGTGATCCATGCTGCCGGCGTGGTGAGCCTCAACGCCCCCAAGAAGGTCGCCTACTCGCATGTGATCGAGCCCACGCTGCGCGGCATCGAAAACGTGCTGAGCGCTGTGAACAAGACAGCCAGCGTGGAGAAAGGTGGGCAGCTGGTTGGAGCAGTGCGGGGACAGGCACAACGGCCCATGCGCAGCGCTTCAGGCGGGGCACAGCCGCTCAGGCGCCGTCTGTGGTCATGATTTGGCGGCCCACCTGCCACCCGAGGTGCTGGCCCTTGCCCGCATGCGCAGTGGTGCTCACCTCCTCGCTGGCCGCCATCTCTGCCGAGTTCACCGAGCGTGGCCCGGGGCATGTGTACACGGAAGCCGACTGGACCACCAACTTTTGCGACCTGGAGGAGCCGTATGTGACGTGAGGCCCCAGCCCCCGCTGCGCTGCGCTTGGCTGGGCGCCAAATGGAAAGCGCAGCTGATCGAATGTCCGAGCCTTGCTGGGCGAGCCGTGCTGGGCGTCCTGCCTCACGCAACCAGTGGTGCAGCGATGTGGCAGCCGACGACAGTGACCTCCTGCTGCCCTGCAGGTCAAAGGCGCTGGCGGAATGGCAGGCCTGGGCCATCGCCTCCCAGCAGGACCACTGGCGCCTGGTGGCCATCTGCCCCAGCCACGTGTATGGCCCGCCGCTCACCGCCAACCTCAAGTGTGGTGAGCATGCGGCCAGGCGCCAGCGGCCGTTGGCAGCACAGTGAGACTGCCCGTTCCTGTGACTGCATCCTTTCCTGGAGTGCATCCTGCACCTCTGCAGCACCAGTGGCCACCATCAAGAACCTGCTGGACGGCACCTGGTGGCCCTTCACTGCCCCCACCGGTGCGAGCTGCGTTCCCCTGGTTGCCCCAGCCTGACCGTGCTGGTCAGCTGCACCCTTTCCACAGCATGCAGCTGGCGCCAGGGGTCACTTGATCCCGCCCGCAATCCCCTGCCTCCCTCCCTTCAGAAACCGTCACATACACAACCGTGCACACAACATTCCTGCCCACCCTGCTCCACAGGCCTTGGCATGGTGGACTTGGATGATGTGGCGGCGGCGCACGCGCTGGCCATGGTGTTGCCTGAGGCGCAGGGGCGCTACGTGTTGTGCGAGCGCTTTGCCCTCATGTCTGAGATGGCTGCCATGATGAGGCGAGTCCCGGGCTGGAGACTTTGCTTGTTGTAGCTTGCTATGCTCAGTGCGCTGCTGCATGACCGGTATGCGTTGCGATGCCTGGCCAGCCTGGCATGCGTGTGATGCGCCGCATGCAGGGAGATGTACCCTGCCTACTGGGTGCCGCACCTCACACTGCCCTTCTGGGCCACCGCCGCGCTGCTCACAATGACGGGCATCATGAGGCAAGCATTGCATCCCGTGCCACTGGCACCGGCGGGGGTGGCCGGAAGCTGGAGGGGCACCTGGGCCGCCTCCACATGTCCACCTGCTTCCATGTTGCTTCTTGGCTGCCGTCGAACCCCAGTGTTGTTTTGCCTGCCCTCTGCCTGCTGCCCGCTGTCCGGGTGTGCAGCTACAGGTGGGTGAAGACGATGTGGCGCCAGCGGGCAGAGGTGGACTGCAGCAAGGCTCGTTCCGAGCTGGGCCTGAGCTTCATCCCTCTGGAGCAGGTTTGTGTGGGCAGGGCTGGGAGGTGGTAGGTGGCGTGGCAGTGAGTGATGTTGCTCATATTGGCCGCATTGATACCAGCCGCCTGATTGAGGAAGGATACTGGAGTCAAGCCATGGCTGGCGGCCGGCTGCCATGCAGAGCCTGCGCGACTTTGCTGAGCGGCTCATCGAGCTGGGCGTGCTGCCCCGCCTGCCTGCCGCTGGAGGCGCCGTCGCGGCGAAGTCGAAGAAAGCTGCATAGACGGCTGCTGGCAGCTAGGCGGGTAGAGGTTGCACCTGGGCTTTTGCCGAAGTCTTGCTGCCACTGCAACCCAGGGAGCTGCAGACAGCACAGACGGCACCGCCCGGCGGCAGGGGCACCCAGCATAATGAAGGTACCGGTATGTATGTATTCAAAATACCATGCACTGGTAGTTATAAGACTTGATGTTAAGCTCACCTGGAGTTACGCAAGAAGCATACCGGTGGCTGTCTGCTCGGGCTCGCGGCGGGTGCCGCCGGCGGCGACGCCACGTCACCAACTCAAGGAAAAGTCTCGCAAAGCCTTGGAGCATGTCCTAGTCGCGCCGTATCATCCAATTGCCTGCATCGAGGGGCGTCAGCAGCGATGGAGGCCCGCGGGCAGGTCAACCTCGATCGCATGCTCTCCCGCAAGCCGCTTCACGATGCGGAGAGGCAGGCAGCGCCGGCCACAGTATGCGTCACCGGTAAGTCGGTCAGAGGAGACCGGGCGAGCAGCGACCCTGGGCGACCAGGGTGGTGCCCCGCCGCCTGCTGCCGCCGCCCGCCTCCCAGGCACCCGTTCTGCAAGGCACCTCTCAACCACGCTGCCTCCTGTTTTCAGGCGGAGCCGGCTACATCGGGTCGCGCATTGTTGCGCGGCTCCTGGCGGCGGGCCACACTGTGTACGCCACCCGCCGCGCTGCCGGGGACGACGAGGCGGCCATTGCGGCATTGCAGGAGCTTCCTGGGGCGCAGGAGCGGCTGCGCTGGCTTGAGGCTGACCTGATGCAGGCAGGCTCCTTTGACGCCGCTGTCGCAGGCTGCAAGTGAGCGTGCTACCCGCAGGAGCTGGCCTGCCTGCAGCTTGTGCACCGGCATGGCTCATCCAAACACCAACCAAGCGGCTCTGAGCATCAAACCGCATGCTCGCTGCCTGCTCGCCTGCCTGCCACTCCGCAGGTATGTGATCCACACTGCCGGGGTGGTGAGCCTCAATGCGCCGCAGCGGCTGGCCTATTCTCGCGTGATAGAGCCCACGCTGCACGGCATCGAAAACGTGCTGAGCGCCGTGAACAAGACAGCAAGCGTGGAGAAAGGTGGGCAGCTGGGCAGCAGGCTGTCCTGCCACCCTGCCAGCCTGCCACCCATGCAGGCAGCAAACACGGCACAGCAAAGCAGCCACAGACCACAGTGCCATGCAGACAACTAACCGTGTGATGTGGTCCTGCTCTCCTTTGTTTGTTGCAGTGGTGCTCACCTCCTCCCTGGTGGCTTCCTCTTCCGATTTCCACGATCGCGGCCCCGGCCACGTGTACACGGAAGGCGATTGGAACCTGGGCTTCATGCAGCTGGATGAGCCCTACGTCACGTGAGCAGCTGCCTGCATCTAGTGACTCCTGGTGGAGATCTTGCACCGCTGACAATGGTTGGCTGGGGGGAGCAGCATTTTGCCATGAACACACCAGCCACGTGCTAGCCAACGACAGCGACCTCCCTGCTGCCCTGCAGGGCCAAGGTGCTGGCGGAGTGGCAGGCCTGGGCCATCGCCTCCCAGCAGGACCGCTGGCGCCTGGTGGCCATCTGTCCCGGCAACACCTACGGGCCACCCATGGACATCAGCCCCAACAGCGGTGCGGCGCTGCAGTTGCACCACCAGAAGCTGAGCAGATCTGCAGCAGTACCATCAGGGCTGAGTGGTGCTGGATGCAGCCTGCCGTGCTCAGTGCCGTCCTGTCTGCAGTGCACATGCGTTGAGCATGTGACCCGCCATGGTGTGTGCATGCAGGCCCTGTGCCGTCGATGATCAAACAGATGGATGGCACTTTCTACCCTTTCGTGGCCCCGCTGGGTGCGCTGTGCTGCTGCCTGGCGCCTCCCTGCCACTTGCGGGCGCTGGAACATCTTGCAAGTCCCGAGCGGGGCCGCCTGCCTTGCAGGGCTTGTCCCGGTATTCCATCTGGTATCTGCTCACCCCAACGTTCCACCCTGGTCCCTGCCGGCAGGGCTGACGACTGTGGATCTGGATGATGTGGCAGCAGCGCATGTGCTGGCCATGGTGCTGCCAGAGGCGCGGGGGCGCTACCTGCTGTGCGAGCGCGGCACTCTCATGTCTGACATAGCCGCCATGCTGCGGTGAGTGCTGTGCTGCGCTGTGCTGTGCTGCGCTGTGCTTGTTGCTGCGCCTGTACGCTGGGCTCTGCGCTAGAGCGCTGCCAACAGGGCGGCTGGTGAACAGGACTCCAGTGGAAGCGTCCACCCCAGCCCATGCCAGGTCGTTTCAGCAGTGTTTTCTGCTCTGCTGGACTGCATGCATGCAGGCAGATGTACCCAGCTTACTGGGTGCCGCACATCGTGCTGCCATTCTGGGCCGCCGTGCCGCTGCTGGCACTGATGGGCATCAGAAGGTGAGATCGCAGCGGGTCATTGGCGCAATCTGCCCAGCTGAAGAGGCAGCGCAGATTGCATGCAGCTGCAGCGCAATTGGCCTGCTGCCGCAGCATAAGCAGCAGGCTCTCCAGCTGCAGCAGGCCGGCTCGCCCCGTTCTCGCTGCCCATGCAGCTTCAAGTGGATGCGCAGCCTGTGGAACAAGCAGGGCGCGGTGATTGACTGCAGCAAGGCGCGGCGGGAGCTGGGCCTGCAGTTCATCCCGCTGGAGCAGGTGAAGGCGCACCGTGGACAAGGGGAAGCCATGAGGGGTCATGAGATGCCGTTGCTGTGTACTGGCTTGCCAGCGTGTGCGGTTCATGCTCAGCTGCAGAGCGCAATCCCTCTGGCTGGCTCGCTTGTCGCGGCCCTCACCGTGCCTCCCTCGCCTTGCTGCAGACTCTGCGGGAGATGATGGATCGGCTGATTGATCTGGGCATCCTGCGCCGCATCCCAGCCATCAGCACCGCCCCCGCGGCGCTGCCGCTGCCAGCTGGCGCCGCGCAGGCGGGCCCCGCCACCGGCGCGGCACACATGGTGGCAGCCAAGGCGGCAGAGGCGGAGGCGGTGGTGGGGGCCGCGTTGAAACAAGCTGCCAAGAAGCTGGCCTGAGGAGGGGTGGCGAGACGGTGCTTTGGCGGCGGGCGAGACGGTGCGTTGGCGGCGGGACGCCTACCAGTAGTGCAGCCCAACTTTTCTCCTCAAACATAGAACAGGCTTCGTTGCATTCTTCATGTGACAGAGGCGTCGCAAGAAGCGATCGCTGAGTAATAGCGGCGGGGCTTGAAGGCGCTCCACGGGCCATCTCCGCCAGCTTTTCCCAACCTCTCATGGTGTCCGGGCCAGTCGGAGCGCCCGAGGATTAAGGCCGCGACACCAGCTGCTGCGCGGGTGCGCGCCCAAGCCGGGGCATTTGAGGCGGCGGTCGAGGGCAGGCGGGCGGCCGGTGGCCGCCACCGCCGCGGCCGACACCTCTGTTGCATTTCTCCCTGCCAAATGGCAACACATCCCGTCCACCAAGCGCTGCCCGGGCCAGCCTATGCCGCTCCTGATCAGCATGTTGAGGACGCGGCGGCGGCGGCAGCACACGCGGCGGCATCCGCACGCGACGCGGCCGCTCACGTCGCGGGGCTTGCAGCCTACTACACCTGCCCCCGCTGCCAGCTGGACCGCCCCGTCGTCGAGTTCCTTCTGGGCGACACCTCGGCGCCCACGCTCAGCACCCACTGCCACGCCTGCATGTACCAGCAGCGGAGCGAGGCGATGCAGCAGCTGCTGGCGGCGCAGGTTGGTCGGCAGGCTGGGGGGCATGCTCCAGCAGGCAGTACAGCGCCGTAAATGCAAGGCGCTGTGCTGTCTGCTTCTGGGCGCCTGCTGGACACTAATAGGGCGATTCTCGGCTATGGGCAGCTGGCCAAACCTATCCTCCAGCCCAGCATCTTGGCATTCCTGCACGGGCGGTCCCGCCACGCTGCTGTGCAGGTGGTGGATCCAACGGCGGCCCTGCCCCACCACCAGGCGGCCGCCGTGGCGGCAGGCCTGCACTTGCAGGAAGGCGCCGTGCTGCCACCAGCCGGCGAGGCCGCCCACTTCCTGCAGCAGCAGCAGCAGCATTCGCTGGCGGAAGCCGCAGCGCTGGCAGCGGCGGCGGCGGCGACAGCGGCGGCGGCACAACAGCAGCAGCAGCATGAGCAGCAGGTGAGGAACGGCTTGGGCAGCGGCGCCATGGCAGCCTGGGGTCTGAGTCAGGACGGAGACGGCAGGGCAGGCTTTGGCGGCGCGGAAGCTGCCGCTGTGCCCTCGACCCACGCTGCGACTGCAGCAGCAGCAGCAGGGGCACAGGCTGGTGCTGTTCGGAATCTGGAGCCGGGCGATGGCAGCCCAGCGCTGTTGCCAGAGAAGACGTGCATGCACTGCGGGGGCACCAAGCCAGTGAGCAGCTTCCGGGGCAGCAACAGCAGGGACGACCGGCTGCAGAACCGTTGCAAGGTGTGGCTGCCCAGCCCCATCACAGCCGAGCACCTCCGGCTGCATATGTGCTATGCTTCACGCATGTTTTGCCTTTCGCTGTCGTCTCCCAGACCTCCCTGCAAGCCTGCATTGTCCCGTGTACCGCAGGATTGCGAGGCAGAGCTGGGGTGGGGAGCAAAGCGCGACAAGGGCGCTGCCCCCGTGGTGAAGGTGTCCCACAAGCTGTGCCGGCGGTGCGGCCAGGACAAGGCTGCGCCTCTGTTCTTCACTTCCAAAACGTCGCTGGACGGGCTGTGCACCTACTGCAAGGTAAGCCCTAGTGCTCGGCTGCACTCTTCTACGCTGGCACCGTGTCCTGCTTGACATTGGCTGATTCAAGCCTGCTGCTCACCTGTCACTGCCTGCTACTTGCCGCCGCTTGCTCTTTGACACTTCCAGAATTGCCTCCTCTTGATAGATAGAGCATGCTGGCCTGGGGCCCTGGCTGATTTTTTTCTTTCTACTGTTCCCACCCCGCTGCTGTGTGTGCAGGAGTGTCAGAAGGGGCTGAACCAGGCGGCGAGGCTGAAGAAGCGGGTCAGGGCCGGCCCTGAGGTCCGCCAGCCCTGCATCCCTCGCCGCTGCTGTGTGGCCAGCAGTGTCGTTGCTTGGTTCCGCAGCGTCCAGCATGGCCTGTCCCTCTGCCTGTCGTGGCAGCGAGGCAACCGACCCTCAGCTCTGCGCTGCCGCTGCTGGCGTGCCGCCCCGTGTGTGCAGGAGGCGCAGGTGGCTGAGGAGAAGGAGTGCCGGCTGTGCAAGGAGACCAAGGCCGCCGCCGACTTCTTCCGATCCAAGGACAATGCGGATGGCCTCTTCTCCTACTGCCGCCCGTGAGTTGACCTGAGTTCCAACTGTTGACCCTGTGGTGCCCCTTGACCTCCCTTTGGGTCTCCGAACTGACTGTTCAAGTCATGCCTCACTCGCTCCATCGCGAGCATGCTGCGCTGGTGAACTCGCGTGTTGGCAGTTGTTGCATTCCAGCAGGTCTGAAGGATGTCGCCCTCGCTACAGGTGTGCTGCCATGCGCAACAACGAGAGCAAGCGACGGCGGCGGGCGCAGCTGCGGCTGGAGCGACAGAAGGGAGGCGCACAGGCTGCGGCTGCGGCTGACGGGGGCAGCGTCAGCGCGGCAGGCAACAGTGCTGTTGCTGCTGGCGGTACGGATGGCATGGTCGAGGCTGACAGCCGCCCTGCAGCAGCTGCAGCAGCTGCAGCAGCTGCAGCAGCAAGGTTAGTGCCCCCTGGCGTGCACGACACAGCTGCGGCCGCGGCCGCCGCTGCAGCAGCTGCCACTGCTCGGCAGGAGCGGCTTCACGAGTGGCAGCAGCAGCAGCAGCAACAGCAGCAGCAGCAGCAGCAGCAGCAGCAGCAGCAGCAGCAGCAGCAGCAGCAGCAGCAGCAGGAACAGGCTCGGTACGAGCAGCAGTATGCAGAGCAGGCGCAGCTGCAGCACTATGCCTATGCAGACAGCCTGCATGCAGAAGGCAGTGGCTACGAGCAGCAGCCGTTTGATGCCCCATCGGCAGCGGCTGAGGCTGCGACCCAGCAGTACCACGTCCAGGCGATGCCGCAGTACGCAGAAGCGCAGTACCATGGCCAGCCCGACTATGTGGTAGCAATGGCTGCTGCAGCCGCGGCGGCAGCAGGTGCGGGAGGAGAGTACGCAGAGCAGCAGCAGCAGCAGCAGCAGTATGAAGCGGCCGCGGCAGCGGCTGCGCACTATGGCACCGCTGAAGGTCAGTATGGGGATGGTCAGGGCTACCAGCTTCAGCACTATGCGCAGGAACAGCCGCCGTACAACTACATGGATGATGCAGGCGTTGGGCAGCCATTTGATGCAGTGCAGTATGCAGCAGCTGCTGCCGAGGCGGGGAACCACCCCCACTATGGTGCAGCCTCCATTGTGCAGCAGCAGTTTGGAGCTGAGCAGCACCATTCCTATGCAAGCGCACTGGCGCGCTGCGAGGTGCAGCCAGAGCAGTATGCAGGGCAGGGGCAGCAGGAGCAGCAGGCATATGCGGAGCGAGATCCCTATGCCGCGGCCGCGGCCGCTGCTGCTGCCGTCGCCGCCCAGCACCAGCAGCACCTGCAGCAGCAGGCATACATGGATTCGCGGCAGGTGCCGGAACAGCAGCAGCAGCAGGAGCAGCAGCGATATGCCTCGGCCGCCGCCTCGGCTTTCCAGTTTCACAATGAGGTGCCGTCTGCTGGTGAGGGCGGAGGCGCCGACTCGGCAGCGGCGGCGTACAGGGATGCTGTTGAAGAGGCAGCTGCGGCCTCTACCGTTGTGGCCGCTGCTGCCCTGTACGATGCCTATGGATACCTTCCCGGCCAGCATGCTGGGGGCAGTGCGCATCAGGCGCCCACACAGGGAGCAGGCCAGCAGCAGTCAGGCCAGCGGCACATCGGCGAGGAGCAGGTGGTGCAAGCGTCATGCTACTCGGGGCCAAAATTGGCAGTGTAAATGATTACTCTGTGTACTGTTGATCTTCATCAATGACCTATTTATTCAGATGTCAATTTGATTCGCTTTTTGCTTTACAGTGTGGAGGCGGTCGGGCGGCGGCGCCTGGCGCGCCTGCTGCGCCAGCGATGCACAGACACCTGCTGTTGCGCCTGAGCTTGTTGACACCCCTCTTCTCTTTCGAGTTAAACCAGAGCTTACGAGCGCGCGAGGAGCTCCTGGCGGCAATCGCGAGGCGCCCACACTCTCGGGGGCGCGCCTTGGAGCGAGGGACCCGCCCCTCTAAGGATCGAGAGCAGCTTGCTGTACCGCCAGGGCTCCTCTGGTGCCATCGGCGGCGACTACAAGGCCGCGCACCGGTGCCCCCGCCGTCGCTGCCATCCACGCGTGGCGGCACGCTAGCACGTGGGGAAGAGCAGTGGCCATGGGCGGCCCAGCCACCCAGCCGGCCGGCTACCAGCTGACCGCCGATGCCAGCGGCCGACGCACCAGCAGCGGCGGCACCTCGAGCAGTTCGCGCAGCGGCAGGGGCGGCGCAGCACCGGCGCCCATCGCGGAGCTGTCGGTGCCGCTGAGTGCCTCCAAACTGGCACGCAAGGACACACCAACTCTACAGGTGGGTTGCTGCGGGCATACATTGGATGCTGCATGTGTCGCTGCGGTCCCAGATGCTTCCAGCTTTGGGCGCAGCAGCCATTCTCCAGCCTGGATGACTCCGCCTGCCTGCGCCCGACGCAGGTGCGCCAGCGGCCGCGCCTGGCGACGGGGGCGGCCCTGCAGTGGCAGCAGCTGGTGGCGCTGACACGCAAGAACTTCATCATCAGGCGAGACAGTCAGGATGGCATGCTGTGGCTGTGGGTTGGCCTGGCCTGGGCGCAAGGCGACGCCTGCAGGCCAGCTGGCGTCTTGCCCCGCCCCACTGCCCGCCGGCGCAGCTCCAGCCTTCTGCTTCCGCTGGGGCCAGACATGGAAACCCTAAAACGGGACTGTGTGGTCCCCGCACTCGCAGGCGGCGTGCCTGGAGGACCAACCTGCTGCTCATCGCCCAGGCCGTGCTCTTCATCGTCCTCATCTGGGCGGTTGACAAGGCAGGCAAGCCCAGTCCCTGTACTGCAGTCCCTGTACTGCATGGCGCCGTGCCGGGAAGCGCTGCTCCCCCGCAGCGCGCCGCGCGGTGCAGAGGGCGAGGCCAGCCGCCGCCATGCGCCATGTTGCTGCCGCACGAGCTCAGCCCCCGGCCTCGCCTTCCGTGCCCCTTCGCCTCCCCGCCGGCCTGCAGTGTCTGCCTCCCGTCAGAGCCGCCCCGCCTTCAGCCGGGTGGAGGTGGCAACGGCGGCGGCGGCGGGGCCTGTGCCCGACTGCTCCGCCAACCTCTTCATGCGGGCGGGCCAGCCCTGCTACACCTTCCTGTATGCCCCCACGGTGCGCCGCCACTCTGATTCGCCACCTGCCTGCATCTGGAGACAGTGCCAGTCCCGAGTGCCTTCTCCACTCGCTCCCATACTCACACCTGCACTACATACAGAGTGCAGTGGCGCAGGGTGGCCCTGCTCCACAGCACCCTTCCACCCCTCCACCCTTCCACACAAGCCCACACTTTTGCTAGGATAAATACAGTCGGTGCCGCTGTTTCCCCGGCCTGCAGGGCGACGCGGCGGTGGAGGCTGTGGTGCGGGGCGTGAGGGAGCGGAATGAGCCGCCCATCCCGCCGGGGCGGGTGCTGGGCCTGGCCAGCGCCAGCGCCATTGATGCCTGGCTGCTGCAGCACCCTGAGACGGTGAGCTGGCGGGAGCAGCTGGATGTGCGTGTGTGTGTGTGTGTGTGTGTGTGTGCGCGCGGCAGGTAGGCAGGCAGGTACGCGCTGCTTCGTGGGGACGAATCAAGCTGCTGCTGGCGCCCTGCTGGCCCTGCTCGCAGGCGCTGGCAGCGGTGATCTTTTCTCCTGCCAGCGCCAGCGCCGCAGGCGCGGGAGGCGCCGCCAGCGGCGCAGGCCTGCCGACAGTTGGCGGCAGCGCCAACGGCAGCAGCCTCGCCGGCGCCGGCTGGGCCCTGAACGGCAGCAACGGTGCCGCTGCCATGCCTGATGCCGCCTCAGCCGCCATGCCGGACGCTGCCCTGGGGACTGGTGGATACGGCAGCGCCCCTGCCGGCGTCAGCCTGGCTGAGGTGGCGCCAGGCGGGCGCCAGCCGGCGGTGCGCCAGCTGGGCTTCTTGGTGCAGACCAACAGCAGCGTGCAGTGGTTCAAGGGCAAGTACCAGCACCCCAACACATACATGCAGGTGCGGCGGGTGTGGAGGGGCTGGCAGTGTGCATGCCTTGCATGACGCACCAGCCCAGGCCTCAAATTGCACCGCAACTGCGTGCGCTCGCTCACCTGCTGCCTCCTGCCTTGACCACACCCCCTGACCGCGCTGCCTCCCGGCCGCCGCCGACTGCTCCCTGCTGGGCTCCTGCAGCTGCCGCTCCAAGTGGCGGTGGAGCGCGAGATTGTGCGGTACATGAGCGGCAACGACAGCCTCAGGCATGAGAAAGGACCCCTAGCTGGCCTGCTGCCTTCCTGCGCCACGCTGCCGTGCTGCCCATGCATGCCGCCTGCTTCCATTGCCAGCCCTCTAGGGTCTGTGCATTGCCCAACCCCTGCCCTCGAGCCTGCCTGGCGCCACCGGCCTGCCCCGCCTGCAGCTGGGGTGTGAGCCTGGCCCAGTTCCCGCACCCCGCCGCCAAGTCGGCCTCCATGATTGGCCGGTTTGCGCCCACCTTCCTCTTCGCCTCCATCATGTTCCAGGTGAGGCCCTGGGGCCCCTCTCTCTGCCCCCCCCCCCCCCCCCCCTTTTCCGTCTGGATGCATGATGCCTTGACCCCATCCAGTGCTTCAGCAGCTGCTGCCGCACCAGCCCACGCAGGGTGCAGCTTCTGGCGGCAAACTCTGTGCCCCGTTGGCTTCCCCATCTGCCTCCCCCGCAGTTTGTGCTGCTGGTGCACGACGTGGTGGCCGAGAAGGAGGGGCGGGCACGGCAGATGATGGCAGCCATGGGTCTCAGGTGGGCGTGGTGTGGTGGAGCCGACCAACGTGGGTGGGCCAGGGTGGCAGCGGGGGCAGCCGCAGCAGTGTGGCTGGAGGCAGCAGCGTCCGAGCCGGCAGCGGCAGTGTGACAGCATAGGTCCAACAGCAATAGCTGCGTCAAGCGCCAGGTGGCACGTACCGCTCACCATGGTCCCGCCTGCATTTCCTGTACCGCCCCGCAGGCAGGCCCCCTTCTGGGCCAGCTGGGCGCTGTTCCAGGGCCTGCTGGCTGTGGTGGAGGCCTGCTTGCTGGTGGGCTTTGGCTGCGCCTTCGGTTTCAAGCTGGTGAGGCCCTGGCGCCAGCCCGCAGTCCACAGCACACAGCACACGGCACACAGCTTTGCCCATTGAGCTCTGCATGCGCTTTTTTACCCCATCTATGACTGCCTGGCTCGCTGCCAGCAGCTGCAGCGGCCCGTCAAGATACCTTGCAATGCTGGCCAGCCGACGGACCGACATGCTGTAACTGCCAGCGGCAACCGCCAAGGCCGCGCCCAGTCCCCTGGCTACCTGCCTGCTCTGCGCGCAGTTCACGCACAACGCCTTTGGGCTCTCCTTCCTCCTCCTCCTGCTGGTCTCCCTGGCCATGACCGCCTTTGGCTTCTTCGTGGCTTCCTTCCTGAGAAAGGTGCGGTACTGCAAGCTGGGGTGGCTGGCATGGCTGCCAGCTGGGCGTAGCTGGCGCTGCAAACACACAGCCCCGGTCCGCGTGCGAACCAATGTCAAGCTGTGTGCCGCCGCCATGCAACGCAGGCCTCTGCCGCGGTCCCCGCCGGCTTCCTGCTGTTTGTGGTGGCCTGGGTCATCCTCATCGTCATCGCCTTTGGCTTCCCCTACAGCCCCAGCTACAGCACCGCCGCCATCGCCTCCTTCAGCGCCATGCCCTGGAGCCTGCTGTCCAAGGGGGTGCAGGATCTGGCAGACGCCACCTCAGGTGCAGCACAGCAGGCCTGCCCGCTGCCCGCAGGCTGCCGCGGCCTGCCGCTGGGCGCCTCGCCGCCGGGCATTGGGGGGCTGCCGGTCGGGCGTGTGGCTGCTGCGGTGGCACCGCATGCTGCTGGCTGTCCACCTGGCATCAGCATCTGGACTCTGGGCAGACATTTCATGTCCGGCTGGCATGAGCGTCTGGACCCTGGGTACTACCCAGGGTACTGTCTAGTAGACAGCTCATGCCCGGCTGCTTGCAGGGCGGCACCACGGCATCCCCTGGGCCGACCGCTTCGCCTACTGCCAGCGAGGCGCCACGCTGGCGCCCGGCGTGCAGCTGGCGGGCAGCTACTGGCAGGCGGACTGCGTGATGCCGCTGGGCCAGATGTACTGGGTGCTGGCGGTACAGGTGGGTACTGGCGGTACGCCCTGGCAGGACAGGACGGCATGTGCTCACGCGGCAGACAAAATCACGTCCATTCCTCATTCGTTCGTGATGCACAAGGCCCTCTTCCACGCCGCCGATCCACACCTTTCGCCCCGCGTGCCCGCCGCACTTCCCGCCGCCACGCACGTGCAGTGCGCGGGCTTCATGCTGCTGGCGGTCTACCTGGATGCCGTGCTGCCCGACGCGAACGGCGTGCGCCGCCCGCCCTGGTTCTTCCTGCTGCCGGGCTACTGGTGGCGGGGGTCTGGGGTGAGTTGGGAGGGGGTGGTGGTGGTGGTGTGCGGGTGGGTTTAGGCGGGTGGGTGTGGGTGCGGCGCGGATGAGCTGAAACAGTTCCGGGGTGCCTCCCCGCCTCCCCGCTGCAGCGCGGCAGCCTCAGGGCGGCCGCCGCCGCGCTGGCGGCCCCCACCGAGGCGGAGCAGGGGCTGTGCGTCGATGCTGACGTGGCGGCCGAGGCGCAGCGCCAGCGCCGCGCCTGCGCCGCGCACCTGTGCGCTCAGGGCGGTGGCGTGCTGCTGCCTGCCGAGGCAGCCACCCTGCCTGCGTACGAGGAGGTGGTGGGGCTGCCTGCCGCGGCGGGCCTGCCAGCCCCGGCCGCCGCCTCGCCCACCAAGCCGGGCGGCGCGGAGGGCGGGAGCGGCGAGCCCGAGGGGCGGCCGTATGCGGTGCAGATGTGGGGTTTACGCAAGGAGTATGCAAAGGTTGGTGTGCTGGGGCAGCCTGGGAGCTGATGTGTGCAGCTGCTCAGTTTCTCCTTCCGCTCTCCCACCCGTGACGCCCACAGCCGGCACCCCACCGGACAGCGCCGCACCTGCAGGCAGCTGCCCGAATCCCTGCTTTTCCAATGCCTGCTGCCTGCTGCGCCCCGCGCGTGCAGCGCGGTGTGCTGGCGCTGCGCCGCAAGCCGTTTGTGGCGGTGGCTGGCAACTGGCTGGGCGTGCACCAAGGCGAGGGACCCCATGGCCGCCTGCCCGCCTGCCAGCCCGCCTACCTGCCTGCCTGCCTGCCTTCTGGCGTTTCCAGAGTTTTGCTGACCATGAACGCAGCACATGCTCATTACACTGCGCTGCCTCCCTGCCTCCCTTATGCACGCCCACGCGCCTGCTGGCACGCCTCGCGCTGTCCTGCAGGCGAGTGCTTCTGCCTGCTGGGTCCCAACGGTGCGGGCAAGTCGACAACCATAAACTGCCTCGTCGGCGCCTTGCCCTTGTCGGCAGGTGTGTGTGGGGTCGCGCGTGAAGAGGCGGTGGTGGCGGATGGTGGGGCTGGCATGGGGAGGGCCAACTGGAAAGAACCCTCCGAGCCGCGCCGTGCTGTTTGTGCCATGCCAGAGCCCTGCTGGGCCTCCCCGGATGGCTCCGTGGGTGGCGGTTCCAGTGATCTTGCCTGCCGACTGCTGCCGCCTGCCCTGCAGGCGATGCCCTGGTGTGCGGCGAGAGCATCGCAAGCGAGGGCGGCATGGACCGCGTACGGCCGCTGATGGGCGTGTGCCCCCAGGCGCGCCTCGCCGCGGCGCGCCGGGCTCTGCGCTCCACGCGGCTCACCACCTTTGCTGCGATATGGTGTCTGCAGCCGGCAGGCGGCCGGGCCAGCGCTGCAGCGGGCTGCCTCCTGCGCTCCTCAGGCCCTCCAACCACCCACCCCCAACTGCTTCCACACCCACCGGGGTACCAGCCACCCACACACCATCTCCCTTCCCTGCCCTCTGTCTTTCCCACAGTTTGATGTGCTCTGGGAGCAGCTGACTGGGGCGGAGCACCTGCTGCTGTTCGGCGCCATCAAAGGTGGGCTGCGTGGTGCTTGCGTGCACACTTCATCGTTGACAGTTGCGCCTGCCATGGCCAGGTTGTTCCATGCGGGTCGCAATCGGGCAGGCAAGACGGAGGCCGTATCGGAGCCCACACCTGGCAGCGCTGCCCTCGCGCCGCTGCTGCCAACGCTGCAGGCCTGCCCGCGTCTGAGCGGCGGCACGAGGCGGAGCGGGTGCTGGAGGAGGTGAAGCTTGGGGAGGCGGGCGGGGTGCGGGCTGGCGCGTACAGCGGCGGCATGAAGCGGCGGCTGAGCGTGGCAATCGCTCTGCTGGGCGACCCGCAGGTGGGGTGGAAAGCATGCCGCATCTGCGCATCACAGCAGGGAAGGAAGCACGGGGTGCAGCAGGGGTGGGAGGTGGCAGGCAAGACACAGGGTCACTCCATGCGTGGGGGCCTGCTGCTGGCTGCTCTACTGCCCACTGCTTTCCCACTATGACTCACCCCTGCTGGCTTGCTGCTGGCTGGCTGCCCCTTGCACAGGTGGTCTACCTGGATGAGCCCACCACCGGGCTGGACCCCATCAGCAGGTGAGCAGCAGCTGTTGGTACCGCTGGTACTGCCGGTAACGCTGCAGGCCCAGCCCGGCCTTGACAGTGCCGCCGCACCGTGCATCGCCCGCTCTGCCTGCTCCCCGCCCTGCCTCCTCACCTCCCCAAGGCATTGCGCAACTTGTGTGGAGCGACGGCGTCGGCCACCGGCTACCTGCTGCCGGCCATCGACTGCCTGTCGCTTTCCACCCCGCAGGCGACACCTGTGGGACCTGGTGGATCGTGCCAAGCGGGACCGCGCAATTGTGCTCACCACACACTCCATGGAGGAAGCCGACATTCTGGGGGACAGGTGGGCGGTACGGTACAGGGGGCGGTACAGCACAGGGGGGGGTACAGCGCCCTGAGGGCGCTGGGCCGGCGGTTCGGCAGGCCCCTGCACCAGGTTGGGACTCCCAGCAGGGCTGGCCCAGCAGGGAGCCGGCCCTGCTGGCACCAGAGGGAGAGGTGGTGGTGGAGGTCGCGGCAGCTGCGCGGCACGCCTTGCGACGCACGCGGGCTCTGAAGCCGCTGCAGCCGCGCTGTGCAGGATTGGCATCATGGCGCGCGGCCGCCTTCGCTGCATCGGCAACTCCCTGCGCCTCAAGGCACGCTTCGGCAGCGGCTACCGAGTCAGCATCCGGGTGCAGGGCGGCGGCGCCGCCGCTGCGGGCGCCTGGGCCGGCGGCGGCGGGCCGCTGCCGCTCAGCAGCGGGGCACAGCGCGGCCTCCTGCCGACCGAGTCGGGAGAGATCCAGCCAGAGCCTCTGCTAGCGGGGGAGGAGGAGGCTGCTGCGGCTGCGGCGGCGGGGGAGACGCGGCAGCGCGACCCAGCGGCGGCCCGCCAGGCGGCCGGCGTACGGGCGCTCTTTGCCGCGCAGCTGGGTATCAAGCCAAGTGAGCAGGCCGAGCTGCTGCAGAGCTGCGGCGGGGTGCAGCCGCCTGCCCCTGGCTGCATGCGCTGCCTTTGGCCGCTGCGCTGCCAACGCTGCGCTGTGGTCACGCCATGGTCACGCTGTGGTCACGCTGTGCAGGCGACGAGTCCCTCGACTACCTTCACTTCCTGGTGCCTTACGAGCTGGAGGGGCGGCTGCCCGCACTCTTCTCCCACCTCAAGGCAAGGCAGGCATACGCGGGGCTGCGGGGCTGCCGGCCCCTGCTGCAGCCTGCCACGCGCGCGGCCTGCCGCCGCCCGTTGTCCGGCACATGCGGTCCTCGCACCCCAGGGCGCTTGCCGGGCGCGGCGCCCCGACCGCCGCCAGCCGCGCTGCCAGCCGCTGGGCCAGCTGCCTGGTGCTGGGAGCAGACGTGCCCGCTGCTGCTGCTGCCGCGCAGGCACACGCCTCGGCGCTGGGCGTGGCGGATGTGCAGCTGCGGCTGACCCCTCTGGAGGAGGTGTTCCTCACGGTGGCTCGCAAGGCGGAGCTGGAGTGGGCACAGGTGGGCCGGTTGCTGTTGCAGTCAACACCCACAGCTGCACACCGGGAGCACGCGTGTGCCGCCAGCGCCCTGCGTGCCGCCAGGGCCAGGGATGCCGCCTGCCACGCCTCCCTGCTGCCCACTGCCGGAACGCGCGAGCCTCGCGCCGACGTGTGCTGCCCTGCCCCGCCCCGCCCTGCCCTTGCCCTTGCCCTGCCCCGCCCTGCAGCTGGAGGGGCGGCACGAGACGCTGGCTCTGGAGGAGGAGGGCGTGGCGGTGAAGGTGCCCATCGGGGCAGAGTTCATTCAGTCGCCGGCGGGGCACCTTTACCACATCCGCTGGGGCCAGGATCCAGACACGGGTGAGCGCCCGCAGCCGCCACTGGCCTGTGTTGGGGTGCCGGGGGGGGGGGGGGGGGGGGGGTT
>NW_005435075.1:323742-338996 GCF_000147415.1 Chlorella variabilis | reverse complement strand
TGCGAAGCCCCTGGGTGTGCGGCTGGCCACGGTGAGCTCGCTGCCGCCACAATCTCCGCTGGGCCGCTGGCTCTGCTGCGGGCATGACTTTGTTGCTGCTGCGGTGTCGCTTACTGCAGGCGAGCTGAAGCTTCAAGAATATTGGCGGGATGCCATCAGTGCCGCCGCAACCACCACGCAGCTGCCACGGAGCGGGCAGCTCGAGCACGCATGCACGCATGATGCTTGATGTCCATTGGGATGAGCGAAATGCCACACGTTATTAGCATAGGCAACAAGTAACATCTTGATGCAGATTCCTCTCCCTTCTCTCCTGTATGAGAGCTCGGTCACAACTGGACAGCTCATCGCCCCTGCAAGCGCACGGCAGCGGGCTGCCTGGGCCTGTGTGACCGCATGCTGTGCCTGCACAGAGAGCAGTCCCTAGGCTGCCAGGTGCAGTTCCCTACGCAGCAGCTGAGCGAGCTCCTGTGGGCGCCGCCAGGGCACCACCCGTGCCTCTGCCTCAGCCCCTGCCTGCCGCCCCGCTACCGCCGCCACTGATGCTGATGCTGGGCTGCCGCCGTCGCCGTGGGCTTCATTCCGCAGCATGACTGACAGAGAGCAGGGCAGGCCGTCGGGGTACTCCTGCCGAGCATACACGCGGTTGCCGCTGCCGCCGCACGGCGACTGGCTGCCGCCGCCGCCGCCATCCGCTGCCGCCGCGTCGCCGCCGCCTGCCGCGGTGCCGCCGCCGTGCAGCAGCAGCACAGCCGGGCAGAAGTCGCCGCGGCCGTCGCCCACGTACAGCACCCGGCTGTACTGCCGTCCCGCCGCACGCCGCCGCTCCAGAAGCTCAAGCAGCACCTGCAGGGCGGTGTGTGTGCATGTGTGTAAGACAGAGTGTGTGTACAGGTGCGGGTAAGGTTTGAGGGGGCAAGGCGGCCCCGAGGTAGCAAGGCAAGCGGACAAATCGGTCAACCAGCCCAGCCAACCAGCCAGCTACCTGCCCGCACCAGGAAGCGCGCTGTGACCCCCCCGCCGCCTCGCATGCTGGCAGCGCTTGGGTAGGAGCTCACCTTGCCCTTGCACAGGTTGGCCGGGCAGCGTCGGCTGCAGCTGTGCGGCTTGCTGTGGTAGGGGCCCACGCGCAGCACACCGCCGCGCCACTCTGCAGGGTTGGTGTGCACCTCGGCCACTAGCTGGCGCAGGCCATGGTGGGCCAGGATGGTATCTATGTACACCTGAAGGGCCAGGAAAGAATGGCGGGCAAAGGCGATGGCATGAAGAGGCGCGCAGGGTGGGGACCCAGGCCGTCGAGCTGGCCGCCTGCCCAGCCCTCATCCGCCAACCACCACACAAGCACGCGCATGCACCCAGCCTCACCGTGTTGGCATCGCTCAGCACCACAATATCAACTGCCTCCCCGCCCTCCACTGCCGCCGCCGCCCGCAGCAGGTCTGCAAGCTCTGGGTGCAGCGGTGTGGCCTGCAGCGCGGCCTCCACATCCTCCCGGGTGCGCCCCAGCAGCGCCGCCGCCTCCTGCAGGCCCAGCCAGGCAGGGCGCCAGCGCCTCGCGCCGGCGTTCAGCGCGTGTTCAGCGCAGCCGGCAGGCGAAACAGCAGGAGAAGCAAGGGGCCTTGGCATGGGGACGCGCAGCCCTGCTGCTGGAGCGCTTTGTTGGGTCGGAGCCTCAGCACGCAGCTGCTGGCAGTCCCAAGCCTCTGCGGGACACGCTCCCGGCGGGCCTAGCCCCACCCGCAGCGTGTGGTCCATGAGTTGCGTCCACGGCATGCCTGCCTCCCGCCCCTTGCGGTAGATCTCGTCGGCCCCCAGCTGGCCGATCACCCAGGTGTCAGAGTTCTCCTCGATCAGAGACCAGTCAAAGTCCCAGGCAAGCAGGGTGCGCCCGGCTGGCCCCATTGCGGGGAGGATGCCTCTTCCGTCGGCTGGGGGGAGGGACAGGAGTGGGTGGGAGGAGTCAAGAGTCGGTGCACGGCACAGCCACTCGCGATGCCGATGAGCAGCACATCAGCGGGATGCAACGCAGCAGCAGAAATCAACACCCGCTCCGGTACCCGCCCTGCGCACCCGCCGCTCGTTGCCACGGTCTCTGGCTGCTGGCGCCGTTGCAGGGCTTGCAGTGGCCTGACGCGCGGCGGCCTAGCTCCCTGAGCGGCTGGCAAGCCTGCCAGGGCACTGGCCCACACAGCCGGAACCCTGTGGCGGCCGTGATGGTGGCGATGGAGTGCCCACAGAGAGGAGAGAATCGACCGATCGATGCCGCCACAGATCGTCGTCCGCTCAAGAAAATTTGATCAATTCTGTGGAATCCTACGTGGCTTGGCGCTCATCTTTCGTGTTCTCTTGTTGCAGACTGATCGCCTCTCTTGCAAGTTTGCTTAGCCAGCCACAATAGCAGAGCTGCCCTTGTTGCTAAAAAACCCTGCTGGGCCATGTCTGCGACCGAACAAACGCAGCATAACGCAGCCTGCCTGCCCCTGGATGTCCTAGAGATGATTTTGGTGCAGCTGCCTGTCGCAGGGGACCTGCAGGCGGCCTCGCAGTGAGTGGCAGGGGAGGGCGCGCCCGCCCAAACTGCCTGGCTTGACTGCCTCCGGCCCGCTGTCACACTTGTGGGGTCGTGGCACAGCAAGGGAACCCGCCCTCCGACACCATTCCGGGCTTGTTCCCGCCCCCGCCGCCCTCGCCGCACACTGCCTGCAGGGTGTGCCGCACGTGGCATGCAGCAGCGCAGCGGGAGGCTCCCTGGGAGGCCGCGCGGCGGCGGGACCACCCCGCCGCCGACCCAGCCACCGTGGCGGTGCTGGGCGAGCGGGCGCGGAGCAGGCGGGCACAAGGTGGCGCTTGCGCTGGCCGCCAGGTGTATCGTGCGCTGCAGCAGACGTGGACATGCGACCGGTGCCGGCAGGAGTTTACGGACAGCACAAACAGCGGCAGCAGCTGCTGCTATCACCCCGGCATCCTGTTCAGCGGGGGTCTCATGAACGGCACCGGGCTGCGCTTCACCTGCTGCAACCGCCGCGCCCACCACATCCCAAACGGCGCCCGCGACGGCAACGGCTGCGCCACCGCCTTCCACGGCGGCGGCCAGTCAGCCTGGCAGCGCCACGGCGCGGTGAGGCGGGAGGGCTGGGCTCTAGGGGCAGCAGTCTGGTGGGCAGATGCGTGCCAGAGCTGGCAGTGGCTGCTTCTTGCCCTGGGGCGGGGCTTGCCTTGGGCAGCAAGAGCATTCCAGCGCAGCGGCAACGCCAGCCTGCTGTCCCTGCACGCCTGCAGGTTGTCAAGCCCCGCGAGCTGTCAGCCGAGCCTGCCAAACCTGCCGGAAGCAGCAGCAGCAGCAGCAGCGCATCCGGCGGCAGCCCGCCCAGCAGCAGCAGCAGCAGCCCCTCTCGGCCCTACCCCTTCCACCAGACCCGGGCCCACCTGCAGGAATGGCACCCCAATCAGCGGCCCGGCCTCCTGGAGCTGCCCTCCCGCCTGTTTGCCGTCAGCGGCGGCGCCGCATGATTGATAACCCGGGCCGGCGCGTGGCTGTCGACCTGGTATGGCAGCCTCCTGGCAGACTGCTTGCTTCAATTGACCACCTCACCATCTGCCCGGCTGTGTTGTGCAGTGTATCATCCCCATGCATGCCAGCTGTCCATTCCATGCCTGCGCATTTTATTTTACATAGAACAGACCATCCTTGTAACCATCCTCATAAGCCAGGCAACCGCGCTGAAGAGGAGAGTGTGCTGGAAACGAGAAACTGATACAAGTCAAAATGGAGCAGGGGCTCGCAACTTTAATGTCCCACTAAGTAGGGCGGCATGCAGCAGTGACTCGGGACTGAGTTGCCATGGCTAGGCAGGCCAGGCTGGGCAGGTGCCCGGTGGCCAGCCGGCTCAGAAGAGGCCCATGAAACCGGTCTTCTCGGGCTGCTTGCGCTCGTAGCGGCGCAGGAAGCCCTCAAACCGCTCGTCCGCCCTGAGCGCTGTGAGGTCGGGGTCTGAGCGCAGCTGCAGCCAGCAGGGGTGGCGGGTTGGGGGGGACTCGGTGCCCAAATCAGGCAGCTTTGATGCACGTGGTCACAGGACGGATTTCCACTGCCACAATCAGCCGATCAGGAGCAAAGCAAAGCAAAGCAAATCAAATCAAATCAAAGCAGGCAGCAGCACAGCGGCCACCTGCTGGAAATCGCGGTACCCTGCACAGCGGAGCGCGGCAGCGGCGGGGGAAGAAAGCACCGTGGAGTGAGCTGCAACGTCGCGAGGCGCTGCGCAGGCCACGCCAGCGACCACCCACATGCATGCACTCGCTCAAGATCTTCCTTTAGGGATCAGTGAGGCTATTTTTAAATTTGCACTGCTTGCCCAGCCCTGCCCAGCTGCCCTGCCCAGGCCTGCCCTGCGGCCTGTGTCTAGCACGGTACGCAGCACACAATACAGGCGCGGGCATGCAGGGCCCCCCCACCTTGCTCCACGGCGCCCGACATGGCGATCAGTCCGTTCTCGATGTCTCCCAGCTGGCTGCGGCAGCAGGCGATGTTGTAGAGCGCAGACGTCAGCTCGCCCGTGCTGAGCGCCGGAGGCTTGTCGCGCCACCGCTTCAGCCCCGTGCCGGGCAGCTCAAGCGCTTTCTCAAAGTACCTGCAGAGGGAGGGAGTGGGCACAGTTGGCACGCCCTCAGCCACACGCCTCGCCATGGCACCCGGCCCGCAAGGCGCCCGCCACCCCGCCGCCACCCCACCGCCAGCCAGACGCACTCTTGCGCCTTAGCCCACTGGCCCGCGTTGGAAAACTTGAGCCCCACGGCGATGGAGCTCCGGGCATCCTGCGTAACAGAGCAACAGGCAGGCGCAGGAGTGAGCCATCGGCGCATCACACTGCCTCCCGTCATGACGGGCTGCCGCCGGCCAGGGCGGGCCTCACCTCTGGCTCCACATCCGTCAGCCCCACAACCTCCTCTGCAGCGCGTGTCGTCAGGCGCTGCTGCCTGGTCACGTTGCGCGCCGCTGCGGCCCGGTGAGCAGGCTGCGTGGTAGGCCGGGCCCTGGGCGCCGCCCATCGGGCCGCCCCAGACGCACAGACAACACCAGATGCCATCAACATGGTTGCGGGTTGCGATGGAGGCCGCTGCCGCCCCGTGATCAAGATGATGGGCGGGCCCGCCACGTCGGCGCTGAGCTGGCCACAGCGCACCGGCTGCTGGTTGCTCGCCTGAGGAGCAGTCAAAGCGTTTGCAGTGTAGGTCAGGTAGGTGTAGGAAGGTGCGCGAAAATTTGGGAGGGGATTGGGAAGAATGCTGCCATGAATGCAGGCGTCTAGGTGTGCTGCGGGCTGGCGGCAGCGATGGCACCGGCGACCACGCCGCCGCCGGCCGGTGGGCGCTCAGCTGGCTGCCCCGTTGCCCGCCGCGTTCTCCTTGCTGTCTGCCGCCCACTTGCGCTTCAGGCTCTGCGAGCGGTTCATGGGGCGGCTGTCGCCGTTGCCCTTCCACCGCTGGTGCGCCGCCCCCGCCTCGGCCGCCGCCGTGAAGAGCTGCACCGAGGTCCGGCGCGGGCAGGGCAGGGCAAAGGGCAGGTGACGCAACAGGGCTCCCGAGGCCGCCGCCGGCCGCCTCCTGCCCCAGCTTTGGCAACGAAGAAGCGCAGCGCAGCGACAGCGCAGCGCAGCGCGGGTGCTGCAGCCGCCCGACATAGGGGAACACCCAGCCTGCCCTGCCCGCCAGCCGAGGCGGGCCCAGGCAGCAGGCCCCACCTGCGACTCCTCCACGCTCAGCTTGGCCTGGATCTGGCTGGCCTCCAGGTCGCTTTCCACCAGGGGAGCCTTGGTCAGCAGCTCCTGCAGCCAAACAAAGGGCAGCGCGGGTGGGCCGGGCAAGGGCTAGCGCGTGGGCTCAAAGGCGCAGCACAGCGAGCGGAGCGGCGGAGGCCGGGAGGAAGGACCGCGGGACGCACGCGACGGCGGCAGCCTGCGGCCCGCGCGGCTGCCTGCCCGCACCTTGTACCGGCTCCTGAAGGTGTTGAGGATGAAGGCGGGGAAGTCTTCGTCCGCTGTGAGGCACGCCTGCGCCACAAGCACAGCTCAAGCACACCGCTCAAGCACGCAACCCAAATCCTGAGAGCTTGCAACACACACACACACACACACACACAAACCTCCCTCCCGAAAAGCGCAGCGCATCACCCGGCGCGCGCTGCCCGCTGGGCGCGCCCCGGCTGCGGCCCACCCCACACCTCCCACCCCTCCTGGCGCTGCCACGATGAGGACGAAACATGGCACCGAACCTGCAGGGCCCCCACACCCCGCCAGCAGCGCACCTGCATGGCTGAGTGCAGGCGTGTAGCGACCGAGTAGTAGTGGGGGCAGCGAACTTTCAGGTCCTCGCACCCCGCCCCCGCCTTCATCTTGCGCCGCATCTTGTTGCCGTAGAAGACGGGGAGGTCCACCTGTGGGGTGGGTGGGGTATGGTGTGGTGTTCGGGGTGGGTGGGGGAGGAGAGGTTTTTGAGATGTGTGCGTGTGTGTGCGGGGAGCGACTTGGGGGCAAGCTGTGTGTGGGTGTGCGTGGGGCCAGCGCGCGTGAGAGGCGGGAGGCGAGCAGGCAGTAGATGGGTTGCGAGGCAGGGGCGTCGCGAGGAGGGGATTGATTTGTTGGCGGGTGGGGCTGGGGCTGGGGGGATCGGGTGGGGGAGGGGATGGGGCATGCCTGCGCAGGCGGGGGGCGCCGCCACGGGCGGGCTTCGCTGCCCGGCACGCGCCTGCAGCATGTTGCGCCCCGCCATGGGAGGCACCATCCACAGCGGCAGGTCCAGGCGCGTGCCGGGCGGCAGGTCGGCCTGGTCGCTGCTGGGATCGATCACCGTCCCCACCCCTGCAGCAGCGCACCACAGGCCACGGCAGGGCCGGCCGGGCAGCCAGTGAGGGGTCTGCAGGGCTCAGCAGGGGTCTGCAGCCGGGCGGCACGCCCCGGGCACGGCGGCACGCGGCAGCGGCGTGGCGCGTGCAAGGCGGCCCGCCACCCCACCCGAGCAGCTCCCCGCGGCGGCAGCACACTGCCAGAGGGCTGAGTGGCCCTGCCCCCGTGCGCCGCACCTGTGCACCCGTGCACCAGTCGCACAGGCACATACGTCTCCTCAGCCATCATGGCATCCACTCTGTAGTAGTCGCTGCCCATGGCCGCCGCTGCTGCTGCCGCTGCTGCTGCTGCTACTTGTTTATGCTGCCGTCCTCCTGTTGATGCTGCCTGCTGCTGCTACTGCTGACTAGCTGCTGGTGCTGCTGCCGGCAGGCTAGTCGACTGCGGCGCTGCTGCGGCGCTGCCTGGCTGCTTAGCTGCCTGCTCTGCGCAGCGTCGCTCAGCTGGCCTGCTGCGGGGCGCCCAGGTGCTCCTGCACCAGCTGCAGCAGCTGCTCGATCTGCTCCTCGCTGTACCGCTCCTCACAGTTCTCGATGCACTGCAGGGAACAGGCTCAGCAGGGGAAGGGATTCAGCAGGGGAAGGGGCAGCAGCAGGGAGTAGATCAGCACAAGGAGAGCCAGAGGGAGGGGGTGGGGCAATGTAGGTATTTGGTGAGCAGGGGCCGGGCTGCACACAGTCACCACCTGCCGCCGCCAGCAGCAGGCACCACAGCAGGCGCCGCAGCTGGCAGCCAGCCAGCCGGGGCTCACCAGGAAGATTTCCACCACCGAGGGCGGGCGGTGGTTGACCAGCTGCACAACCTCCCACTTGGTGAGGCCAAAGGGCTGCGAGCGGGGCAGCGGGAGGGGCGCAGGGCGAGGGCAGCGGGGTCAGCATGGAAAGCGCTGGGCGAGAGCGGCGGCGGTCGGAGGCACGCACCCCCAGCCCGCTGCCTGCGGCGAGCCAGGGCGGCGCCGGGCCCCGGTCCGCGCCACGCAGCGTGCTCAAGCAGGAGCGTGTCCGCCCTGCCAAGAGTGGTGTGATGTGGGCCCCGGCCGTCGTGGCCAACACACACACCTGGAGGCTATCTATGAAGGCCTGGAGCTGCTCGCGGCTCTTGAACACGCCGCCGCACTGCTGCAGAAGCGCGGTGTACGTCTGCAGTAGGCGGGTGGAAGGGCGGCATCAGGGGTGGGGCACGCCAAGGTCAGGCACCTGCCGCTGGGGTCGGTGCAAAGGCGCACATGCCAGCGCATCCGGGCCGTCTGCGGCTCAGGCGGGTGCGAGCCGTGCCGCCGTTGCACCTGGATTTCGGACGGAGTGGCCCTGCTGACCACCGGCTGCTTGTCTGCCTCCCTGTCCTTCAGCACCGCCAGCACCTCGTCGTTGGAAAGCAGGCCAAGATTCTCCTCAACACTGCAGCAGGAGCCGGGCGGCGCGGGAGCAGCTCGAACCGCCGCCGTCGAGCGACGGCGCCCGACAGCCGGGGCAGCCTACAGCTTGCAACGCGAGGGCGCCGCTGCGCGCCGCCCTGCCCACAATCCCTAAAACGCGCAGCCGCCGCCCAGGCCTGCAGAGTTTGCATGCAGCGCTCACATCTTCATAAGCGCGGCCAGGGGCCTGGCTGCTGTGCAAAAGGCACTCGATCGAAGCCGGGAGATGTGGAGAGGGGCGAGTGAAGCGCCTGGCGACACCAGCTACAAGTTCTAAATCGGTTGGTTGGCCCTCAGCCGGCTCTGGCCGCTCTGGCCCTCTCAAATAACGCACGACACGAGCGAGAGGAGAGGCGGTGAGCGAAAGGAGCGCCGGGGGCAGCGATCGGTTTGCATTTGAAGCGCTGTTCACAATTGCGGCGCCACATAGGACGACACGCTGGCGGCGGCAAATGCAAGCTGCTCAAAGCGCTCCTGGCATGCCCATGGGGCTTCAGGATGACTGCAGATGCTTGCATATAGCTGCAAGTCGGCATAGACAGAAGCGGGCACCAACCACGGTACATTGTCTGTCACCGGGCGGGTGGCGGCAGCGTGGGCGCCCTCGCCCCCGCCAGACCCATTTCACTGTTGATGCTGTATGATGAGACAGCCGAAATCTGGGATAAAGGACGTTTCACCACACAGCACTGCCATTTCCAGGCAGTTCAAGCCGGCTGGTGCAGGAGTCGAGCGGGCGCCTGAACACCCTCCTTGTGCTAAGGGGACTGATTGCATACATGGATTGACTGCATGGATGCACTGAAATGAACTGGAACGAAAGAATTGTCGGCAAAACTTGGGGGTGTGGACAGCTACCAGAAATCCTTCTGCACAGCGCCTTCCACAGTGGCCGCCGCCGCGGCGGCCGCCGCCGCCGCCGCACCGCCGCTGCCGGGCGCCGCTGCGGGCGGGCCGCTGCCGCCGCTCGTGCTGCCGCTGCCGGCCCACGCCGGTGGGAGCACCCGCAGGCGCAGGCTGGCCGCCGATCCCACCACCTCGTATGGTAATCCCAGGCCCTCCATTAACTGCAAGCAGCACCGTGGGAGGAGCCGGGCACCAAAGTGAGTAGGGCAATGCAGGCAGCGTGGCGTGGCAAAGGAGTCGGGGTGCAGCAGCTGCTCGTTGCGCTGCGCTGCGCTGTGCTGTGCTGGCCCACTTCAACCAGTCGCCCACCTGCACTTGCAGGTCGATGATGCGTAGGTCGCGAGGCAGCAGCTCCACAGGCTGGCACCGCGGGATCACAATCTGCTCCGCTGCACCACAGGGCAGCATGGGGCAGGCCGGGGCGGGAGGTGATGCGGGGCAAGAGGTGATGCGGTGAGGGCACGGGGCCAAGGGTTGCAGAGTGGGTCTTGTGCTGAGCCAGGGCCGGCATGTGTAGCGGCTGCTCAAACCCCACCTGCCAGCCGTGCCTCCTCTAGCGCATCCTGCGCATTCGCGCCGCCACTGCTGCTGCTGCTGGTGATGCTGGTGATGCTGCCAGCCTCGGCGGCCGCTGCCAGCGCGATGCTCGCCTCGGCACGCAGGGTGCGGCTGGTGGAGGTGCGGGAGCGCGGGTCGGCTGCCGCGGGCAACTCTGCGTCCCCGGCAAACATGGCCCCTGGGGAGGGATCGATGCCCAGCAGGGTGCGCACGGCCCTGCATGGGCGCAGGCGGTGTGGACAAAGTGGCGTAAGGTGGGACGGCGGCGAGGAGGGTAAGCGGTGGCTGGTGCGCCGTTGACGTATACCCGCCCACACAAGAGCCCCGCACCTGACCAGATTGCTGGCGGAGGCTGTCTTGATGCTGTAGACCGGGATGCCCGCCATCTTGGAAGCCTCCTTGATCCAGCCACCTGCAGCAGGCGGCACGACGTGGGGAGTTGGGGGCAGAGGAGCGGCGGCGCCAGGTCAGCTTTGCAGAAATGCAGTCGATCGCTGGCTCCATGTGGCTGGGCACATTGCCATTCATTGCCGATAGCGATCCTTTGAGCGCAACAGCTTTCATCCTCGTGGGCCAGTTGCCACCCGAGCGCAGTGCGCCATTGCTACTCCCAGCAGTTTCGGGATACCGACGTGCCGCCCCGAGAGCGACCGATCGGCGAGAGGGCGCAGCAGCAGCTGAAAAGGATGTTGGGCGCCGTGCTGGCGCGCCCTGGGGTGGCCCCTGGGCAGCATAGGCAGTGCAGCGATGCACGACTAGCACACGCAGGCAGCCGACAGCCTCCCGGACTGGCGGGCCTGGGCTGCCGCCGCCGCTGCCACGCCTCGCGCCGCCGCCACGCCGCGCGCCGCCCGCTCGACGCGAGAAGCAGCGCGGCGGCGGCGGGAGCAGCTGGGCCCAGCAGTCAGCACACTGGGGATGCCGCCGCCGCCACGCCGCAGCAACGGCAGAAGCAGGGGCCGATGTCGGCCTGGCGGCAGTGGTGGCAGCTGGAGCCCGAGCCCGGCGGCGACGGCGCCGCGGCAGCCGCTGCGCTGCCGCCGCCACCGCAGGACATGCGCGGCCTGCTGGGCAAAGTGGGGTCGCTGCTGGCGGGCGACCGCGCGCTGCTGGCCGCCGCCGTGTTTTTCATGGTGGCGGCGGCGGCCGCGGAGCTAGCCATCCCTCACTACATCACCGCCGCCGTGTTTTCGGCCGCCCGCGAGCGCTCGGAGCGACTGTTCGCCGCCAACCTGTCGCTCCTGCTCGCCTCCACCGCCGCCTACGCCGGCTGTGCCGCCATCCGGGGCTGGCTGTTCAGCATGCTCAACACCAACCTGCTGCAGCGCCTCAGGTGAGAGGGGGGACCCGCAGGCCGGGCAGGAGCAGCAGGCTTGCTTTGCTGACAGGCCAGGTGGTGGGGGTTGACGTGTTGGGGGAGGATGCAGGGGCAGGTCCCTCGGGGGGCGGCCGCCAGCACTCCTCACCCCGCTCGCCACGCGTGTGCGCGGCGCAGGAGCCAGCTGTTTGGGCGGCTCATCCGCCAGCCGGTTGCCTTTTTCGACGAAACCGAGACCGCGCAGCTGACCAGCCGTCTGGCCGCAGAGTGAGAGCTTGATGGGGTCGGTGCGCAGACATGGGGTGCTGCCTGCGGGGGCTGTGCTGTGCTCGCCCGGGGCTGCGTGCATTGAGCTGCGTGCATTGAGCGCAGCCTGGTGGGTCGCCTCCCCGCGCTGCCGCTCAATGCCTGCCGGCGTGCCTCGCCCCCTCCCTCCCTCCCCGCGCCGCGCAGCTGCTCAGTCATCAGCAGGCTGTTTGCCACCAGCATCAATGTGGCGCTCAGAAACTCGCTGCAAGTGGTGAGCTGGCCGGCTATGGCTCGCTAGCGGGCTAGCTAGTGGGCTATAGCTTGCCAGCGGGGCTAGCTAGTGAGCTCAGCAGGCAGCCAGCCAGCCAGCAGGCTGGAGGCCAGGGGCTTGCGGGCAGGGACGGACGGGTGACATGTGCTGCCGCCTGCGCCCCCGCCTGCGCCTGCTGCGCAGATTGGCGGCGCAGCATACCTGTGGCGGCTGTCGCCACAGATGACGGCGGCCACAGCCGGGGTGGCGGCGGCGCTGGTGCTGGTGGCTGGTGCCTACGGCAGCTTCACGCGGCGCGCGCAGCGGGTGCGCCCCCGCCCGCGCAACCCGCCGCCAGCCGCGGGCGCACCGCCAGCCAAGCCTGCCGATGCACCTGCCTGTGCTCCCCTCAGCTGGATCCCGGCAGGGATATCCTGTGAAGCGGCGGCGCTGCTGCCCACACACCCTCCGCCTGCTGAGCTTCTCAAGCTTTTGTTTTTGCCTGCTCGGGTGCCTGCTCTGCCCTGGCCTGCTTGCCTGCTGCTCCCCGCAGATCTACCAAGACTCTCTGGCCCACAGCAACACAGTGGCGGAGGAGGGGTTCAGCCTGTCCCGCCTGGTGCGGGCGTTTGGCACCGAGGCGCAGACGCAGCAGCGGTACGACGGCACGCTGCGCACGCTGCGCCACATCAGCATCCGCCAGGCAAGCCGGCCGCACGGCAGGGGCTCGGGGGGCCGCGGCGCGGCCGGCACGTCGCCTGCTGGGGCTTGCTTTGGAGGGGAGGGAGGCACGCGGCGGACAGGCTGGCTGGGGCACCAGCCAGCTCCCCCTTCACTCTGCTGCCTGCCTGCCTGCCAGCCAGCTCCCCTCCCTCTGCTGCCTGCCTGCCTGAATGCCAGCACACCTCCCTCCTGCCTCTGCCCGCCTGCAGAGCGCGGCCTACGCCCTCTACGTGGCCAGCAACAACTTCCTGTGAGCAAACGGGGGCGCTCCGCTCGCAGCAGGGCTGCGCCCCTCCCCCTTCCCGCCTTTTGTACCCCCGTTGCCTGCCTCGTGTTGCTGCCAGCCGGGCCGGGCCCGCGGCCGTCACCCCTGCTCCTTCCACCGCCGGCCCACCCCGGTCCCCCGTGGTACCACCCTTACGGTACCACCCTTGCAGGTACAACGCCACGCGCCTGGCCACGCTGGCGGTGGGCGGCGCGGCGGCGGTGGCGGGCCAGATCTCAGCCGAGCAGCTCACCGCCTTCATGTGAGGCTGGGCCCTCCCCCCCCACTGCCGCGCCGCCGCCGCCCTGCCATGCGGCGGCCGAGCAGCGGCAGCCGCAGGCCGCGGCGCTGGGCCGCGGCTCAGGGCCCGCTCGCGCTCCCCTCCTCTGTGCTGGGCTCCCGCCACACCACAAGGCTGCAGCCTCTCACCTACGCCACCACAAAACAACCGCCCTGCCTCCTCTGCCCACACAACCCCTCCCCAACCAACACAAACAGCCGCCCTGCCTCCCCTGCCCACACAACCCCTCCCCACACACTAAACCCTAAACACAACCAACCAACCGGGCGCAGGTTCTACACAGAGTTCCTGGCCTCGGCCCTGCTGTCGGTGTGCGACCAGTGGGGGCCCATCATGGAGGCGGTGGGCGCCTCGGAGCGAGTGCTGGGCTACCTGGACGCCCCCCCCGCCCCTCAGATCGCCCCGGGGGTCGTGCCCGGCGGCGCCAACGGCGGCGGCGACGGCAGGGGCGGCGCGCCGGGCGGCGGCGACAAGGCGGGGGAGGGGCTGAGCTGGCAGGTGGAGCTGCGCGGCGTCGACTTCAGCTACCCGTCACGCCCAGGCAAGGCGGGGCGGCGGCCGAGGCACGGCGCGGCTGGGGGGTGCCGTTGGGGCTTGGGGGGCGCCTGCCGCCCGCCCGACCCAGGCACCCTCTCCCACCTCTCTGGGGGCCACCGCCTCCCCCAGCTTTGGGTCTGCCTCGGCCTCCCAGCCGAGTCCCTGCGTGTGGCCAGACCGCCGCCACTCCACCCTCCTTCCCTCTGCCCCCTGCCCCATCCTCCCCACTCCCCGCAGACTCCAAGGCACTTGACCAGGTGTCCCTGCTCATCCCCGCGGGCAAGCTCACGGCGCTGGTGGGCCTCAGCGGCAGCGGCAAGTCCACCCTCGTGGCGTTGGTGCAACGGCTGTACGACCCCAGCGCCGGCGCGGTGCTGCTGGGGGGGCGCGACCTCAGGTGGGGAGGGCGGGAGGGAGGCAGGCCAGGCGGGCGCGGCGGAAGAGGGGCGGGAGGCAGGCCAGGCGGGCGCGGCGGCAGAGGGGCGGGCCGGGGAAGCGCCGCGGAGGCAGCCCTCGCCCCACCAGCCCCGCCGCCGCCCCGCGCCCTCACTGCTTTCAACACATGCACAAGCGCGGTCGCGCGCTCAGCCCCAGCCCCCTGCCACACACGCCTAGTGTGCTCTCACACCCCGCGCTCCCGCCCCGCGCCCCACTGCCCGCGCTTGTGCCGGCGCAGGGAGCTGGATGCGGGCTGGTTCCGGCGCCACCTGGGCGTGGTGTCGCAGGACCCCCGCCTCTTCAGCATGAGCGTGGCCGACAACATCGCGTACGGCTGCCCCGGGGCCACCCAGGTGCGCGGCTGGTTGATATCCATACACTGATAAGGATATAGGTTAACCTACACTGGTCTACCTGAACGGAAAGCAACACTGTGTGTGTGTGTGTGTGTGTGTGTTGAAGGGGTGGTTTCGTGGTGGGGGTGGCAGAGGCGGCTGCCAGCCGCCCCCGCCCTGCCCCAACCANCTACCTCCTTCTCCAACACACACACACACACACACACACACCTCCAACAACAACACACCCACGGATTGTTCCCACACCACCACCAGTGCCACATCCAACAACACACACTCCCTCACCCCGCCCCGGCCCCCGTCCTTCCCCCGTTGGCCCACGAGCAGGAGGACATCGAGCGCGCGGCCGCCGCGGCCAACGCCGCCGACTTCATCGCCGCGCTGCCCGCGGGCTACGCCACCCCTGTCACCGACAAGCTGCTGAGCGGCGGGCAGCGGCAGCGCATCGTCATCGCGCGCGCGCTGGTGCGCGACCCGCCGCTGCTGGTGCTGGACGAGGCCACCTCGGCGCTGGACGCCGGTGAGGCGGCGGGGTGTGCCCTTGTGCGCGCGTGACGGATGTGTGTGTGGGGGGGGGACAGGGCGCAGGTCTGACAGCTCTGGGGGTGGGAGTGAGAATAGCACTCCCGGGGCAACCAGCCGCCATTCTTCTTTGCCGCTTGGTTGCGAAAAAGAGCGGGCAGTCCCGATCCCGCTCGGCGGCCCCCCCCCCCCCCCCCCCCTCGCGCCGTTGAGTTGTGCAGAGAGCGAGGCAGCGGTGCAGTCGGCGCTGGATCGTGCGATGCGCTGCGGCGGGCGCACCGTGATCGTGATTGCGCACAGGTGGGCGGCGGCGGCCAGGCGCGGCGCAGCCTGGCGGCCATCGCCCACCTTTCAGCCATCACCTCTCTGCGCGTCGGACGCAGGCCCTGCAGGCCGGCCGGCTGTGGCAGCCGAGCCACCAGAGCCAGCCCTCCCGACCGCTCCCCGCCTCCCTCGCCGCGTCCGCCCCACTATCCACCCTCCCCACCCCCTGCCACCCGAAATAATGGGCTGCG
>NW_005435075.1:295442-323692 GCF_000147415.1 Chlorella variabilis | reverse complement strand
CCTTCCCCACCCCCCGACACCCCCCACCCCCCTTGCTCCCCCACCCCTTCCCGCCGCCACCCCCGCGCTGCTGCCCGCTGCAGGCTCAGCACGGTGCGCAACGCCGACCAGACGGTTGTGATGGACCGCGGGGGGCGGGTGGCGGAGGTTGGCACGCACGCGCAGCTGATGCGGCGCGGCGGCATCTACGCGGCCCTGGTCAGGCGCCAGTCTGGCGCGGTGCTGGACCAGCAACGCGACCTGGCGCCGCACGAGCGCCAGGGCGCGCCTCCGCCCGAGGGCGAGGGCGGCGGCGGCGGTGGCGTGGGCGCGGCAGGCAGCGCGTCGGGCGACGCGGCGGGGGGCGAGGAGGCGGCGCTGCCCGACTCGCTGCCGCAGTGGAAGCAACAGCAGCGGCTCAGGGTGGAGCATGACCCCGCCTAGCCTGCTGGGCTCACCTAGGTAGTCTGGCTGGGCTGGCTGGGCAGGCTAGGCTTTAGTAGCCGCTGCCTGGCTGGCAGCTGGCAAGCAGGCGCCCAGCAGCGGCACATGCCGCAGCTCTCAACCGCTCGGCACAGCTCAAGCATGCGCCTGTTGGTAGTACCCTCGATTTTGTACTGCTGTGCACCACTGTTAGATTCCCTTTGCTGTGGGTGGCTTGCTTGCCCCTGCTGCTGTAATGCGCTGCCCTGCCGCCTCCGTCGACGCCCAGGGGCGGTGGCAGAACGACGCTGGGGCAGCCAAACGGGCAGAGGATTTGCTTGAACTGCTCCTCAGGTATCTTGCTCATGCTGCTCCTCGGGTTTTGCTTGTGCTGCTCTGCTGGCATGCCGGATCCGGCAGACGCGGAGCCGCACCGCAGCAGACTTGGCAGCAGACACAGCAGCGGCAGCAGCAGCGGCAGCAGCGGCAGCAGCAGCGGAGGGCCACTCACTGCTCTTGATCTTGCTGCGCAGCGCCAGCACCGTGTCTGCATCTTGGATGCGCTCCGCCACCGCCAGCCGCCCGCCCAGCCCCAGCGACTCTGCGACCTCGGCAATGCCGGCGCCATCCAGGCCAAAGGGATACACGTGCAGGGCTGCTGGGCCGCCACCGCTGCCGCCGCCGCCGCCGCTCCGGCTGCTGCCGCTGCTGCTGCTGCTGCTGGCGGGGAGGCCGAGGCTGGTGGGTGGCGGGCCGGCGCCGGCGCCAAGCCCGCCGCCGGCCGCCTTGGCCGCGCCGCGGCTTGCGGCGCCGCCGGCGCCGGACTCTGCGGCTCGCAGCGCCGCGGGCAGCGCCAGCCCAGCCTCCTCTGCCGCCTGCATGGCCGCGCCCATGCGGGCGGCGCTGAGGGCCTCAGCCGGGAAGGGCTGCGTCTCCACCTGCTGCCGCCGCGGCTGCTGGCGGCGGCCGGCGCCGGCGCCGCGCCGGCCGGCCGCCGCCTCCCCGCCTTCGGGCGCCTCCTCGTCTTCCGAGTCGGTGCCGCCGCCCTCTGGCCAGCTCCACACCTTGCCAGACTCGTCCCGCTCCCGCACCTCAGCCCCTGCACGGCGGCAGGCGCGGCAGGCGCGGTTGGGAGGGTGTGCGCATGTGTGTGTGTGTGTGTGTGTGTGTGTGTGTGTGTGTGTGTGGCACGTGGGTGGGTGGATGGGTGGGAGGGCGAGCACGCAGGGGCGGGCCAGCCCAGGCAGCCCACTCCGCAGCAGCACTGTGCGGTGCGACACAAGCAGGGCAGGAGCCGCCTGTCAGTGGCGCGAGGCGTGCCTCCCCGCTTGCCTGCGTCCCTGCCCGCCAGCAGGCAGTCCACCGCCCAGCCCACGTCCAGGTGCACCCGCCACTGCTCCCGGCTGACCATCTCCACGCAGGCGTCAAAGGTGGGAGGGCTCTGCGGGCAGGCGGCAGCGGCAGCGATGGCGTTGGCGGCGGCGGGGGTGGGGACAGAGAACAGAGAGCAGAGCAAGGCGGCGGCGGCCGAGGCGCTTGCCCGGAACACGGGCAGGCCGCCTGCCAGCACGCATCCAGCAGAGGGGGCCCAGGCAGCCGCGGCCGCCGCCAGCACGCAACACACAGGCTGTCAGGCTGGGCTGAGCTGGCGCCTGTTGCTGAGCTGGCGCTGAGCTGGCATAGCGCTGCTGACCTGGCGCTCCAGCACCGACTTCTGCACCCCGCGCCGCTTGGCCTCGTCGTCTCCCAGCGTGACCGAGGCGATGCCGCCCACCTGCAGGCAGGGGGACAGGGGGCCCAGCCCAGTTCAGCATCGACGGCACCAAGTCACAGCAGCAGCGGCAGCAGCAGCAGCAGCAGGCATCAGGGCCACGCTGCGGGCAGCGGATGCGGCGCCAAGCCTGCCCGGTGTGTGCCTAGTGCAGGGCGCGGCCAGCCTGCCCGGCGAGTGCCACCCACCAGGTCGTTCAGGCTCGGGTTCTTCACCACGTTTTCCAGCTCGTTGCCTGCAGGGGGAGGGGCAGGGAGGGAGGCGGGGAGGCACGGGAGGCCCGGGGGTAAGGGCGGCGCTTCGCCTCTCACCCTGGGACCCATGCACCACGCCAAGCACCTCCCGTGCCGTTGCTCCGCGTGCCTGCCGGCTCCGACACGGAGCGCGGGCCGGCAGAAGCAGGGCCGAGGGCAGGGGGAGGGGGCGGGGGCGGCGGCAGCTGCCGTGCAGGCCAGAAGGAGGCGGTAGCAGCTGGCCCGCCCCCCCCAGGCCAAACCTCCAAGCCTCCCGCCCGCCCACCCACCCACCGTGCGCGGTGGCCACCAGCTGCACGCCTCGCTGGGCGATGGTGCGGGCAGCGAGGCACTCCGCCTCGGTGCCTATCTCGTCAATCACTATGGTGGAAGGCATGTGATTCTCAACAGCCTCTATCATCACCCGGTGCTGCTGCTCGGGGTGAGGCACCTGCACCCGCGCCAGGCGCGCAGGGAGGGAGGAGGCGGCAGGGTGGGTGCGGCGCCTGCACCCTTGGCAGGCGTGCGAGAAGGGAGGGAGGCGGGAAGCCACCGCGCCGGGCTGGGCGCGGCGCCCGGCTGGGCGCCAGCAGCTGTCTCGCGTATGATGTGCGCATGTGTCACTGTGGCTGAGTGCATGCGCGATTCGGGGGTGGCAGAGCCAGACAGGCGGGCGGACGCGCCACTGCGCGCGCCTGCATGCGCCGCGCGCCGCCGATGCCCGGATGCGGTATGTCGCCGTCGCCGCCGATCTCGTTGGAGGTATCCACCACCACCACCCTCCGCTGGCACTCATCCGCCAGCAGACGTGAAATCTCGCGGATGGCGGTCGTCTTGCCCACGCCGGGGCGGCCTGCGGCACAACACAGGCAGCGGTTGGCCGGGGCCGGCGGGTGACGGCAGGGTCGACGGTCGATTTTGGCGGCGGGCACGGCCCCGGCACGCCGGCCGCGGTCACGAGCTGGCAGCCGCCGTGCGGCGCGAGCGCGGCGCTGCTGCGGCAGGCGCCCGCGCCGCTGGGAGGCCGCCAGAACACACCCAGCAGCAGCACGCTCTTGCCGTCCCTGGCAAGGTCAGCCACCATGGCGGCGCTGCCTGCACAACGCGCGCGGCGGCAAGGCAGCAGGCGTCAGCAGCAGGCGAGCACGCGGCGGTGGCGGGCAGCAGCATGGCCCCAAAAAACGCAGCAAGCTGCAGCACGGCCAAAATGCGCAGCAGGCTGCAGCATGCGGGATGCCCTGCACAGGCAGGCCGCGGAAAGGTGCAGGCCGTGGGTGCGCAGCAGGCCCCGGCCTGCCGCACCTGAGATGGCCCGCCCCACGCGGCACGTCAGGCCCACCACCCGCCCCGCGCGGTTGCGGATGCAGCTGATGCGGTGCTGCATGGGCGGGGAGGGGAGCAGGCACGGGGGTGTTGATTGACCCCCACGGGACCGGCTGCAACATATTCACCCATCCCCACCAGCCCTCCATGGTGCAAAAGAAAACAAAACAACCCACTCCCAGCACGACACAGCCCACAACCCAGGGCCTGTGCATGCATGCATGCAACAGCCGGCCACAGCCGCAGCCTCACCAGCGTCTTGTCGATGCCGGCGCGGTTGTCCCCGCCAAACTCCCCCACCTGCCAGGCACGCGCGCAGCCGGCAGCACGCCGTGAGCGCAGGCTCTCGCCCAGCTAGGCGGGGCAGGTGCAGCGGCAGCAGGGGCAGGCACAATTTGTGCCGGCCAGGCATCCGCGTGCCGTCCCGGCCGCGCGCCGCAGCACAGCCCAAGGCCCGCCAGACCCATCCCACACGCACCGCCGCTCCTGCAACAGTGCCGCAGCCGCAGGCCACAGCCCCACCTGGCGCACAGCATACTGGAGGTCTTCAGGGCTCACCGCCGCCTCTGCCAGCCGCACGTCGCCGCCGGGGAAGCGGGCCAGCGGCGGGCGCCCCAGGTCCATCACCACTTCCAGCAGCTGCGGCAGCTCTGGGTGCTGCCTCAGCTGCTGACGCACGGCAGGCGGCAGCAGGTGCACCAGCTTCAGCACCTCGTCCGCCTGGGCAGCGGCGGCGGCGGCGGCAGAGGCGGCGCCCGCCGCCGCCGCTCGAGCCTGCGCTGCAGGGCCCCGTCCCGCTGCGAAATCCCTCCCGGCTGCCGCTGGGCGCTGGGGCCGGCGCAGGAGGAGCAGAGGCTCGGCAGGGAGGGGCACGGTGGAGCTGCAGGACGCCAGGCCGCTGCCGTATGGGGTGCGCTGTCGCGACATGGGAGCCCAAACGGCGCTTGAGCCGCGCACATGGGATTGCAGGCTCGACATGCTGCGTGCTCCTGGGCAATGTGCGTTCTGAGGGGGCCTGGGCCGACAGCCGCTGGGCAGCCACCACAGGAAACGGGCCTGGCGCCACAGCCCAATCTAAAACTTCGATGCTCTGGTCAGTTGTTGGTTGAGCAGCATATAGAGACTGCCGTGGACGGGCTGCCAGCCGGCGCCACACACAGCGCGCAGCATGCCACCTCCTCCCGCGCAAGTGCAAGTGCTCTTTGAAACCTTCCATTGTAATAATAACAGGTACAAGGGCCAAGGGCCCTACATGGATCTGCGGATTGCTTTGGTTTCGAAAAGAACGTGAGGCTTGAGATGCAGCACCCGCAAGAGTGGGCGGCCCAACAGGGGGCGGAAGGTTAGTAGGCAGGTGGCAAGTGCAGGCAAGTGCAGGACATCTGGGGGGAATGGGTTGGGAATGCGAGAAGGTCTATCCATGAACGAAGCTGTAGCCATGAAAGCAAAAAGGCTGACGATCTGGTGATCACTAGAGAAAGAGGTATGGGTAGGGCAGGAAACAGGCCGGCAGATCGACGAGGGCGGCGACTCGAGCTTGGAGGCAGGGGACAAAAAAGGGACAGGGAGGCGGCCCGAGGAGGTTCCTGTGAGGGAACTGACAAGGGAGTAAAAAGAAAGCGGGGGCCCTACAACACCACCGCGTCCATCAGCAGCCACAGCACCCAGGCGCACACCGCCAGCCACGCGGCCAGCGCCGCCGCGGAGAGCGGGCGCGCCAGCGAGGCCGCTGCCGCCTGGCCGCCCTCCTCGCCCTCGCCATGGACCTCCAGCCAGCGGCGCTGGAAGCGGTATCGCGACGCCTCCTCCACCGCCCATGTGACCAGTACCGGCAGCAGCGTGCCCAGCACTAGCTGCAGCCAGCCGTGCACCGCCACGCAGCTGAGCCGGCAGGCGTCGGCGCCGCAGCTGCCCGCCAGCGCGTCGCGGCTGCTGCAGGCGGCCACGCCGCCGCCGCTGCCCGGCCACCAGGGCAGCCTCGAGCGCAGCTGCCGCGCCACGTCTGCGGCAGGGCAGGGGTGTCGGGGCGGTTGATTGCAGAGGAGGTGGTGGGAAGAAGGCGGGAGGGCAAAGAGCACAGATACGCTGCGCTGCACACTTGTGCCTGCTACAGAAGTGAGTGGGGGCGCCTTGGCATTATGGCACCTGAAGCAGAACCACGCTGCCGGTTGCAAGGCAGAGGGGGGGGCCTCTGGTGCCCCTGCAGGCAGCAGCCTGGCGGCCCCCGCGCCGCGCACCTGCATACCGCAGCGCCGCCGCCGGCTGCTGGCTGCCGCGGCACTCGGCCGTGCATTGCCGCAGCGTGCTGTGCAGCATGGCCAGCAGCACCACCGCCGCGCTGGGCAGGTTGTACTTGAGCGGCAGCATGTAGGTGCACAGCAGAGTGGAGATGCTGCCCGGCTGCAGGGCAGGGCAGGGAGCGCGCAGGGCGGGGAGGGGTGAGCAGGCCGCCGCAGGCGCAGAAACACGTGCGCTGACGACACCTGGGGGGTGCCGATGCGGCAAGGAGTCTGCACGGCCGCCGCCGTACGCTGGCAAGCATGCGCGGCAGCTCAGCCAGCCGCGACTTGCCCGCCGCATCCAGCAGCTGCTCCCCTCAGGCCCCCTCGCTGCCTCACCCGCCAGATCAGCATGCCCAGGGAGCTAGCCGGTGCCGCCCCGGGCAGCAGCAGCGCCCCCTGCCCGCCCGCTTCGTCATTGAACAGCGGCGCAAACCGCATGACTGCACGGCAGGCAGGGAGGCGGGCGCTGTGGGCCGCGGCTGCTGCTGCCACCCGTCCTCGCAGCGCGCACCCCCGGTGCCGCGCCCGCTGCCGTGCATGGCTGCCCACACAGACACAGCCAGAAGTGCTGGGCACCTCCTGCCTCACTTGTGAGCAGGCGCTGCAGCCGCGCCAGCAGCACCAGCGGCGTGCGCAGGCGCAGGAATGCGGCGGGGCGGCGCTGCGTCAGCAGCAGGATGAGGGGCGCCCAGGCGAGGAACAAGGCCAGCCACAGGACGTCGGCGGCGCCCAGGGTACTGCCCACGCCGTCGGCGGCACGAAAGTGGCCCCATAGCTGCGGGGCCAGGGGTGCCAGTTGCAGCAGGCTGTCAATTGCGTGTCGTGCAGCGCTGATGCCAACAAGGCACAGACGTCCCGGGCACGCCTAAAGCACGCGTGAGCGACAGATGGGGGTTTAGGGGCATTCGCTGCAGGCGGAGGAGGGTACTAGGCGGCAACAGCGGCGGCGGCGGCGGCGGCTTGCTGCTCCGCAGCTCTCCGCATCCCCGCCTCCCGCCCTGCACCCGCTGGCCCCTGTTCAAGCGTTCAGCGAGCCTGCGAAAGGCCAGCACTGCCCGGGCGGGCCCCTCACCGTGCGCGCCACCAGGCCAGGGAACAGCAGCGTCTGCAAGGAGACACAGGCATCCAAGGCCGCGGCATCGGCCGCGAATCGCCTCTCCCAGCCCGCCTCCAGACGCTCCTCCCTGAACCCCAGCCCCCACGCGGCCATGGCCAAGGCCCGCGCCCCGCCAGGAGCGCACACCAGTCGCCAGACGGCACTGCAATGCCGGCAAGGGTGGTTCTGGCAGCCCCCGGCAGTGTTTTGAAGCCGCCGCGGCCAGGGTAGGCTTCCACCTCTAAACGGAGCGACTGGCCTCGACTGATCGTTATTCAACTGCAGGCAGTGGATTATGCAGCAGATCGCTGCAAAACACGCGCGGAGAGTAACGTGGGGCAGGACCGGTCGCCGACCGCGGCGGTAGGGCCGATCTACGAAAATGCAATTCAAGGCCCCCCCGAATCCACTGCAATGAATGCCCATGAGGCCTGCAGATGGCGTGGGCCAGCCAACCCTTCCCATCGGGGCGCCCTACCGTCCAGGCGCCCTTGGCGCCCTGGCCCATGGGACCCACACTTCAGTCCAGGACTCGCCTTTGCAGCTTTGGGCATCCACGGCCAGTATAAGGGCCAGGATTGAGTTTGGGCCAGGACTCAGTCGCCCACAGGGGAGTCCAGACGCTTGGCCCGCACTCGGGCCCAATGGCCAGCGCCTGGCTTGCCAGCGAGTTTGATTGGGACCCGCATGCCCTAATAGCACACCCGGTGCCGCCCAGCGGCCACCTCCCCGCTTCGCCCTCGCAAGGCGCTCACAGCCCCGCCGCCCACCAGGTGAGAGCCTGTGTAAACCCAGGGGATGTACGGCAGCCGAAACTTCACGCGCTGGGCGCGCTGCAGGGCCTACGGCCAGCGCCGTTCGCCCCCCGGCGCCACCGGTCACACACGCCCGCTGGCACCCTGCGCCCGGCAGCCTGGGGGCCCCTGCCGGGGGCCCGACCGCCTGCCGCTGCCTCGCGGGCACTGTTGCAGCCGGGCTGCGGGCCTGCACGCCCGGCCTGCCAACCCCACGCGCAATATGTGCCGCCGGGCCCGCCCCGCAGGTGTCCCTGCCCTCTGCCGCCGCCACGGCCACTGACCTCAGCAACGGCAGCGCCACGGAGCAGGCCCCGGGCACCGCGGGCAGCCCCCCACCCCGCATCGAGCCGTCGGGCGGCGGCAAGGGTCGGCGGCGGCGCGGCGCCGCGGCCGTCTGCCAGGTCGAGGGCTGCGGCGCCAACATCGAGGGCGGCAAGCCCTTCTACCGCCTGCAGCGCATCTGCGGTGCGCGGCCGCGCCCTCGCGGGCTGCGCCCCGCGCCCGGCTGGCGGCCTGCAAGCGGCCGCGCCTGCAGCGCGCCGCCACGCTTGCGCCTGCCCAGCACTCACCTGGCCGCCCCGCCGCCTGCCCAGCCTGCGTTGCCCCAGTTTGTGCCTCCCGCCGCCCCGGGCGTGCGCCGCCGTCCCCGACCCCCAGCCCCGCGCTCTGTCCACCTGCAGAGATGCACGCGCGGTCGCTGGCGGTGACGGATGCCAGCGGGAGGGCGCTGCGGTTCTGCCAGCAGGTGAGGACCCCTGCCAGCATAGCCAGCATAGCCCCCTGCCAGCAGCTTCGCCCCTGCCAGCAGCCCTCGTGTGGCACTCCCTGGTACAGCAGGAGCGACGCCCGCTGCTCGTTGCCGCCCGCCGCGGACCCTCCTACTCTGCCTCGCGGCGCGGCGCCACCCGCCGCCCGCCGTGGTTGTTGCCCTTGCGCGCCGCGCTCTGCCCGCTGCCCCACCCGGCGCCGCCCCCGGGCTCCCCCCTCTGCCCTGCAGTGCACTCGGATGCACTCTGTGTCAGACTTTGAGGGGGCCAAGCGCAGCTGCGTGGCCTCGCTGAAGCGACGGGCGGAGCGGAAGCAGGCGCAGCAGGCGGAGCGCAGGGAGGAGGCGGCCGTGGATCCGACCGCGGGCAAGGGCGCGCGGCGCAAGGGCGGCAGGGGCCTGGCCGCGGGCGACGCGGCAGCGCCGGGCGCGGCCACCCTCTCGGGCAGCTCTGGCGGCGGCGGCGGCGGCTCCTCTGACAGCCGCACCACCAGCGGCGCCGCGCCGCCGCGCAGCCAGCACAGCGGCGGCAGCGGCAGCGGCGGCGGCTTCCCCGACGGAGGCTCTCTAAACCAGCCGCAGCAGCCGCAGCCGCCGCTGCAGCAGCACCAGCAGCACCAGCAGCTGCTCTCCCCCCCGCCCGCCAGCCTGGCAGCCTTCTCGCCCGGTGCTGCTGGCCCGCAGCTGCCTGCGGAGACGTCGCCCGCCGCCTCCCTGTCGGCGCTGCGCCTGCAGCAGGGCGCGGCGGCGGCGCAGCCGTGGCAGGGGCACCTGCCGGCGGTCGGCGCGGCGCCGCCGGCCCCGCAGCTCGTGGCTCTGCCGCCGCCGCAGCAGCTGGGGCTGGGGCTGGGGCTGCAGCAGGTGCAGGCGCAGCAGGGGCCAGGCCAGCAGGCCTCGCTCAACGCCTTGCTGACTCAGCACAACCTGCTGGCGCCAGGCAACTACCACCACCTGCCTGCGGCCCACGAGCTGCAGGCGCAGCAGCTGCTGGTGCCCGGGGCCGGCCTGCCGCCCCAGCCGGTGGCTGCGCAGCCGCAGCACCAGCAGCACTTTGCGCCCGCGCCTGCGCCCGCACCCGGGCCGCGCTTCTTTGCGCCCGCGGCGCCCGCGGGAGGCCAGCCTGGCGGCGCCATGCTGGCACCAGCACGGACGCACGACATGGTGATGTGTGAAGCCCCCTCCATGCCCACCCTCAGCCCTGCAGAGCTCGACATGCTGCTGGTGCTGCCGGGGCCCGCCAGGGTGCCGCTGCAGCTTTTCCTATGCGCTGCACACCACAGCGCGCACGCTCCCGCCTCGCCTGCCCACCCATGCATGCGCTCTACACTCCCTTTTTGGCCTGAGCGCGGCCGCATCTTTTATGCGTGTGCTGCCCTACCTGTGCTGCCCCTGCCTGTGCTTATCCCTGCCCGTGCGTATCCCTGCTCGTGCTTACCCTTCATGCCTTACCTTTGTGCCTATCCCTCATGCCCGGGCACAGACCATGGATCCCGATGACATGGCGTCAGCGCTGCTGGCCCGAACAGACGCGGCGTCGTGCAGCCAGGCGGCGGGGCCGCTCCCCGCCGGCATGCCGCCCGTCAGCCTGCCGGCCACCAGCAGCGGCGCCGCGTACGGCGGCCAGGGCGCGTTTGGCGCGATGCCCAGCGGGCCGCACGCGCGCGGCGGCCCGCACGGCCAGCCGGGACTGGCGCCGCAGCTGGCGGCGTGGCCCGCGGCCGGCGAGGCGGCCGACATGCTGCACGCGGCGGCGGCGCCACAGCTGGCGCAGCTGCCGGCGGCGGCCGGCATGCCGGGCGACTTTGCGGTGGTCCGCATCTCTTTTAAGGTGTGCCTGGGGGAAGCTCTCCCCTCCCTGGGCTGAGCAGCGACAGTGCAACGGTTGATCCACACACACAACAAGCATGTGTTTGTCTGTGCACTGATCGCATGCAAATGGCTGCATGCGGCGCCGGGGCCCTCACCCATGGCTGGCGACGGCAACCGCTCGCTGCTGCGCCGCCCCTCCCCTCTGGCCGCAGATGTATGGCCTGCACCCCGACCAGCTGCCGCCCCAGCTGCGGCAGGAGCTGCAGCACGCGCTGCTGGCGGCGCCCACGGTGCTGTCGGGCGCGGTGCGCGCCGGCTGCTCCCACCTCACCGTCAACCTGCTGGCCACCTCGGCAGAGGCAGCCGCGCTGCAGCAGCCATCCGGCCCCGCGGCGGCGCTGGCGCGCCTGCTGCACGGCTGGCAGCAGCAGCAGCAGCAGCAGCAGGGGCAGGGCGGGGAGCCCCAGGGCCGCACGTGGCGGCTTCCGGCGGGCCTGCCGCTGCTGCGGGTGGTGGCGCAGGTCGAGTCGGGCGGCGGCGCGGTGCTGCTGGCGCCGGTGGCAGAGGGCAGGCTGGTGCCTGGCGCCGCCGTGCTGTGCGCGGTCGGCCCCAGCAGCAGCAGCGCCTTGCACCAGCGGCTGGAGCTGTCGCTGTCGCCGGCCACGCCCGCTGCCACGACCGTGGGCCAGGCGGGCGGCCGCTTCCAGCTTCGCTGCGCCGACTGGCAGGAGCTGGCGCTTGGCGCCGAGCCGGTCGCCGCCCGCCGCATGCTGCACTGCCGCAGCCGCGGCAGGCACGCGACGGTGGCGCTGCTGCGGCCGGGTGGCGGTGCCGCGGCTGCAGAGCGCGTCGCCGCCCGCACCAATGGACGCGTGGCGGATGTTGATGAGGCGGGGGCAGCGGCAGAGGCAGAGCAGCAGGAGGAGGACTCAGAGGAGGAGCCAGAGGAGGAGTTTGAGTCAGAGGGGGAGGAGGAGGAGGAGGAGGTGCAGCAGCTGCTGCTGCAGCAGGGTGCCGCAGAGGCGTGGGTGCCCGCGGCGCAGCGACAGTGGGGCCTGTACGAGCTGGAGCTCGCCTCAGGTGTGTGTGTGTGTGTGCTGTGGATCGTGGATGGGTGGGCAGAGTGGAAGGGCGGGATGGAGGCGCCGCCAGCCGCTTCCTCGCCCTGCCTGCATCGCCGCCAACCACGAGGCTCCGCTGGAAAGGTTCTGAGCCATTTGCTGCGCTGGCTGCGCCGCCGCAGGTCCCTTCCTGGGCGGCTCCGTGCCTGTGCTGGTGCTGCCCGACGAGCTGGCTGGCGCGGCTGCCGAGCTGCAGCAGCTGCAGCACGGCGAGCAGGCTGGCCGGGTGCTCCGCCTGGTGAGCATGGTGCTGGAGCATGAGGAGCGGCAGCGGGAGGCGGCAGAGGCGGCAGCGCGAGGCCCGGCGGCCGCGGCGGCGGCTCGGGCGGCGCTGGCCGCAGCCTACCCGCCTGCCGCGCTGGAGCGGCTTGCGGGCGCAGCGCGGGCACTGTGCGCTCTGTGCGTGCGCTGCCGCTGGCCCGCGCTGCTGCGCCGCATGCTGCCGGCCGCCGCTGCCGCCAGCGACGCGGCGGCGGCGGTGGCGGCCATGGACGCGATGCTGCCGCCCGTGGGGCTGCTGGGCACGGCGGCGGCGGCCGGCCAGGCGGCCACGCTGTGGGCGCTGGCTGACCATGCGGTGGCGCTGGGGCACAGCTGGCAGCTGGCGTGCAGCAGCAGCGGCCTGACACCGCTGCACCTGGCGGCGGCGCTGGGCCGCGGCCTGAGCGGCGACGCCGCCTCGGCGCTGGTGGCGGCGCTGGGGCCGGCGGCGGCGGCCGGCTGCTGGCGCGGCGCTCGGGCCGGCGGCTGGACGCCGCGGCAGGTGGCCACGGCTGCCGGCTGCGCCGCACTGCTGGACCTGCTGAGCGCCGGGGAGGAGGCGGCGGGCGAGGCGGCGGGCGCCGGCAGCAGCGGCGGCGACGCGCTCAAGCCCTGGAAGCAGAAGCAGCAGCAGCAGCTGGCGGAGGAGGAGCAGCAACTGCTGCAGCAGCGCCTGGAGGGGGAGCCTGGCAAGAAGGCGGCGGCCGGCAGCGCTGCAGCCAGGCGGGCCTCCGAGCGCGCGGCGGGCCGCCTGACGCTCACCGCTGCGGAGCTGCACGCGTGCCGCCAGCGCCCGCTGCACCCGGCCGTGCTGCTGGGCGTTGTCGGCGGCGCCGTGTGCATTGTGTTTGGCCTTGCGGCGGCGCTGCGGCTGGGCCTGTACGATGATTGAGGCCTGTACGATTGAGTGAGCCGCTTTGCTCACCTGTGAACCGTGGTGAGCAGCCCTGACTGCCGAAACAGGTGTCGCTCCGTTTCTGATTCTCCATTTCCAACCATTCGTACGTTGAAACCTACTTTTGTTTGCGACTGATGTCCTTCCTTTCGGCTGCCATTGTTGGTATGTTGCATGTTGCTCCTCATTGTTTGGGAGGTGAGCCGGCCGTCTGCCCCCGCCCGCTCGCCAATTCTGGTGCTTGAACCCTTTCTCAACCAGCTATCTTGGCCCCGTGTCTTATCTTCCGTACTCACAGACAATCCCCCTTTTTCTACACCCATATTCTACTGCTTGCGTAATAAAATAAGGCTTTTTGACTAGACTCTTGCCGCCTTGCACGTTTGCACGTTCGGCCAATCTTAACACCCAGGTGTAAGCGCGCCACTCTGCACGGAACGGGGACTATTGCAGCCACGCAGCCGGCAGGGACGGCTCAGTGCATGAAAGGGCATCTGCACTAGGGCTGGCGCCAGAGCGAGTGCCTCCTGCTGACGTGGACGCGCCAGGCTGTCATGCTGACGTGGGTGCGCCGTGCATTGCCAACCTGGTCCCTGATAAACCGGCCTTGTAGCGAGACAAACACCAGTGGCCGCATGTAAACACCAGAGCTCAGTTTGCTCTGCTTCACAACGGAAGTGCCCTCACAGGTTGCGGGCCACGAGGGGGGCAAACGATTGTCTAAAGCCAGACAGGTGAACTGCATTAACGTACTGGCACACAAGGGAGGGCGGTTTCGGGCCAGCCGACATGCAGCGGTGCCTACCTTGCTCGCCGCCGCTGCTCCGCCGCCGCCGCACCCCCGCCGCACATGCAGGAGCGCCCTGCTGGGGGCCACATGGCCACCCGGCTGCCTGTGGCTGCTGACAAGTACTACCCTGCCGATCCAAGCGCGCTGCGGGCGCAGCTGGATGCCTGCCTGGCGCGCCCGGCACCCCCCGTGGCGGGCCCGCACCTCCAGCCGGCGCCCGGCACGCGGCGGCAGAGCCTGCGCGGCCTGATTGTGAGCTTCCAGCCTGGCAAGGCATCCAGCTGCCAGCCTGGACGAGGCTGGGATCGCTTTGGGCACCCTGACCGCCCTTTCATTGCATTGGATCCCAGAATAGCTAGCGGTACCACCTGCAGGTGCCACACGGCTCGCTGCAAGACAGCGGCATGGTGGCGGCCGCCGCCTACTCCCTTCTGGCTGCCGGGCTGAGCTCCCTGCAGAGCGTGCCACATCAGGCCCCTGGTGCATCCCCCTCCTCCTCCTCCCCCTCCCCTGCTGCCGATTCCCTCGGCCCCCACACTCCTGTGCTCATCCTGGGGACCAACCACTTCACAGCCCTGCCGCCGGCCTGCCTGTCGAGTGCGGCGGCCTGGCGCACGCCGCTGGGCGCCGCGCCGCTGGAGCCGGAGCTGTGCCGACAGCTGGCGGCAGCCGGCCTGCCGCTCGACGACGCGCCACACAAGTGAGCGGGCCGCTGCGGGTGCACGCCGCAACAGCGGCGGCGGCTAGGGCTTGGCGGGCAGCGCCAGGCATGCCAGCCTGCACGCCGCGTCGCCCTGCGTGCTGCTCCGCCGTGCGCGTCGGCCACCACGGCTGCCGCCTGTAGAGCCGCCGCCGCCGCCGCTTGCAGAGCGCCCCCCCCACAGCTGGGCGCCCGAGTGGCCTGAATCATTCCATGGAGCGTAGCGTGGGGCGCCGGCCTCAGCTGCCCCTGCGACGCGCCGTGCCATATGCCATCTCCGCCTGCCGCAGTTTGGAGCACTCGATCGAAAACCAGCTGCCTTTCCTGCAGCACGTGCTGGGCAGCCCGGGGCCCAGCCCCGGGGCGCGCCCCTTTGCCATCGCGCCCGTGTGCGTGGGCTGGCTGGGCAGCGAGGCAGCGGCGGGCCGGCTGGCGCGGCAGCTGGCGGCGGCGGTGGCCCGGTACGAGCAGCGGCGGCAGCGGCAGGTGCTGCTCATCGCCACCTCAGACTTTACCCACGGGGTGAGCGTGCCAGGTCAGCGGCGGTTGAGAGGTGGCATGCAGTGAGCCTGCCAGGTCAGCGGCGGTCGAGAGGTGGCATGCGGGGCGGGCTGGCGCGGCAGCAGAGGGGCGAGGTGGGGCTGGCAGCAGCGGGGAGGCGGGCAGGCACACCCCTCCTGCACCACGTGCGGCCCCCTACACCCCGTGCTGAGCCCTGCTTGCCGGGCGGGCCTTGCTCGCCAAAGCAGCTGTCCCGCTTTCCTCTCTGACCTCTGTTCCCTGCCGCCTGCAGGGCCCCAGCTACGGCGAGGCCCCCGCGGCACCCTGGATGAGCCTGCGGGAGCACTGCGTGTGGCGCGACTCCCCGCTGCTGCACGCCATCTGCGGCGGCAGCCCCCGCGGCTTCCTGCAGGCCTGCGATTTGGTGGGAGCCTCGCTGTGCGGGCGGTGGCCTGTGGCAGTGTTCATGCAGGTGGCACAGGTGGGTAGGGCAGAGGCAAGAGGTGTCTGTGTGTGGCCGTGTGGGCGGGTGGCGCGGCAGCTGGGGGGTGGCAGCAAGGGAGGCGGAGGATGGCAACCCGAACGGCCCCGGCACGCTGCCGACCTTCAACCTTCACGGGCTGCAGCCTGTGCAGCTTGTGCTGCCGCTCATGCTGCACTGCGCTGGGCTGCTGCTGGTGCTGCTGCTGTGCTGTGCTGGCGGCGCGGCTGACGGCCCCTCCCCCGCGAGCAGGACCTGGGCTGGTCTCTGGAGCTGCTGGCCTATGCGCCCAGCGATCTGTACGTGAGCACCGGCGACATCAACGGCTTCGCCGCCTTTTCTGCCTGGGAGTAACTGAGCCTGGAGGCGGCTGGAGCGAGCCGGAGCCGGAGCTCCGAGGCTTCTCTGAGCTCAGCCTCTTCTATTCTCCCTTGCCTGATGTGGGCTGCGGGGTGCCAGCTTGGCGGACAGACTCGATATGATCACAGGGTGGCCGCCCAACCAACTTCACACATGCATGCGGGGCTTTGGTGCAGCCGTGTAACACAGGGGGGGCAGTGCGGGAGTGCAGTTGGTCACGATGCTGGAGGGTGGGGCAGCCCTGGGCCCACGGGTGCGCTTGGGGCACCTAGGCGCTGCTGTGCTCCGCCGCCGCCGCCGCCGCCGGGAACTCGCACTTGAACACAACTGCGGGGCAGGGGCAGGCAGGCAGGTAACGTTTCAGAAGGTGGGGCAGGAGCGTCAGCCGCTTGCGTGGGATGCGTGCGCAGCCACGGGAGGGCGGGGAGGGCCGGAGGGGCTGCGCGGGGAGCATGGGACCAGACGGGAGCCGGGCAGGCGCCAGGCGGGCGCCCCGGGCCAGGGTGCGAGTGTCCCGCACCCGCGGGCAGCTTGGCCGCCTCCTCCGGGTCGTAGCACTTGGTCTTGACCAGCAGCGCGTCGCACACGGCGCAGGTGGCGGCGTGGGCCAGGCACTCGTCGCCGGGCGTGAGCGCCTGGCAGATGGAGGGTTCCTCTTCTGCACCCGCACCCGCTGCCTCCTCAGCCTCGGCAGCAGCCTCGGCGCCGGGCCGGACGCACGTGAAGACGTCTGCGCGGCGACAGGCAGGCGCAGGCAGCGCAGGAGCCGTGGGTTGAGAGGTCGGCAGCGGGCGCCTCGCGTGGCGGGCAGCCACCTGCCGCCGCCTCCGCCATGCATTGCGTGCATCAGGGTGCGCCCCCCGGCTTGCCACTCACATCGTGACAGCTCTGCGGCGGCCTTGGGCTCGAAGCAGAGCTCCAGGCCGTCCATCCTGGTGCACAGCGCGCAGCGGGGAAGGGTCTTGCACTGCTCCGCGCTGTATGACTCGCACACGTACTCCAGATCGCCCTGCAACGAGGTCTTGTCGGCAGCCGCCGCAGCGGTGGCCGCCGCCAGCAGCAAGCACGCCAGGGCGAGTCTCATGGCGGTCAAGGGTGACAGACGCGCTTCAGCAGATGTCCTGATGCACAATTGATCGGCGATGGCTGCTGGGAGGGCTTGAGGTTCAGCCCTAGGAGCACAGCACGGCTCAGCATACACACGTGATTGAAGGTGTGGGGCGCTGCTTTCAGCTGCTGATATCACCATCTTGGAGCTAGGGGTCTGTTGACTCTCTCTTGCTCAATGCTGATCACTGTGGCCTGGGTGGATGTACCCGACATGCCACCACCGACCCGCTCTCCTGACCTTCCTTCCTCACTTGCCCTTGGCCCACGGTGCTGATCAGCTGCGGCCACCCCATGTTGGATGACTGCAATTTGAGGTGCAGGATCACCCCGGCAGGCTGCCACTCACAGAAAGTGGGCTGCTCAGCAACTGCGACAGCAGAGCCCACTGGCGTGTCACGACGACGGCCAGCGGCGGCAACACTCTCCCGCTCCGCGCTGTCTTTGCACCCAGCAGCCCTCTCCGATCACATCCCACCAAGAGCTGCCCCCTTAGAATGTGGAGCAGCAGCTTTCGCTGGAGGTGCAATCATCGGTTGTCATGACAAGCAGCAGCAGCAGCAGGGGGTGAGTAGGCCGGCAGAGCACGCTTCTGATCACATCCTCAGGCCGTCCCAAGCCCCAGGAGAGGACAGCTGGAGGAGCGAGCATGACCTCACCACCGACCGTTGCCAACAACCTGAGTGACTGCCTGGGCGCCCTCTCGTCCGGCGTGCTCGCACATCGTATGCTGACTGCAACAGTTGCCTGGCCAGGGCGGCCCCCCAGAGCTTTGCAGAGAGGCCGCCCGGGCGTGCCCAACCGCCGCCCAACTGCCGGGCCTCAGCTTGTGACTGCCTCGTGCCTGTGCCGGCCTTGGTGCCTGTTGCGGCCTGTCGCACCGATGCGCCTGTCTGACGGGTTTTCGCAGGCGCACAGGTCCGCCAGGGTCAGCTGCAGTACGGTGCCTCTGCCCGACCGTCCTTCGCGGCGCTGATTTAAAGAGCTGCGCTCCTGATCCAGCCACCATTTCATTTCCTGTTGTTTGCCTCCCAGCCGCCGCCCTCCACCCCTGCACATCCCTCGCCCACCAATCATCAGCCCCAAGCATCAGCACCATGCCCCGCCTTCCCGTCAAACTCGCAGCCCTCATCGGCCTCCTGGCCCTCTTCTGCGGCGCTGCAGTGGCAGACGATGATGTTCACAGGGGCGATGGCACGGCATACAGCGGTGGGTGGCGCCGCCGGCGCAGATGGGCCACGGATGGCGCGCATCCACTGACTGATGGCGACATCTGTCGACTGTCTGGCCTTGAGCAGCCTCCGCCTGCCGGCCCTGCTGCCACAGCCTGATCCAGCCGGCGCCAGGCTCGCAGCCCACGTTGCTGCAAGTTGGATCCACTACGCCCCGCCCACGGTTGACTGCCTGACCACGGCATGCTCGCCGCCGCACCCCGTCCCGCTCCGCAGGCAAGGGCGAGAAGGACAAGACCGGCAAGAACAGCTGCCAGTTCGAGGAGCTGGACGAGACGTGGGAGAAATATTACGCCGCCCTGCCCAGCCAGGTGTTTGACAGGGAGGGCGACTGCGGCAGGTGCATCCTCGTGCGCGGGCTCAACGAAGAGGCCAGCGGCAAGTGGGTCAAGGTGAGGAGGCGGGCAAGCACAGCCCAGGCGCCGCGCGGCCGGCCTGGCAGCTGGCCTGCAGCCCAGCTGCGCATCGCGGGGATGCAGGGCCAGGCCTGAGCTGCCGCCAGCCAGCCAGCCAGCCGAGCCCGCCGAGCCTGCAACCGCCACCCCACTCCCTGCCAACCCGCCCCGCCCCGCACCCGCTCTGCCACCCCCGCCCCACCGCAGGCGATGGTTGTGGACGAGTGTGCCTCGTGCGGCGGCAACTCTGACGTCGACCTTTCCATTGACGCCCTCAACGATGCCACCGGCTTCAGCTGGGACCGCAAGCCCATTGAGTGGTGAGGGCGCAGCAAGGGGCCGCACGGGGAGCGCCAGCTGTCGCCACCTGGCTTCGGCTGTGCATTCGCACCTGCTAGTTATTCTTACAATATACCAAACCTACCAAACCTGTACCCCCCGTCTTACCTTGCCTGCCACCGCTCTCTCCCCTGCCGCAGGAAGTGGACGAGCTGCGACGACGGCGACGACAAGAAGCGGCGCAAGGACCGCCGCCTGTTGTGGGCCTGAGCTGGCCGCTGCTGCCACGCGTCCCTTCTCCGCGTCGGGCAGCCAGTTTTTTCTGTGCAATCCACACCCCCGTCCCCTGTCTCTCCCTCCACACTTTGATGCCTGAATCCACTGACTGACCTGACTCTCCCTCTCGACCGTGACTGCCGTGCCCTTTGATTTGACCACCCAACCAGCCCCTCTCCCTTCGCCCCCTCCTTTCATCGATTTGTCCATGCATGCATCCCTTCCTCTGCCGGGGCAGCCCAGCCTGTTCTGCAATCCCTTGCTCCTCGCCCCAATACTGCCAACTGTCATTTATTTGTCAGCAGGCCACCCCGCCTGCCCTCTGCTCCTGTGCGCTGTTCTTGACGTGACCGCATTGCGTGCAGCATCGAAAGGCCGCCTGCGCACAACAACCTATCGCATGCCTATTGCACACCAATGAATGGCAACAGGCTCCTTGTAAGCAACTCTGGCTGTCACCGACTGGCATGTACGCAGGCGCGGCTGCCAGCACGCCGCCCACCACCCCAGCACCTGCCGCCGCTACAACGCAGTTCTTTACAAACAATGGCAGGCAGCGCAGCAGCCGCCGGCTCAAACAATGCAGGATAACAACGACGGTCGTCCCGCCGGGTAGGAGGCTGGGGAATCGTAGCAGGAGCAGGCAGGGGTGAAGACAGCGCCGGCAACTGGCGCGGGGGAGGTCACCAAAACTGTTGAGTCACCACGCCCCTTGCCATTGTCCAGGTGGCAAGGAACGAACAATGGTGGGGGGTGGTGTGCGTGCGTGTGGGGGTGCCTCGGCGCCCGCAGGCATGCGCTGCCGGGCAGCAGCAGCGGGGCGAGGACGCAGGGGAGGACGTCTTGTCTTTGTGGGGGGCCGTACAGGGCGGCTTGGTTGCTGGAGAGCACCGGCAGGGTGCTGCCAAGCCAGTAGGCAAACATGCGGCAGCGCTCGTGCGCGCGTCGCGGCAGGTTGTGAGGGAAAAGCAACAGTCCGCGTGGGGTGGGGGGTGCTGCAAGAGGATCGTATGAGGAGGGGCGGGGAGGTAGGTCAGGGCGGCTTTCACGGGACAGATTGCGGGGGATGAATGACCGAGGGGAAACAAGAGAGGTGCGGGGCAAGGGAGGAAGGCGTGTAGGCAAGGTGGGGCGGGTCTGGCTGTCGCTATGTGGACACTAGAAGGTAGGTACAAAAGAGGTGGGGGAAGAAGGCTCTCAATCTGCGGCTCAATCTCAAGCTACTGTTTGGAAAGGGCGGCGCGGCGGGGCCGGCATGCTGGGCCGGCCCCTGCCGCCGCGCCGCGGGAACTGCGCTGCGCCATGCCGAGGCCTACGGGCGTGTGCCTGGCGCGCGCGGCTGGCGGGCCCCTGCCTGGCAGGAAGGCCCCGGCCCCGGCTGGCCGGCGGGGCTGCTCAGCTGACCATGGCGCGGATCAGCTCCGCCACCTGGCCCATGGCGGCCCGCACGCAGTCATTGGGCAGCAGCAGGCGGTGCGACAGCTGCTTGCCGGTGATGGGGGACACCTCCTTGTTCTGCCTGCACGTATCAGGCGGTGGCCACACAGGCGGGGGCAGGGGTTTCAGAAGCACAGCCGGCAGGGCCGGCAGCGGGGGCGTGGGCGCACGCAGCGGGCGCCCAACCCCGCCCGGCGGCGCAGCTTGGAGGCCGAGGCGCAGCGCAGAGGGGTGGAGGTGTGGCGTGCCTGTACAGCCAGTCTGTGATCACTTCCTTCTCATAAGTGATGCCGTCAGCTGCCACAACTGCAGCAGGGCAGGCAGGTGGGCAGGGCGAGTGTTGGTGTGTTGGTGTGTGGTGTGGTACGCGCGCGTGTGCTTGGGAGGAGGCGCTTTGGGAGCAGGCGGGCGGTTGGGGCGGCAGGCGCGCAGCCGCATGCGGCGGCTGGCTCAGCGGCGGGCAGCGCCAGCACCGAATGCTCCGGGCCTACAGCTGGCAGCGCAAGCCAGCAAACCCGCCACTGTGGGGTGCGGCGCTGGCAGGGCGCACCTGGATGGGTGAAGGGGCGGCCTGTCAGGGGGCACATGAATGCGGGCACAAGCGACAGGTCCACGCCGCCGGCGGCAGCCGCCATGCGCTGCATGAAGGCTGCCTGGGCGGGCGGGGTGGCGTGCTGCGGCGCCGGGGGAGCCCCGCCGCCTGCCGCCGCAGGCATGGCAGGCTGGTAGGCTGCGTGGCGCGGTGGCGGCGGCGGCGCCCTGCCAAAGCCAGGCGGCGGCAGGGGCATCACTGCATTGGGTGCCGGCACGCCCAAGGCCGGAGCAGAGTGGGCTGGCACGGGCACCGGGATGGGGGCTGGCGCGGCCTGCGCAGCCGCCGGGTGGGGCGCTGGGCGGGCAGGCGCGGCGGGCGGCGCCGCCACGTGCATCACTTCCAGCGGGCACAGCGTGGCGGGCGCGGGAGGCGAGGCGGCTGCATCCACAAACACGACCGTCGGCACCAGGATGGGCTTGGAAGCCGCTGCGGCGGGCTTGGCGGCGGCGACAACTACCGGCTCCGCCGCAGCCTCCTGCCGCCGCTCCTCCACCTCCGCCTCCTCCTGCTGCTCAGCAGCCTCCTCCTGCTCCGGCTGCTGCGCCTGCTGCTGCCCCTCCTCAAACTCCTCCTCCTCGTCCATGTCGGCCCAGCTGCCAGCCTTCTCCAGCGGGGCATCCGGCGCCGGTGCCGGCGCGGCAGCCGCCTCGCCCCGCGCGGGCGCAGGCGCCCGCGCCGCCATCGCCCGCTTGGCGGGGCTGCCGGCGCAGCTGGGCGGCGCGCTGGGTGGCGCGGCGTGCGCGCCGTGTCCGGCGTCGCCATCCTCGGACTCGGCGCCCACGCTGTGCACGCTGCCCGCACGGCTGGCGCCGCTGCTGCTGGGCGCCCGCTGCAGCCCCGGCTCGCCGATGCAGACGGTGGTGGGGGCGGAGGAGGTGGTGGAGCTGCCCTCCCATTCCTGGCTCATGCGCTGCACGGGAGAGGAGCGGGGAGCGGGGAGCAGGGAGCGGCAGGCCAGGTGGGATGCAGGGCAGAGCAGGCGGCAGGCGTGGCGCTGGAGCAGGTCCGGCACACTTGGCAGCAGCGTGGGGGCAGGCAGGGTCAGGCGGGGCAGCAGCTCCCCACCTTGCTGAGCCCGGCCGCCGGCTCCTCGCTGCCCGTCTGGCTGGCCTGGCGGCTGTGCTGCGGCGCGGCGGGCGCCGCAGGCGCGGCCGCGGCCGCGCCGGCCCCGCCGGCCCCGCGCCCCAGTGCCGGGAACTGCTCCGAGTCCTCCAGCTGCGGCGGCGGCGCGCCGGGCGGCGGCGCGCCCTGCGCCGCCGCGCCCGCGCCCTGCGCCGCCGCGGCAGCCGCCGACAGCCTGCGCTGCAGCTCGTCCGTGTGCCGCTGCGCGTTGCGGCTCCGCTGCAGCGCATACTCCTGAGGGTAGGCCGCGGCCATGAGCGGCGGGCAGGAATCCTCCTGCCCCTCAGCCTCCGCCTCGCTTGTGTACCCGCTGAGGCCCCCGTTGGCGCCGCTGCAGCTGCGGCCCGCCGCCTGGCCGCCGACGTAGTGGTGGCGTGCGCGGTAGGACGACTGGCTGCATGCAGGGTCGCGGCAGCAAGTGCAGGGCAGGGGGTGGGCGGGGTTCCTTGAAATGGGTACGGGATGAGGGCGGCGAGGATGCGACAGGGCAGCGAGGCGATGGACCGAGGCAGAGGGGAGAGGGCGAGGGGAGCGCGGCGGGCGCCCAGAGATTGGCACACAAGGCCACAGCGCAGCGCAGGCGGGCAGGCGCCGCATGCGAGCCAGGCGGGCTGGGCGCGCACCCGGCGGTGTAGCGCCTGATCTCCGCCTCGCCGTGGGCAAAGTTGCAGGTGGCGCCGTGCCTGCGGGGCAGGGCAGGGCAGGCCAGGCAGGACGCGGGTGGGTGCTGGCCAGGCTGGGAGAGGCAGGCAGCGGGCGCAGCGGTAGGGCAGCAGCGGGGGAGCAGCAGGGAGCGGGCGGGGCGCGTGCAGGAGTGCCGAGCACCAAACCACCCGCAGCCAGAGCACGTGCCGGCTCCCCTGCCGGCTGCTGGGCCCTGCCCAGTCCACCCCGCCCTGCCTGCCTGCCTGGGCAGTTCCCGTAACAGCCCGCCCATGCGCCCGCCCATGCACCCACACATGCACCCTCACTTGCCCCCACCTGCAGTCCCCGAAGCGCTCCCAGTGGGCGCAGATTGCGGTCTTGTACTTGGAGGGGTGGCAGTAGCCGCGGCTGCCGCCGCTGTCCCAGTCCCGCTTCCCCTGGAGCCGGGCCGGGGTGTAGGTGAAGGTGGCTGAGGAGGCAAAGGCGGCGGGGCGGGGCACCCCTGCGGAGGAGGGTGCAAACTCCTGCGAGCGGCCGGGGGTGGCCACAGCCTCGCCCTCCTGCAGCAGGGGGTGCGTGGAGGGTGGGAGGAGGGCAGGGTCGGCTCGAGAGCGGGCCCGGGAAGACGTGGGATGGAGCGGCCGTGGACAGGGGAATGAAGGGGGCTGCCCGCCAACCCGCCCGCACCCCGTAGCGCCCACGCTCGCCCCTCCCGCTGCCCTCACCCGGATGCCTCACCTTGGGCCGCTCCGCCTCCCGGGTGGCGCGCAGCACGCGCACCTCCTCCACGCTGTGCGCAAACATGCAGCGGTCGCCGTAGCGGCACGGCCGCGGGTTGTCGCACATGACGGCCATCTTCTGCAGAAGACAGGCGCAGGGAGCGGGGAGCAGGCAGGCAGGGGAGCAGGAGGGCGCGAGAGGTGGGCGGGCGGGGAATGGGAGGCTTGAGGAGAGACTCCTATGGTTTGTGGGTGCTGCGCCGGGCGGGTTGACCGCCGGAGGCGAGACCGCCGGGCGGGTTGGCCCCCGCCGGCAGCCCCTGTTTTGCTGGCATACACTGCGCCGGTGCGCGCAGGCGCCCTCTGGCAGCCTCCCAGAGCCCCGGCAGCAGCGCAGCGCAGGCGGGGGCCTCGCAGGGGGCCTCGCAGCGGCTGGGAGATGGCTGGTCAGATTGGCGGCGGCGGCGGCAGGGCAGCAGGGTCTTGCGGGCCCGCCGGCGGCGGCATCTCACCAGCGAGCTGCGCAGGAGCAGGCGCTGCCGCTCCAGGGCAGTCAGCCCAGGGGCCTGCACGAAATGTCCATCAGGAGCGTGGGTGTTCAGCCCCAGAACGGCCTCCCGCAGGGCCGGCGGGCATCGAGAAGCCTACCTGCTGAGAGGAACTCGCCATCTTTGCGGGTGCCTGGCCCCGCCCGAGCCTGCAGGTTGGTGCAAGGTCTTGGCAGGGAACGATCGTTGTGGTATGCCGCTGGCGCTGGCCTCTGGCCTCCTGCTACTCACAACCGGCAATGGTAGCAAAGCGGCAGGGGTGCGATGCGCAATGAGCGATGCTGAGCGGGTTGGGCTCACCTGGCACCCGGCTACGGAGAACAGACCGGTCGAGAGGATCCCCTGGCGTGGCGTGTTCCGTCGTGTTCCCGGCCCAATACGGCGCCTGTTATCCATCTGCACACTTTGAGCCGACTCTGGCTTGTGGGCCCAGAGCCCTAGCTCCGCGGCTGCTGGCTTCCAGGTGCAGTGTTCGTGCCGGCATGCATTCAAGACCAAGCCGCGAGGGAGTGCAGAAGCGCAAGAACGGGGCGGCAGCGGCGGCGCCGTGGCCCCGAGGCCCCACCAGCCCTCCCGCCTCGCGGCCTTGCACCGTCCATGCCGCCTGTCCCTGCTGCTGCTGTCGCTGGCCTGTCTCAATGAAGCTTCCTGGCCCGCCTGGGCGTAGGCGTGTTATATGTCTATGCGCGATGCTGTATCGCACTGCACACTGAGTCGGCACTCAGTCGGGGTTGTCATCGAGCAGCAGAGCGCAAGCGCTGCTGGCCGCGCGCTGCGCACACCCTTAAGGGGAAGCGCTGCGCATTGCCGATTCCCACATACAGCACGCCATATTGTACTGCATGAAATCCTTGACTGCATTGCGACATCATCAGTACCGCGAATGGATGAGGGCTCTGAGGCAGCACGCTGTGCCGCATGGTGCCCGCTGGGCAGGCCGCCAGGCAGGCGTGCTTTGAAAGCCTACCTGCCTCTAACCGCCGTGCTGGCCTGTAAAGCCAATGTCATCTGCTGTGCTGCGCTTGACACTAGCGGCTGCCCCCACACACAACAAGCCAGCCGGAGCTTCTGGCCGGGCGGGCTGGAGGGGGCTCCTGGGCATCATCCGCACGCTGTGATTGAGCTAAAGGCGACAGCAGCGCCGCCTGCAGCCACCTGGCCCACATGATGCGCGTCGTGCTCCTCTGCTTGCTGGGCTGTGCCCTGGGCCCCGCGCTAGCACTAGACAACGGACTGAATGCCAAGCCGGCACTGGGATTCAATACGTGAGGATGCGCCACCGCCGCCGGTGCCGCCCACGCTCCCACTGCTGGCGCCCTGCCTGAGCTGCCTCCTCACCCTGCTGGCTCCCCGCAGCTGGAATGCCTTCTACCGTGAGATTCACGAGGACCTGGTGAAGGAACACGCAGACCTGATGGTGTCGCTGGGGCTGCGGGACGCCGGGCAAGTGCCGCCGCCTGGCCGTCCGCCTCTTGGCTGGCGCCCGCAGCGGTTGGGGATTGCCCGCTGGTAGCGCGCCCTGCCGCTGGGCTGCCTGTGCTCACGTGGCCCTCCCCTACCACCGTCAGGATGCCTCCGCTCCCAAGGCCCAGCACCCGAACTGCCGCCCTTCCCCGGCTCTTTCACCAACATGCACCCTTGCACCACATGGCACCACATGGCCGCTCTGGTCGCCCTGGCGGTTGCTGCGGTACCTATGTGCTGCAGGTTTCAGTACCTGGTGCTGGACGACTGCTGGTCGGAGCGGTCCCGCGAGGAGGGCGAGCGGCTGCAGGCCAGCAAAGAGAAGTTCCCGTCGGGCATGAAGGTGCGCAGGCCGGGGCTGCCGCGCCCCGATGCCGCTCGTCGTGCCACCCGCAGCTGTTCCCGCCCTCTGCCCCTGCCGACGCCTGCACCCACCTCACGCCGCCCTGCCGCCCACCCTTGCGGTACCAATACCATTTAAACGGTACCGCACCCTGTACCACAGGCCATGGGCGACTACATCCATGCCAAGGGCCTTAAGTATGGCATCTACTCTGACGCCGGCACCCTCACCTGCGCCAAGTACCCGGGCAGCCTGGACCACGAGGAGCTCGACGCCCAGACCTTTGCGGGCTGGGGTGAGGGAGGCCCGCCCGGCGGGGCGCGTGTATAGCGTTGCGGTGGCGGGGGGGGCACTGTCGGGCGTGGGTGGGTCCCATGCTGCTTGGTGTAGCCGTGCTTTGTGCACGTGTGAGCTGCTCTTTTTGCCCTCCTACTCTTTTCTCTTCCTGTCTCTCTCTCTTTCCTCATCCACCACCATCACGCTCTCTCTCACACCTGCCCCCCCCCCACCACCACCCCACCACCACCACCACCACCACCACACACACACACAACCAGGCGTGGACTACCTTAAATACGACAACTGCCACGTGCGGCGGGACCGCTGGGTGATCGACCGCTACGCCGCCATGCGCGATGCGCTCAACGCCACGGGCCGCCCCATAGTCTACTCCCTGTGCGAGTGGGGCGTCATGGAGCCGCACCTGTGGGCGCCGCAGGTGGGTGGGTGGGTGGTAAGGGCCAGGGAACCCGAGGGGAGTGTGTCGGCAGGGGTCGGGTGGTATGCGTGCATGTTTGTGGGGTTGCAAATCACGTGCAGCATGGGCCAGGCTGCGGCACGGCGGTGGCCTGCGGCTCGCTTGGTGTGCCCCATGCTGCGGGCCTGGCTGCCAGCGGGAGAGCTGGGGCAGGCATGCATGCATGTGACAGCCTGCGGCGCTCCGCGCCCGCCTGCCTGCAGGTCGGCAACAGCTGGCGCACAACTGAGGTGCGCGGCACGCGCAGGGCCTGCTGCCGCATGCTGCTGCCAGGCCCACCCCCTCTGCCCCAGCCCGGCCTGCCGCATGCGCCAACCACCTCCCCAGCAAAGCTGTTCGCCCCGATGCCGCTGCGCTGCCTGCCGATGCCGCTCCTGCCCTGGCCTCCCTCACTAAGCCTCTACCCCGTCGCCCACACCGCAAACAGAAACCAGACTTCTACCCCCGCCCCACTTTGCCCCCAACCCACCTGAGCAGGACATCCGCCCCTGGTGGGACAGCATCGTCAAGACACTGGACTATAATGTGGGGCTCAGCCGCTTTGCGGGGCCCCACCTGGGCTGGAACGACCTGGACAGTGAGCAGCCCCCGCCGCGCGGGCACCGCCGTGCATGCACTCGCAGGCGCCCGGTGGCCTCTGCCCTCTGGTTCCCGCTTGTGTCATGCTTGGCAGGTGGCTCATGCATGGTCTGATGCGCAGCTCCGCTGCCCTGCCTGCCTGCCTGCCTGCCTCCTTGCAGTGCTGTACGGTGCGTGGGGTGTCTGGGACGCCCGAGGCGCCAGGCACTGCTGCCTTTCGCACATATGCTTTGCAGCTGACGGACGCATCAGGGCTGAGGCGGGGATCTGCCGCTGCAGCCTCTGTTTCTCCTCGCACTCGCTGCGCCTCCCGGCGCCGCCCTCCCCCCTTCCCGCCACCTCCCCGCCCCTCCTCCGCCCTCCCTGCCGCAGTGGGCAACGACACGGGGCTGAGCCACGCGGAGCAGCGCACCCACTTTGCGCTGTGGGCGCTGCTCAAGTCGCCGCTCATGATTGGCCACGACCTGCGCGACTTCTCCAAGACCTCGCTGGGCATCCTGCTGGCCAAGGTGGGTCCAAGGTTGGCGGCGCGTGCGATGTGCGGGTGGCGCGAGTGCTGGGTGCTTGAGGCCCAGTTTTGGGAGCTGCGATGCATCACCGCGGCGCCGCGCACGTGACGCTAGCTTGGCGCTGGCTGGTCGGGGCGCCAGCGGCCTGACTGGCACCCTTCATTGTGTGTTTGCCGCCCGCCTTTGCGTGTGCAGGAGGTGATTGCCATCAACCAGGACGACCTGGGGGTGGCCGGGGACCTGGTGTGGCGGCAGGGCACCAAGCGGGTGCGTTTCCCGGCCTCGCCGCCTCTCCTGATGGTCAAGCGTTGTCCCCCTGCCATGCGCACGCCCCACCCTTGCCTAGGCCCGCCCCGCCCCGCTCCCCGCAGGTGTACGCGGGCCCGCTGGCGGGCGGCGGCCGTGCCGTGGTACTGGCCAACTTCCAGACCACTTACTCGCAGTACCCCGCCACCAACATCACCGTGTTCTGGACCCAAGTGGGCCTGCAGCCCGGCCAGCGGGTTGCGGTGCGAGATCTGTATGCAGGTGGGCGGCTGGGTGGGCGACATAGATGGGGGGATGGTGTGAGACAGTGTGTGTGCGACTGGTGGGGTGTGCGACTGGTGGGGCATGGGTGGGAGGGGCTGTTGGCTGCCGAGCCACCCCCCACACA
>NW_005435075.1:278559-295375 GCF_000147415.1 Chlorella variabilis | reverse complement strand
TGTGGGGGCTGCACGACGTGGTGGTGCTGCGCCTGACGCCGCGGGACGGCCCGCGGGACGAGAGCTGGCGGCCCTGGCATGGCCAGCCTATGTATGCTGCACACGCGGAGAACTTGGTACCGCAGCACAAGGAGTCGTGGATCGGCACGGGCGCGCCGTGGCGCTTCCTGCCGCGCAACCCCAACGAAACCGTGCTGCCGGTGTTCCAGCGGGGGCTCGACGGTGGCGAGGAGCACGGCGAGGAGAGCGGCGAGGAGAGCGGGGGCGGCGGCAAAAGGAACCGACGGCTGGCGTCAGCGGTGTGATCGGGGCGCTTGCTGTGCTGTGCGTGCGTGTGTCAGTAGTGACTGGGTTCCTGTAACACAAGCTGGCCTGTGCCCTGTTTTGACAGCCCTGGAGGCAGGCATACCGCTGGCGGCGGCGCCCGCCAGCGTGCAGTACTGCCCAAGCCCCAGGACGTAGTGCACCAACGCGGGGGCAGCGCGTTGTTGGCACATGCTGCGGGAGCAGCATCCGATCCCTGGGAGCGGCTGAGTCTCGGTTGTTGCGGCAGGGTTGTTGCACAGCGATAAGTGGAACGGACAGCGGTGCTGCTCAACAGCTCGCTCCGTGCCCATTTGAAACAGTTCAGCCAACAAGGCGGCCCCAGGCCGAGACTGACAGCCGGCAAGCAAGGCCCTCCGAGCAGTCTGGCAGCAGCAAGGGCAGGCAATGTCGCTGTGGGGGAACCTGAGCTCGCTGGCGCAGCAGGCTTTGGACAAGGCGAATGAGGTGGCGGAGGAAATCGGCGCGGACGCGGCGGCGGCGGCGGAGCAGCTGGTGGGTGCTTCGCCTTGCTTGTTTCCTCGCTGGCCGCGCCTGCCCGCCCAACGCGCCAGGCTCCCCTCGCCGTGCAGAGCAACGCCCGGCAGCATGTGGGCACGCTTCTGGAGCTCAAGGCGCCCACGGTGAGGCTCGCCCGCCCCGCCTGCCGGGCGCAGCAGGCGCCGCCTCGCGCCGCAACCGACACCACCCACCCACAGCACTCCCCTCCCTCCGCCCGGCAGGATGACGACCTCGAATTCGATGCCGATGGCATTCCGGTGGACTCAGCGGTGGCGGTGCCACGCGCCGCCAGCAGCTCCAGCGCGCGCCAGGGCGCCAGCGGCAGCGCCAGCGGCAACGGCTGGGGCGGCGGCGGCGGCGGCGACGCGGCGGCCGAGAACCGCAGCCTGAGGAGCAGGCTGCAGGCAGTGGAGACGGTGGGTGACCTGGCTGGGGGGCGCCGCGCCGGCCTACGTCTCCCCTCCTGCCTTGCAGGGGCGCCGCTGCTGCATGTGGCGGCTGCGTCACCGCCCAGGCTCCCGTTTGCAGCTGGCAGCCTGCGTCGCCCTGCACTGAGTCCCTGTGCACGCTGAATGACGCTTCGCATGCCGCCTGAATGCTCCCTGAATGCTGTGCCGCCTGAATGATGCTGTGCGTGCCGCCTCCCCTGGGTGCAGGCTGCCGCGGATGCGCTGGGTGAGCTGGAGGATTACAAGGAGCAGCTGGCGGCGGCGCAGCAGGCCGCCGCCGCCGCGGAGCAGGCCAAGGCGCAAGCGGAGAAGGAGGCGCAGCGGGCCGGCGCGCAGCTGACCCGCCTGCGCCAGCAGCACAAGCAGCTGCGGGAGCACAAGGCGGCGGCGGCGGGCGGCGACGGCGGCGGCGCCGCGGCCGCGGCCGCGGATGCGCGGGCGGCGGCGGCGGCGGCGGCGGCGGAGCAGCTGCGGAACGAGGTGGCCACGCTGCAGCAGCAGCTGGCGGCGGCGCAGCAGGAGGCGGCAGAGGCGCGGGAGCAGGCTGCCGCCGCCGCGACCGCCGCCGCTGCCGAGGCGGCTGCTGCGGCTGCGGCGGCAGGAGAGGGTGCCCCCGAGGAGGCGGCAGCTGCCGAGGAGCTGGTTGCTATGAGGGTGAAGCTTGCCAAAGCAAAGAAGCAGTTTCAGGTGCTCAAGAAGCAGGCGGCTGATGCCGGCGGGGAGCGGGATGCGGCGCTGGCGCAGGCGGCGCAGCTGCAGCAGCAGCTGGAGGAGGCGGCGGCACCTGCTGCAGACGACGAGGAGAGGCAGCAGCTTCGGGAGCAGCTGCAGCAAGCGCAGCAGCAGCTAGCAGCGGCGGAGGCCGTGGCTGCGGAGCACGCGGCGGCTTTGCAGGCAGCTCAGCAGCAGCAGGAGCTTGCTGCGGCTGCGGCTTCCCGCGAAGCCGCTGCTGCACAGGCCGCCGAGCTGCAGGAGCAGCTGCAGGGCAGCAGTGCGGGGGCCGCCGCTGCCGCGGCCGCTGCAGAGCAGGCTGCTGCCCAGCTGGCGGCGACGCAGGAGCAGGCAGCGTCGGCGGCGCAGCACGCCGCCGACCTGCGGCAGCAGCTGGAGGAGGCGCAGCACGAGGCGGCTGCCGCACACGAGCAGCTGGAGGCTGTGGGTGGGCAGGCTCGCGAGTCCGCATCAGAGCTGGCCGGCGCCCGCACGCAGCTGGAAGAGGCGGCGGCTGCCAGAGAGGCGGCGGCGGCCGCTGCGGCGGCTGAGCTGGCGGCTGCGCGGGCGGAGCTGGCGGCGATGCGTGGCGACGAGGACGAGCTGAGGCAGCAGCTGGAGGCGGCTGCTGGCAGCAGCGAGGGCGCTGTGGACGCGGCGGCGCTGGTGGCTGCGCGGCAACAGGCCCAGGAAGCTGCCGCGCAGCTGGAGGAGCAGCGGCGGCTGGCCGCCGCGCAGCAGGCGGCCGCGGCGGCGGCGGCAGAGGCGGAGGCGGAGGCGCGGCGGCGGCTGGAGCAGCAGCAGGCGGAGGCGGCGGCGCTGCAGGAGCAGGTTCAGGCCGCTGCGGCGCAAGCCCAGGAAGAGCAGCAGTCTCTGCAGCGCCAGCTGGAGCAGCAGCAGGCAGAGGCGGCGGCACTGCAGGCTGCTCAGAAGGAGCTCAAGGAAGAGCTCAGCGCGCAGCGTGCCCAGGTGGCCGCGCTGCAGCAGCAGCTGGAGGCGGCTCCGGCGGCCGAGGTCGAGGCCGGGGAGGCGGCGGCGGCGCTCAGGCAGCAGCTGGCAGATGCCGAGGCGGCGCGGCGGGCGGCCGCGGCGGCGGCTGAGGAGCAGGGGCAGCAGCTGGCTGCGCTGCAGGCGGAGCTGGATGCTGCGACCGCAGCGGCAGCCGGCAGCGCCAGCGCTGACGCCGAGCGTACGGCGCAGCTGCAGGAGCAGGCAGCCTCGCTGCAGCGGCAGCTGCAAGAGGCGCAGGCGGCGGCCGCCGCGGCCGGCGTCGCGGCCGAGCAGGCGAGCGCCGACGCCCGCATGGCGCGGCAGGAGGCGGAGGAGGCTCAGGCTGCGGCGGCCCGGCAGGCACAGCAGGTTGAGGAGCTGGAGCAGCAGCTGGAGGCGCTGCGTGAGGGCGCCAAGGCGGAGGCCGGCCTGGCGGCGGCGGCGGTCCGCGACGCGCAGCAGCGCGCCGCGGCGGCCGAGGCGGTGGCTGGCGACGCGCAGCGGGAGCTGGCGGCTGCTGGGCAGCGGCTGGAGGCGGCGGCGGCGGAGCAGGCGGCCCTGCAGGAGCGGCTGCGGGTGGCGGAGGAGGCGGCAGAGGCGGCAGATGATGAGGCGGCGGAACTGCAAGAGGAGGTGGCTGAGATGCGGCAGCAGCTGGAGCAGCAGGCAGCGGCCGCGGCGGCGGCGGACGCAGAGGGGCAGCAGGAGCGGGCGCAGCAGGCGGAGGCTGCCGCGGCGGCGGCGGCGGCCGCGGCACGGCAGGCGGCGCTTGCCGAGGCGCGGCAGGAGGCTGAGGCGGCGGCTGGAGAGCTGCGGGAGCAGCTGGCGGCGGCGCGGCAGGACGCGGCGGCGGCCGCCGCCGCTCTCGAGGCGCTGCAGCAGCAGGCGGGCTCTGCAGAGGCGGCGGCGGCGGCCGCGGCTGCGGCCGGGGCTCGCGAGGCGCAGGCCGCCGCGGCGGCGGCCGACATGCAGCGGCGCATGGAGGCGGCGGAGGCGGCGGCGGAGGCGGCGCGGCGCGAGGTGCAGGAGCTGCAGCGCCAGGCGGAGGAGCGGCAGAAGCGCTTCCTGCTGGTGCAGGTGCGGCGGGGGATCCTGTGTGTGGGGCCTGTGTGGGGCCAGTGTGCACGTGGGGCAACGGGCATATGGCTGGCACCTGGCACGGCTGGCGCCTGGCTGGGGGCCTGCCAGGAGCTGGGCCCTCCTCCTGCAAGGGTCATCTGGGCTTGGAGAGTCGAATGCAACCGCACCACGCATCCCTCCCACCCCTGCCACCCGCATCCCAGCACACACGCTCTGCATGCCCGCCCCGGCATGCCCCCCTGGCTTGCATGCTGCCCTGCCGTGCCCGACTCGCCCAGCCGTCTTACCCCCCTCGCTTCCTCCAAGTACGGCCGAATTGCAAACTACGCGTCCCACGTATTACCTTCTTCTTCTTCTTCTTCTGCCTGCAGACCGGCTTCAAGAAGAAGGAGCAGGAATTCGGCGAGCAGCTGGCCAGCATGCAGGCGACGGCTGGCGCGGCGCAGGCCGCCGCTGCCGAGGCCGCCGCCCGCTGCGGCGCCGCCGAGGCCGCCGCCGAGGCCGCGCGCCACGAGGCGGCAGCTGCCACCTCCCAGCTGGATGGCGCCACGTCAGCAATGGAGGCGGCCCAGGCTGCTGCCGCCGCTGCGGCAGCCGCCGCGGCGCAACAGGCGGGCCGCCTGGCGGCGGCAGAGGCGGCGCTGGAGGCGGCACGCGGGGCGCACGCCGAGGCGGCCGCGGAGGCGGCCGCGGCGGCCGCCGCGGCGCAGCAGCAGCTGGAGCGGGAGCTCGCGGCAGCGGCGGCTGCGGCCCAGCAGCAGCAGAGCAGCCTGGAGCAGCAGCTGAATGCAGCCAGGTGGGGGCTGCGGCTGGAGGGGCTGGCTGCCACGGGGCAGGCAATCAATGCGCCGCGGCTGCGGGCAGCGTGGGCGCTGCTGCTTTGTGTTTAAACGCCCTTGCCATGCCCCGCCCTTCTCTGCTGCTGCCCCCTGCCTCCCTGCAGGGACAGGCTAACGGATGTGCAGGCGCGGGCGGAGGCCGCGGAGGCCGCCAAAATCGAGCTGTCGCTGCGCGTGGCGGAGCTGGCGGCGGCAGCCGCCGAGGCCGACATCGACGCGGCGCCCACCCGCCGCGGCGGCGGCGGCGGCGGCGGCGTGGCCGGTGGCGGGCAGGATGGGGAGGAGGCGGGGGAGGAGGGCGGGCTGGCGCAGCGGGCGGAGGCTGCGGAGCTGGCGGCGGCGGCGGCGGGGCGACGTGCGGCGGCGGCCGAGGCGGAGGTTGACAAGCTCAAGGTGGGTTGCAGGGCTGGGAGGGGCCCACCTGCGGGGCTGGGAGTGGGACAGGCTGGCGTGCGGCTGGCGGCTGCCTGCTGCGGCGAGCGCTCTCCTGTGCGTGCCACCAGCACGGCGCCCCAGCGCGTGCCGCCAGCCCCCCGCCGCCGCTGCCCCTGCGCCTGCCCGCGGCTCTGGGATCGACCTGGGGTCTTGCCAGCCTGGCGCCACCGCAGGTGTCGCTGGCGGATGCGGAGAAGCGAGCCAAGGAGCTGAGCTGGCAGGTCAAGATGACGGCTGACCTGGCGGGGACGCCAGGTGTGCGCGGCGCCAACGGCGGCAGGGAGGAGCGCCTTGCCCGCTTCTTGAGTTGTTGTGTACTGGTTCCATGCCTGGCCTTGAGGTGGAGGCACACCCGGCCCTGCCTGCCGGCAGCATGCTCAGGCGCACGCTCTGTGCCGTGCCCATGGCCGCCGCAGGCAAGCCGGCGCCTGGCGCCGACGGCGGCGCGGGCGACGTGGCGTTGCGTGGCGCGGGGGTCGCCGGCAGCGCGATGCGCGTGCTGGACCTGTTTGGCTGCAGCATCGACTACGATCGGCGGGGCAGGAGATAGGCAGGGGCAGGCAGGGGCAGGATGGGGCAGGATGGGCCTGGAGCTGGCCGCAGTGCCTGGCGCAGCCTCCGGGCTGCACCGCCTCGCCTCGCCCGCCTCCACTTCTTCGATCGGTCGCCGCCCTGTTGCGACGGCATTCAGTTTCGGCATTGATTGCGCGTAAACTCACGGCCCTTCAAGCATCTAGGAAACCCGCCAGCTCAGCGCGTGCCACGTCAGCATTGGTTTACAACCACCCTTATAAGATTATAACGCTTTGCTACCAGCAGTTGTTCTTGCAGCCCCTGCCCTGTGTCGCTGCCAGACCCCGCGGACCGGGAGACGAGCAGCCACCCCCTGCAGTCACGAAGGCGTCACTGCGCAAGCCGCGCTGCTCGTGCCGAGGTCCCTGGGCCGTATAAAGTGGCCTTGCATATAGCCAAGCTCGTGCTGCCAAGAGTGCAGCCTCCCTGGCGCTCTCAGCCATCTTAAACATCCCCAGTGGCCCCAGGCTGCTCCTAATAAGCCGCCTCTAGCGCCTCTGTCGAGCCGCTGCACCAATGCCAGCAACGCGTCGTGCAATGCGCACCGAGCGGCAGCTGCTTGTTGGGGGCCACGCTCAGCTTGAAGGCGGCGCCTGTGGTCCCTGCCGGACTCCCTGGCATGATCATTTGGTGCTGGACTGCTGCGATGGGTGCTGTCAAAACCCTGCGAGGCCGGTGGCGCTGCTGCTGCTGTTGTGATTCATGCACAGCGTGAGAGCAGGTGCGCCACGCCAAGGGCGCACCCGCGAGGTGGCCCTTGCTGGCCAGCTGTGCGCTCGACCCTGCGCAGGCAGACATGTTTGTGAGCCTGGGCGAGGCCTCCCGCCGCATGTCCGCCGGCGGCGGCGCTGGCGGCGGGCATTGCACGCTGTGCATGGCCGGCAGCTCTGATGAGGCGCGGTGTCTCGTTTGTGACGCCCCTCAACACAGCCATCGCTTTTCCTGCCTTCCATGATTCCAGGCGCGCGAATGCTGCTGCAGGCTGTGCGTGGCTCGTGCGCCCTGCACGGCCTGCACAGCCCTCTGCGGTCTGCCGCCCGCACCGTAGCCAGCAGATGCAGTCAGCGAGTACCCCGGGCAGCAGCTGCTTATACCGAGAGCTACCGAGTTCTGCAGCAGGATTTGGCGGACATGGACGAGCTGCTGCAGGCGCCGCGCATCAAGAGGGCGATGGCTCGGAAGCAGCTAGAGCTGCTCGCAGCAGACGCGGCGTTGCTGGCCTTCGACGTGGTGGCGCCACAGCAGTACGCGGCATTGGTGGCGGCACAGAAGGAGTTGGTGGCGGCACAGAAGGAGTTGGCGGCGGCACAGACGGGCGAGGCGGCACAGAAGGACGCGGCGGCACAGACGGGCGAGGCGGCATTGGTGGCGGCACAGAAGGAGTTGGTGGCGGCACAGAAGGAGTTGGTGGCGGCACAGAAGGAGTTGGCGGCGGCACAGACGGGCGAGGCGGCGCAGAAGGACGCGGCATTGGTGGCGGCACAGAAGGAGTTGGCGGCGGCACAGACGGGCGAGGCGGCGCAGAAGGACGCGGCGGTGGCGGCACAGGAGGATTTGGTGGCGGCACAGAAGGAGTTGGCGGCGTCACAGAAAGATGTGGAGTTGGCACAGATGGACGCGAAAATCCTTGCGCTCGACATGAAGGCAAGGGCACCTGTCGCTGCGCTGCTGTCTGGCTCAAACCGGGAGAGAGGCAGCGGGTCGGGTGGCTCGGGAATCGGTGGCTGCTCCAGCCCACCATCCGTGACGCCGTGCTTTGAACGCAGTCGCTGGTGTATGACTACCTGTACAGCCATGGCATGCTGAACGCCTGTGGCCTGTTCGGTGAGCCCACGCCGTGCAGCTGGTTACAGCACAGCGAATGGCCTGCGTGCCAGACCTGGGCTTTGCGAGCGAGTGCTCGCAGCGGCTGCTGCCCCTGCCCGCTGTTGCTGCATGCTGGCATGCTGGCCCCTGGGTGCCGACTCCAGCCTGCGCACTGCCACTGCTGCAGAGTTTGCAGAGTACAGGCTGTTTGCACCTCTGACCATACGGCCCAAGCGGGACCGCCTGTCTAAGTGGCAAGAGCTCGCGGGCGGGCGGCACCCCAACCTGCAAGCCTGCATCCTGGCGGCCAACCCTTCGTGGGAGGCCGACTCGATCCCGGCTAGGTGAGTGGGCTGGGCAGTGCTGCCCCTGCAGCAGCAGCAGCAGCAGCAGCACATGTCCTGGTTTCTGTGCCGTGGCGCAGATGGCAGCAACCGGGTGCATCGCCTGGGGGTTTAGGAGGCTGCGAGCCAGCCCCTCTTCCTGCCATGCGCTGCCCGCTGTGACGCATGCCTCGCATGGATCGGCGCCGTACCTGCGCCCCGTTGTTTGCAGGGCGGTGCAGCTGTACAGCAAGCTGTCGGCGCCGGGGCGCCCGTGCGACACCTGGACCTACGAGCGCCGGGTGCTGCTAGTGGAGGGGCCCCTGAGCCGGGAAGACATGCGTTTCTTGAAGTGCGTGGCTGATGAGGTGCACTGCCGGTGTGAGCTGCGCTACAAGGTGCCGCCACCGGCCATCACGCAGGGCGAGCGGCTGGCCGATGGTGCTGAGGGCCAGCCGCCGGCAGCCGCGGACGGCGCGGAGGGCCAGTAGCCCAGGCAGTGCCATGGCAAGTGCACCGAGGCGTCTCGCCGCGCGCTGGCTGCTTGCCCTGCCTACCACTAGTATTGCGTGCGCCGCAATCCACCTAACCGTGCACCATGCACCTTGATCCTGCAATTTGTACTTCTTACTCCTGTCTTCTTCTTCCTGTATGCCCTCCAGTTTTGTCAATTCGTTCTTATCATCTTACCCCGTTGCTCCAGTTTCCATTTCTTCCACCGCCTTGCCTCGCCCACCTCCGCTTCTCTGTTGCGACAGCATTCAGTTTTGGCATTGAATGTGTTTAACCTCTCTTCCCTTCAAGTATCAACAACCCGCCAGGTCAGCACCTTCCACGTCAGCGTTGGTACCACCATCGGCTTAACCGCTTTGCTACCACCGTTATTCTCGCGGCCCCTGCCTGTGTCGCGTTGCCACTGCACCCCAAGCAGCAGCCAGGATGAGGAGCCAGGTGCTCGCGAGCGTGGCGGGCAGGTCCCCCGCCGCCCGCCAGCGTGCCGTCGCGGCGGTGCGCGCCGCGCGAGCCCAGGCCAGGGCCATCTTCAGCTCAGGGCCCGCCCTGGTGAGGCTCTGCCCTTGGACCTGCGCCGGGTCTGTTGAGGTTGCCCCTGCTACTGCCCTGCTGCCGCCGCCTCCCTCCCTGCCTGCTGCGCCACTGGTCCCCAACCCTAATCCAAGGTTGCCCCCTGCGATCGCCTCGTCCCCACCCCCGCTGCTGCACCTCCTGCCCACGAGCAGGGCTCCGAGGCGGGCGAGGAGAAGGCGACCGGCGGCGAGCCGCGGGAGGCGGGCGGGCAGGGCGCGGGCGGGCAGGCGTTTGAGGGCGTGCCGCGCGACAGCGGCGAGGGCCCCAGCCCACGCACCTCCGCCGATGACCAGCAGAAGACTGGCGGCACTGGCCAGCAGGCGCGCACCGCTGCTTGGGCTGCTGCTTGCCCTGCGCTGCTGCGTGCAGCGCCCCGCGCCAAATGGCCGCCTCTGCTGCGTGACGCAGCGCCGGGGGGCTGCGCTGCTGCCGGTGCCTGAGCTGAGCTGAGCTGGCGAATGAGCGGGCCGGGGGACGCTGCTGTGCCTAACCGGAAATGAGCATCGGCAGCCGGTGCCAGCGGCAGCCACCACATGCATCGCCTGCCCTTCCCGCGCGAGTACTGGTGCGCACCAGCAGCAGCAGGCCGCCCCTGGCTGCTGCAGGGGAAGCCAAGCGACTACCAGCCGCCCCACGAGACTGGCGGGCAGGGCAGGGCAATGGAGCCTCCGGACGACATTCAGTGAGCCGGCGGTGGTGGGAGCGGAGCCAGCTGTGGGAACCGCCCATCAGGCAGTCAGCGCAGCTGGCCTGGGGTTGCGTGCTGCACACGCGCAGCCACGTGAATGCCAGAGCAGGGGTTGGCCGTCTGGAGCACAGCATGCGTTGGCGTTGCTTACAGTTATTGCATCAAACGGGTAACAGGTACAGGGTGGCGCAATGGCGAACGCCAGGGAATACATGCAAGGAGCAAGTCGCTGGCTGTTGAAGGTGTGCACAGAGCTTGGCTGGCGCTCACAGCGATAGATTGGGCCAGGAAAGAAAGCAGTGCAAACAAAGCAGGCCGGCGTGGGCGGCGCGTTCAAACGTGCACAGTGCTGGGCGCCAGATGCACGCGGGGTCGTGTTCACAGGGCGTGGTGGTGGCCCTCAGCCATCCTCGCCGCCGCCAATGGGGAAGCTGCGTAGGCGCCGCATCGCCGCCTGCTGCTTCTCTACGGCTGCGGCCGCCCGCTCACCGGCCTCCGCCCGAGCCTCCGCGGCCTCCGCCTGCTCCGCGGCGGCCGCCTTTGCCTCCCAGGCCGCCAGCTGCTCCGCGGCGGCTGCCTCCTCAATCACCTCCAGCTTGCCGCTGCCGCCGCGGCCAAACCGCCAGCCGCCGCCCGCATTCTCCTTCCTCTCCGGCTTGAGCTTTTTGCTGCGCCTCACCGCCGCCCGCATCGCGTCGCGGTCCAGCCTCCACTTGAACAGCGCCAGCAGCGTGGCCGTCAGCACTGGGTCTGCCCGCGGGTGCAGCGTGGCGCGGCACCCGCCGCACGGCGTCTCCGGCTCCGCGGCGGGCACCAGGTGGGCGGGGAAGCCCTTGAGGGGGCCTCCCTGCATGGCCGCCTCCAGCATCACGGGGCCCTCCCGCTTCTTGCCGGTGTACTGCCGCATCACCAGCCTGCCGGTGTCGGGGTCTGGGGTCAGCACCGCGCGCACCACCTGCCGGTGGGCTGCCAGCACCCTGAGACCGTACTTGGCCGCGCCTGCAGGCAGGGCATGTGAGAGAGTGTGTGTGTGTGTGTGTGTGTGTGTGTGTGTGTGTGCGCGCGCGCGCGCGCGTTGTCCCACGTGTGGGGGGTGGGGTTGAGACCGGGGCCAGGCCCGATTTGGAGCTGAAAGCTCACAGCCCGCAGGGGGGGCCACCACCCAAACCCACCCTCACCCCGCTCCCCCCCGCAAGTCCAGCGGGCGCGCCATGCGTGCGGGCGCGCTCACCGTAGGCCTTCTTGCGCACAAACTGCACCCGCACCACGCGCTCGTTGTTGGAGGCGCAGACGTTCCAGCGCCGCCGCCGCAGGTCTGCGGGGTAGCAGCACAGCAGGGTGTGGCCGCTGCAGCCGTCCCGCAGCACTACCCTGTCGGAGAAGCGGGTGTGGTAGCTCATGGACCTGCGGGGAGTTGAGGGGGCCGGGGTGGGATCTCCGGAGAGGAGGGTCGGGGGTGCTGCTGGAACACGTGGAGTCTGTGCCGCTGGGGCAGTAGGGCGACCCTAAATAATCGGGGGCGGGTGCAGGCAATAGCGCTGCCTGGCGCCGCCGTTTGCGCAATCGGGCTGGTCGCATCACGCGAGCGTGTTTGCACGCGTGCAGCCAATGGAATGGGCTTCTGGCAGCCCTGTGGCACATGCGCCTGTGTGGCCATGTACTACAAGAAACCTGAGCAGCGCAGCGAATTCACCAGTAGCAGTCGCTTCCAAATTCATCGGTGAAGGCAACCTCGCTGGCCGGTCCCACTTCGCTGTCCGCCATATGCAGCGTCCGCGCCGAGACTGACGCCCCGCTGCCGCTGCTCACCCGCCCCGAACTGGAGCTTGCAGGGCTCTCTATCATCGTGTGAATCGCGTGGCCAATAATGGGCTCTAAAGGCGGGCGAAAGTCTTTGGCTCTGACCCCCCTGTGCTGCGCCCCACAGCATGCGCTCCGGAAAACCCGCCACTACGCCCTTCCCCCAGGATGCGATGACGTTCAGTGGTGCATGAGCAGCCGTATGCGGCCTCCTAGAAGCTGAATGTGGGCCCCGCAGAGCCAAGGCGGCTGGGCATTGTGCCCGCCCCCGCCACGCGCGCCGCCTGCCCACGGGCATCCCAGCTCTGTCTGAGGGGTACCCTACCTCCCTTCAGCGCTGGCAGCCCACTCGAAGGTCTTTAAATGTATATTAAGCTCTTCAAATAAACATCGGGAAAGTGGAGACAAATAGGCACTCAGCGATGCAAACGGTAAGGGCAAGCCGAGCCGTGGGTTACTGATGGGTCCAACCGTAAAAACTGCGTTGAAAACGTTGCACTAGGAACCACGACAGGCAACGTGCAACAGTGTCGGTGGGGGCTTGAAACGTGATGGGCCAGCGAATAATGGCCGGCTGCTGGCCGGCAAAGGTGAGGCCTGCTGCATCTGCTGTCTGCTGCGCTGCGTGCTGGGTCCGCCGCCCGCTGAGCAGCATGAGCTTGGTCTTGTCGATGTTGACGGTGAGGCCCCACTGCCGGCAGTACTGCTGGAGCAGGTCCAGCTGTCGCTGCAGCCCGGCCGCTGAGGTGGCCAGCAGTACCATGTCGTCAGCGTACAGCAGCGGCGGCACCACGGAAGCTGGGGAGGTCCAGCCGCTCGCCACGCCGCGCCGCCGCCATCAGCTCCTCCTTTTGGTCGTCGATGTAGAGCCCAAAGAGGGTGGGGCTGAGGGGGCAGCCCTGCTTCAGGCCTGTCACGGCCTGGAAGCAGGGCGACAGCGGTGCTGGTCCTGGAGTGCCCGCAGCACGAGTGCTGCCTGCGCTGTGCCCGCGTATGTCCGGAGGGTTTTCAACCTATGTGAGGTCCTCCACGAATAAACGCTCACCACCAATGGAGCCAGCCAGCTGGATGTGTCACACAGAGGAAGGGGCGTGCATGAGCATCTCACCCCAGCGAGCGCCGCCCTGGCGGGGGGTGCGGCGCCACCGGCCACCGCACGCAGACGGGCCTCTGCCAGCGCTGCCGCCCTTGAGAAACGGCAGTGAATGAGTTTCACGGCACAGCCAGAACATCAGAAACTGCCACACATAATCATCTCCAGACGCAGCCTCTTGCTGCTGCTCTTCTCCGGCTGCCGTCGTTCCCAGGCCTACAGGCGCGCCTCTGCCTCTGCCTGCTCGGCGCCCACCACCGCCTGAATCGCCGCCTCCATCAGCTGCCTGGCTGCCTGGGCATCACCCACTGCCGCCTCCTGCCCCCCTCCTGCTGCCGAAGCGCCGCGCAGTGGTGCCGGCGCCTGCCGCGCCAGCGCAGCTGAGAAGGCTGCCGCCACCAGCTGCCTGGCTGCCTGGCCATCCCCCTCTGCTGCCTGGGCTTCCCTGCCTGCCGCCGGGCGCAGCGGCGCGCCTGCCGGCTCCGCCGCCTGCGGCTGCTGCACCTCTGCTGCCTCCGGCTGCGCCTCTGGCTGCCTCGCGCCCCGGCCCTCTTCGCTGTGCGCCGCCTGCGGCTCCTGCACCTCCCCTGCTGCCACCGCCTCCTCCTCCTGCTCTGCCTCGCCCCCCTGCACCTGCTCTGCCTGCTGTGCTGGCTGCTGCACCCCCTCCTGCTGCTGCTGCTGCTCTTCCAGGGCTGCCAGCCTGGCAGCCAGCAGCGCCTGCACGGCGCGGCCCAGGCCGGACCGCGGCCGCGCCATCGCCGCCTGCAGCATGCCAGCCACGCTACCGTTGCCTGCCAGCAGGCCGCCCAGCTGCTGCAGCGCAGCGCACTCGCCCGAGTGCCGCGCCTGCCAGTCGGCATGCTGGCAGGGGGTGCAGCAGTAGGCGACGCATTTGCAGGCGCTGCAGCGGCGCAGCGCCAGTACGGCGCTCTCGGCCTTGCCGCAGCTGCCGCAGCGCTGCGGACCCGCGGGGGGGCCCAGGCTCGGGCCGGAGCTATTGCTGGGGCGCGCCGCCGGCTTGCCGTTGGCGCCGGCGCCGGCGCCGGCGGTGATGCAGTGCGAGTCGGGCGGCAGCCGGCCGCGCGGCGACAGTGGCGAGCGGGGGGACTGCGGCACGGCCGCTGCCGCCACGCGCGCGAAATGGACCTGCAGCACCAGCCGGCAGGGGCGCCGGTCAGCACCCTGAATCTGGAGGTGCCGCATGCCACCTGGCTGGAGCAGCCTTGTTGCAGGCGCCGCGCGGGTGCCCACAGGGCGCAGATGGGTGCAGATGGGTGCATCAGGCTGCACGATTCGGCGCACACAATACACGGATGCAGGAGGGAGGAAGCGGCGCACGCAGCGCACCTTGAGCTCCTGGCCGCCGCTCAGCTGTGGCACGGCGACGTTGTGCAGAGCGGCCGCCACGGCGGCTGCCTCCGCCACCGAGCCCATCGTCACCTTGGCATAGGCCACCGGCAGGCTGGGGTTGGGGTGGTGGCCCATGTGGCAGAAGTGGACGGTGCCGTACCTGAGCGCAGCGGCGAGGGTGGGAAGTCAGCGGCCCGGCCAGGCGGTGGAGAGGCCGGCGGCGGCGGCGGCGGCGGCGGGGGTGCCATTGCGGCCTTGGAGGCAGAGCAAATCCCGCTCCCCTGCTGCTGCTCCTGCTGTCTGGAGCAGCCAGGGCCTCGGGAGGCGCACATCAGCGACATGGGCATGCGGCGATCACCTGCTGAACACGGCTCGCACATCATCCGCGGTGGTCTGCTCCAATAGAGATCCGACCCAGAGCTCGCTGGTGGGATAGTCTTCCGCCATGGGGCGGCCGCTCCTCTCTGGCTGCCTGGGAGAAGGCCCACCGATGAACAGCAGGCGGGAGAAAGTGGCGCCTGATGGCACCAGGCAGGCAAGATCAACGGGGGCCTCATCTGGCGCCAGGCGGGCGATGGGCGCCTGCTGCCTTGCGCTCGTCTCCTGTCGTCCTCGCGCAACTCGAGAGTTAGATGGAAGAATCCAGACGAAGATGATTTCAATAGTTCACAGAACCCAGCAGCGTCAAAATACACAGCCGGCGCAATGGGCAACCACCGGGCGCTGGCGGGGACGGCGCAGCAGACCGTGCTCCCCTCTCGCAGCCGCTCGGTGGCCGCCTCACTTCAGCACCTCCTTTGCCACCTCGCCCAGAACCTTGCAGCACTTCTCAATCTCCTCCTCGCTGCAGCGTGGGGTGGGGGAAGGGGCAGCGCGGACCGAGCAGGGATGGGGCTCAGCCTTCAGCAGCAAAGTGCACGGTGCTGAACGTGGTGCGGGGAGCGGCAGGAGCGGCATGATTTTGGAAACGTCGGTAGCACCAAACGCAGTGCAGGGCGCGGCTGGTGCGCGGCAGCTGGCGTGCCGCGGCGCCGTTGCCGCGGCCGCCGTGCCGCCGCCCCACCTGACCACCAGGGGGGGCACCAGCCGCACAATGTCTCCCTTGCCCGCAGTGATGACGATGATGCCGCGGTCGCGGGCCGCCGTCACAAGTGGGCCTGCCATCTGCACAATTGCAAGTGGCAGGGGTGGGCGGGCCGGCCTCGATGCCTCGAAACCACTCGGCGTGGCGGCTCGGCCTCGTGCCAGCGGCGGCGGGGCAGCAGAGGGCCAAGCCGCAGCGAGCCGGGCGCCAGGCGGGTGCGGCTGAGCAGGCGGTGGGGCCGCAGGGCGTGCCCGAGTCACCCACCCGCCCACAGAAACCACACGCAGCCTGGTGCCTGGTGCCCACAGCCTGCAGCCTGGTGCCGTCACCCCCCAGCGTGCCCCACCCACGTGCCCACCCACCTGGTCTAGCTGGACGCCACAGATGAGGCCCAGGCCGCGCACCTCCTGCAGCCACAGGCAGAGCGGAGCAGAGCAGAGCAGAGCAGAGCAGGGCGGTGGGTGCCAGGTGGACTCATGCGCAGCTGTCGAGGCAGCCAAAGCGATGCGACGGAGAAACGGCGGCCGAAAAGGAAGCCGGCGGCGGTGGGGGCGGCGGCGGCAGCGGTGGATGTGTGGGGGCAGCGGCGGCGGCGGCGGTGTGGGAGCAGGGGCGCGCCGGGCGCCTGCGCCGCGCCTGCACGTGTGGGTTGCCCTCCAACGCCGCCCGCAGCCCCGACCGCAGCAGCTCGCCCTTGCGGGTCACGCCCGCCAGGAACTCTGCAGGGGGCCAAGCGGGTAGCAGCAGCAGCAGCAGCAGCCAGCAAGTCGGGGCGGCAGCCTGGCATTGGCCAGGCGAGGGAGGATCGCCTGGCCGGACGCTAGTTGGCGGCCTCTGCAGCCGGTACATGGTTGCGGCCTTCGGTGCGCCCCAGCACCGCGCACACACACGCGCAAGCAACTGCCAGCACCACACACACCAGGACAGCAAACACCCGCCACCACCACGCACACCAGACAGCAAACACGCATCACCACCACCACCCACACACCGCTGCCACCAGCCCACCTGGGTCTGAGATGATATCAAACACGGTGCAGGCGGCGTGGCAGACCAGCGGGTTGCCGGCAAAGGTGGAGCCGTGGTCGCCGGGCGCCATCACCGCCGCCACATGTTCCTTGAGGAGCACGGCACCGATGGGCAGGCCGCCTGCGTGGAAAGCGCGGCGGGGAGGGGAGGCACGGCAGGGGGGCTCGGCGGCGGGGTGACAGGAGGGCAGGGCACACAGGTCACCAGGATGCCACAGCCTGCAGGCGCTCACGGTGCTGACCGCTGGCTTGCAGGCCCGAGCCGGCAACATGAAGTGGCCTGCTGGCGCGCCCGCCTGCCAGCCCCCCGATTGCCCGGCGACTGGCCAGCGGCCTGCTGGCCCCTCGCGCTGGCGTGCCCACCCCACACAGCCGCCAGCAGCTTGCCCCGCAAGCCTGACAAGGCATTGTATGGCCCCTCCGCCTGGCCTGCCCACCCCCCACACCTGGCCTGCCCCTCCCACCACACACGCCGGTTGCCACACACCCACCCCCCCGCTGGTACCCTCCAATGGCCTGCCCACCCACACACCCACACACACCAGGCCCAGGCGCAGACCCACCTGCCAGCGGCTTGGCCAAAGACATCATGTCTGGAGAGACGCCGTGGTGCTCATGGCCCCACAGCTTGCCCGTGCGCCCCAGCCCGACCT
>NW_005435075.1:245009-278509 GCF_000147415.1 Chlorella variabilis | reverse complement strand
CACAGACACACACACACACACACACACACACACACACACACACACACACAGCACACGAGCACCTGCACTTCATCAAACACCAGCAGCGCGTCCGCCTCGTCGCACAGCTGCCGCAGGCCCTGCAGGAACTCCTGGGAGGCTGCAGGGCGGGTGGGAGGGTGGAGGGCAGGGGCCAGGGTAAGGCGCTAGCATGTGTGTGGGCGGGGGGCTGTGTGTGAGGGGCCTGGCAACGGGGAGCAGAGGCACGCCGCATGGCAGACGGGCAGGCAGCTGGGCACACAGCTGCCCAACCCATTGCCAAACCACCCACCACATCACCAACCCAGCGCGCCCACCCGGGTTGATACCGCCCTCCCCCTGGATGGGCTCCACAAACACGGCGGCAGTCTTGCCCTTCTTGATCACGCCCCTGGCGGCCTCCAGGTCCCTGCACAGGCAGGGAGGGCACACAGAGAGCGTGTGGGCATGCGTGGCCGCTGGCTGGCACGCGGGCCGTCCATCAGGGCAAGGCCTGGGCCTGCTCCGGAAACATCCACTGAAAACAGTTTCCGGCCTGGGGCAGGCAAGAGGGTGTTGTATTGCGTTGATGTTGGTGGTACTGAGCTGTACCATATTCTGCCCCCTCACATGTAGGGCACCATGACAGAGCCGGGCATGACGGGCTGGAAGGGGGTCTTGTACTGGTCCTGCAGCGGTACATGCGGTACATGCAGTACACATAAGTCATATGAGAGGCAGCCAGAGCAGCACGGGGGCAAGCAACAGGATAGGATGATGACACACGGAGCGGGTGCAGCGGCCGGGAGAGGGCGCGTCAGCAGCGAGGCCTGCTGCACCTTTGGCGCACCACATACACAAACACACTCCACCGCCGCCACACACACACACACACACACACACACACACACATACATACACACCAGCACCGCTGCACACACCTTGTATGTGAGGGCCAGCGAGCCCATGGTGCGGCCGTGGAAGGATCCGGTGAAGGACACAATCTCGGTGGCGCACTCCAAGGCAGTGTCGGCGTTGTAAGGGTCCAGGCCAGCTGCAGGCGGCAGGAGGATGAGAGGCGAGGAGTGGGAGAGAGACAGGGCAGGGAGACGGGGCAGGGAGACAGGGGAGGGAGACAGGGGAGGCTGGTGAGCGTGAGGGCCGGCACATGCCGGGCAGGGCGAGAACGCATGGCGGCCGCGGCAGGCAGCGCCTGCTCCGTCCGGTGCGCCTCCCTCCCGTGCTGCTGGCCGAAGCCCCGCCCGTGCCAACTGCCTTCCGGCGTGGCTGACCGCCTCCCCGTCTGGCTCCCTCCTCTGGCTTCCCCCTGCTCCTTTCCTCTCCAGGCTCACCCTTGCCCTCTACACACTTGACAGGCTGAACACCTGCCCCTTATCCTTCCCTCTCCTTGCCCGTATCCTCCTCTCTCTCTCTCCCTCTCTCCCTCTCTCCCTCTCTCACACACACACACACAGCCGCGGCTCACCCTTGACCTTGGCGTACTTGCGGGCAAACTTGATGGCGGCCTCGTTCGCCTCGGTCCCCGTGTTGGCGTAGAACACCCGGTCCGCAAAGCTGCTCTCCACCAGCCGCTTGGCCAGCTTGACCTGCGGGGGGGGCGGGCACGGGGGGCAGGCAGGCAGGCAGCAGGGTCAGGGCACTCGGTGGCGCCGCCACTGGGAGCAGGTGCGTGGTAGCGCGCGCCTCTGAGGGCGAGTGGTGGCATGGGCGGCCTGCCAGGATGCCAGCTGGATGCAGCCCATCCACTGGGGGGCTGCAGGTAGGCTAGGCTGTGACGAAGCGTGCAGCCCCAGATCCATGCACAGGCTGTCCTTCGCAGGCGCTGAATCAGCAGCCGAGCAGCAGGAGCAGCAGGAGGCAGAGCTGCCCCGGGCGGCAGAGGGAGCCCCCACCTGAGGGGCAGTGTGGAAGAGGTTGCTGACGTGGGACAGCACCCCCGCCTGCTCGGTCACCGCCTCCAGCCAGCGAGGGTCGCCGTGGCCTGCGGGCCAACAGCGGCGGCGACAGGAGCAGCGCCAGGGTGTCAGCAGCAGCGGCGTGGCACAGCAGCAGCAGCAAGGCAAGCAGCGGCGTGGCACAGCGGCAGCAGCGGCACGGCGAGGATGGGCGCCCCGCGCCCTCCTCGGCGCCGGAGCCGGGCACGGCCGCCCTCCCCAGCTGCGCCACCCAGCTGCAGCAGGTCCGCAGCTGGTGCGCAATCAAGCCACTGAGCTCGCTCGGCGCCTGCTGCATGCCCCACCTAGCGCATTCACCGCGATGCCCGCGGAAAAGTCCAGATACTCCTTGCCGTGGGCATCCCACATGCGAGCCCCCTCCCCGTTTGTGAACACAATGTCGGGGCGGGCGTAGGTCTGCAAGATGTACCTGCGCGAAAAGAGCGGGGCAGGGCAGGGCTGGGCAAGGTTGGCGGGTGTGTCTGGTCGCAGAGCCGCCCTGCAAGGCCGCACGCGGCAGAGTGCGTCGGCCTCCGGGCGCGAGGCAAGCAGCAGCTCACTTCTTCTCCTCCTCCACGATTTCCTTTGTGAAATCGTCAGCAAAGGTGCCCGCCTCAGCTTGCTTCTCCGCAGCCGCGGTGGCCAGCACGCGGCACACCTGCAGGCGGCACCGGACGGCGGCGGCGGCGGCGGCAGTTTGGCAGGCGCCCAGGCTTGCACCGGCTCAACGGCGGTGTGCATCCATGCGCTGGTGGCATGCTGCCAACGGGTCAACCGCTGGGATGCTGCGTGGAGCAGGCCGTAGGTCAAGGGTTGTTGGCATGCTTCGCACCCGCGGCCTGGACTTCGAGTTTGCGGCCTTGGCGTTGCAGGGAACCGCCGCTCCCCTCAGAGAGGACGCCTGCCCCAGCAGGGCCGTAGCCGCCACAACGTGCATGTCGGGAGGCGGTGGCGGTGGCTGCAAGAGAAATCGGAGCAGCCTGAGAGTGCTGCTGTTGGATGTGTGGATCGATCGATCGCCTGGCGGGTTAGGCATGGGTGGAACTCTGCGCGCGCCAGGAGAGCTGGCTGCCGGACTCCAGCCGGTCCAGCGTCCCTTGCAGGCCACCAAAAAAGCTTCCACGCAGATTAAGCTGGCATATGAACAACCTGGAGGGAGCAGGCGGTCCAAGGCCACAGGTTGTCACACCCGACTCCGCCCCGCCGGCGGCGCCACTGCCGCATCCTGCTTGCTGCCTGGGTCCCTCCTGCATAGTGAAGGGATTTACAAGGTATTTGGAAATTGACAGAGTCCTTCGGCAATCCAATGAAAACCCAATGAAAAGTTCAGTTCAGTCCCCCAATGAAAGTCCTTGTTGTCCTGCTTCCCCGCCTGGCCCACCAGCCCCCTTTCAGCTGCCGCCCAGCTCCCGCTGCGGCGGCGGCGCCTCTACACGGCCTGGCAGCTGCTGTCCCTGATGCTGTCCCGCCCGTCCCGCTGCCCCCCTTCGTCGGCGATGCGGCGGCGCTTGGCGGCGCCAGTCTCGGCGCCGGCCTCTTCCCCCTCCTGGCTGTGTGCTGCGGCCTTGGCAGTGGCGAACTCCAGCTCACCAGATGCCTGGCAGGCACCCTGCCCCCCAGCCTCCTGCCCAATTCCATCCACGCCACGGCAAGCTGCCAGCAGCGGTGCAGCCGGCGTGACTGGCCCCGCCGCCGCCGCCGCCACCACCGCCTCGCCAGCTCCCGCCCCGGCCACGCAGTCTGGGCCCGCCACCGGCCCCACAGCGGGGTCCTCTGCGGCGCCTGCCGCGCCTGCTGCCTCCGCCACGGGTCCAAAGCCCTTGAGCAGAGGCACAGGGTCCACGGGGGGCCTGCCCGTGGCTGCAGCATACACAGCATCGGCCACCGCCTTGGCCTGCAACACCGTGGCACGGCAGCCTGGGTCGGCAGCCTCCCCTGCCTGTCCCTGCCGCGCCCGTGGCCCCACTTCTCCACATGCCCCTGTACTGTTGGTTCCGACTATTGTGATACTGATCCACGTGCCCCCTGTGGTGGTGTTGGCTCCAACCACGCGGCGGCGCCCCACCTGCAGCCAGGGCACAGCGTTGCCGACTTGCTCCGCCTTCTGGCCCAGCGTGCCAAACAGCTGCACCCGGTCGGGCAGCGACTGCGCGCGCTTGCGCTCCGCGATGGTCCACCACCTGCGGGGCGGGAGGTGAGGCGAGGCGGCAGGCGAAGCGGCGGCAGGCAGCGGCAGCTGAGGCGGCGGGCGAGGCGGATGCGAGGGGACGCTGCAGCCTGAAAGGCAGAGGGGCAGGCTCCAACACGAGCAGCCTGGGGGCCACGGCCCAACCGCTCTCCAGCGGGCCCAGCCCGCAAGCTGTGGCTGAGCTGAGTCGTTGAGGCGCCACCGGCCAGCTGCAGCGGGGTGCTCACCGAGGCTCGTCGGGGTGCTGGTTGGCCTGCGCCTTGTCACTGCTCGGCCGCGTGCCTCGGTGGTAGAACCTGCGAGATGTGCAGGGAGAGAGGAGCCTCAACACACCCTCGTGCATGACTGGGTACCAATGCTCCTGATCCAGCCCAGCGGCAGGCACATGCACCCAACCGTTGACGGCCTGGCTGCATGCACGCGGGGCCGCTTGTGGCTGATGTCACAGCCACACCACCTGGGAGGCACTTGCCCGCAGATGGTGGTGAAGGGGGCGTGGCGGTCGACGGGCGAGGAGCCTGCAGCGCGCATTGGAATGGCAGTGGTTGGCTGGCCCCCCGCCTTCTGGAGGGCTGAGTGCAGCTGCAGTGCATGCGGCGGCGCTTGCACCTCGCTCCGAGAGGCGGCGTTCATGGTACAGGAGGACGCCCGGTACCGCGTGTCGCCTCATGTACTGCACGTATCTGCTGGTACCGCCCTCCGCACACTGCGCCTGCCCGGCAGCGGCGGCAGAGGGCCGGTATGGCAGGCAGGCGCGTCCGGCGGGCATGGCCTTGCCGCCGCCCCCACCCAGCAGCAGGGGCAGGTCGTGAATGGCCTCCGCCACAGTCACCGCCGGCGGCATGCTGGGCTGCAAACGGAGCAGAGCAGGGTGGCGGCCCGATGGGGCTGGTGGCAGAGCACAAACCAGTCGCTCTGGCAGCAGCAGCAGCAGTGGAAGGGGTGTGATGCAGAGAGTCATCGCCAGGAATTGGGAACACATAGGCGTGGGAGCACAGGCCGAGGCAAACATGCGACTTGGGCCGCTGGCACCCATCCTGCCGCCACGCAAGCTGCTGGCCGCCCGCTCACCTCGCTCTGCACCCACAGCGGCGTCCAGTCGGCCAGCGGAATCAGCAAGGGGTCCCGCCTGGCAAAGTGCACCAGGCGGTTGGGGCCGTGCTCGGCGTGGTAGCGCGGCGCCGGCGGCAGCGGCAGGCGGTGGCCGCATCGGGCTGCCAAGATGTAGGCGCGCTGCAGGGCGGCAGGGTGAGGAGCTGCACGTCAGCCGCCTCGGCATGAACAGGCAGGATTTGTGACTAGTAGCTGAGGGCCGACAGCTCAGCTGGCAGCACCAGGCAGTGTGCCGAGCCACAGGTGCTTGGCAGCAGGCCCCGGCACGAGACACCAGCTGGGCCACAAGCAAGGCCGCCTGCCGGCGCTTGCCTGGCGGCACTGCGGCACCCCGTAGTGTGCAGAGTTGAGCACACGCACATCCAGTTGGTAGCCGCCCAGCAGCAGGCGGCACAGCAGCGGCAGCATGGGGCGCACTGCACGGCAAACAGGCGGCAGCAGCAGGGGCAGCATGGCGAGTCTGTCTGGAGCAGAGTGGAAGGGAGAGAGACATGCCGGCCTGTGTATGTGTGTGATCCGGTATGTTTTGGCGGCAGCCTGCCAGCTGCAACCCAAGCATCCATGCAAGCAGGCAGCCAGCCCACCTTCGATGGTGGAGGCAGAATCCTCCTCTTCCACATCCGCCTCACCATCCTCCTTGCCCTCGCTGCTGCTGCCCGCCATCCGCTCTGCCTCCTCCTCCACCTCCTCCTCTGCCACCTCCTCCACCCCCTCCCCCTCATCAAAGGCCGCATCCGCCGCCGCTGCTGCAGCCGCCTGCTGAAGCTTGCCGGGCCGCCTGCCGGGCCGCGGCCTCTCCTTGAGCGCCAGGCGCGTCAGCAGCAGCTGCGGCACCTCTTCTAGTGAAAAGTATGCGGGGAGCAGCGTCTCTACGGCCTCCGCAACCTGCAGAATTGCAGTCACCCAGTTCCAGCACCACCCAGCCGCCACCTCAGCCACGCACAAGGGGCAGGTGCACAGGCAAGCTGCTGCTGCACGCGTGCTGTGCTGGTGCACCAGGCTTCCCCAGCTTGCAGGTACCAGCTGCCGGGACATAAGCTGGGGGGTGGACTGGAGGCCCAGCTATGCTGATCTCCAAAGCAAGCGTGAAGCGCACCTGCTCCAGCAGCGGTGCCAGCTCAGCCTTGAGCCGGCCAAAGCTTCGGAAGCGGTTGCGCGGGGACAGCGCCTGGCAGGGCGGGCTGGCGTGGAGGTAGGCGATGCTGCCGGGCTCTGCAGAGCCAGCCGGATTGGAGACAGGGCCCAGCCAGCGCAGCAAGTACAAGCACGTACAGCATCTGAAAAGGCACCATCATGTGTGTGCACACATGTCTGTTTGCAAACTGTGCACTGGGAGCCAAGGCTGGATCGGCGGCGGCAGCGGCGTGCTCACCCGGCATCCCCTCCTCACCCCTCGCCAGCGCGTGCAGGAACTGTTCCACACTCATCTCCTCGCCACCCGCCACCGGCACATTGGCGCAGTAGGAGGAGGAGGCGGCGGCGTCCACCTCCAACCCGCACACCGGCTGGAAGCCGGCACATGCCGCCGCATCCGATACCTGCTGGCGGCGCCATGGGCCAGGCGGCAGCGGCAGCGTAAGGTGGCAGTGCAAGCAGCCAGGATGCCAGCAAGTGGGGGCACACAATGCTGGCGATGAGGCAACTCAATGGCATGAGTCTGTGGGAGCGCACGCAACTGGAGCAGAGCCACGGCAGTAGAGTAGCGCCGCGCCGCACAGCAGCAACCCACCGTGCCCAGCCCAGCAAACAGCTCCACCATGCGCAGCGGCTGGTCGGCCGGCAGCGTGGCCGGGCTCCAGCCGCCGCCGCCGCCGCCGCCGCATTCGCTCGGCGGCGGCACAAACTCCCACCGCAGCATGCTGGAGTCATAGCTGTACCGATACCAATAGCAGTCCTTGCGCGCTTCGAACGCCTATGGTAGAGCAGAGGACGCAATCGCATGCAGGTTGGCAGGGTGCAGCTCATGGCTGGAGGAATACCACCCCGACGGTGGTACCTGGCCATGGCATCATGGCAGCAGCATGATGGCTCCAGGCCTCCCACAAAACACGCACACCGTGCTTGCCCCCACCTCTATGTCCTCCACTTCGTCGCGGTGCGCAAGCGTGCAGGGGCACAGCAGGTTGGGGACCTGGTTGAGGTTGCCCTCCAGCTGGCTGTCTGCGGGAGGCGAGGTACAGCGGCGCAGCGGCTCGTGCCCAGCCAGGTGGCGCTCCCAGCTAGCAGCCAGCATCGGCTGGGATGCCCAGATGCCTGCCGCCGGCCCCCAATGCTCTGAACCGGTCCCCTCATACACACACACTCGTCCCGCTCACTGAGCACCAGGTGCGCTCCCCCGCTGGATACCTCCGCCCCCACGAACACCTCCCGCCGCCCGCGCATGCACCCATCCTCCTGGCTGCGCGGGTCGTCCGCCCGGGCAAAGATGTCCTCCCTACACAAGAAACAGAGCGGCAGCCAGGCAGCCGGGCGGCACCAAGGCGTGTGCGAGAGGTGTGCGCAGCGGCGGCTGAGCCAGCTAGCAAAGCCAGAAAACAACAGGGTCGTTATGCGTCGTTCCCGCTGATCTGTACCAGAAGTAATTCCACTTTGGCACAATATAGGCCACGCCATGCTCGTCCTGGAATGCAGGCAGGGGTGCGACGGAAAGTGACTGCTGGTGGTGCGGGCATGGCAGGACAGCCGACCCGACTCGCAACCCGGGCAGCTGAGGCAGCGGCTTTGTGAGCGGATGATGATGATGATCTCTTGTAGTGCTGACCTCGAACAGGGCATAGATGTGCAGCATGGCCACATCTCCCAGCTGCGGGTCGCCAGGGCGCTCATACTTGACCTGTGCGGTGGAGGGATGGATGGAGGGATGGATGGAGGGAGGAATGAAGTGAGCACACGTAACAGCACTCCACGTCCTCAGCGAGGCATGTGTCATAAATCAGGCCTGGCGCTGCTGGCATGCTGCACACTGCCCGACCGGCTGGCAGAAGGAGCTTCGCGCAAGTGCGGGAGCATCGCGCCGCCAGCTGGCAGCATCCGCCTACCATGGCAGGGTCGCCGACGGCGTAAGAGAAGTGGCCCTTCTGCGGGCACCCTCGGTCCGCCAGGAGGCTGACTGACTGGTAGAAGCATCGGATGGTGCGGTGGGGCAGGGCAGCACGGACCTCAGGCCTGAATGGCAGCAGGTGGCGGGAGGCAGTCAATGTGCGGTGCCGAGCGGAGCGAGGAGACGGAGAGGCACCCAGCCGGCCGCAGGGCGCCTCGGCCGCTTGCCTGTCGCTCGCCTCGGGGCCCCACCGCACATCCCAGCCCTCTCTGTCATCCAGCAGCTCGACTAGATCATCGCTCGACTCGTGTGATTCGTCGGTGGCAGCAAGTTCACCGCAGCCGCAACCAGCACCGCTGCCGCCGCCGCCCTTCTCCTCCTGCCGCCGCTCAGAAGTGGTGTAGGCACTTGCTGAGGTCCAAACAATCTCGGCTGTGTAGCTGCCAGCCCGCACGCCCCTTGGCTTCCTGTCCAGGGCGCCCCACATGGTCGCTACAGTCAAATCTGGCGGGCAACCACTGATTTTGGCACGACAGTCAGTCTTGGAGGGAGGCTGGCAGCAGGGGGTGGGTGTTTGCTCCGAAAAGCACTACTGTCCCGCTGCCGCCTTATCTCAGGTTGTATTGTGAATTTATCAAGGTTCTGAGACCTTGCTGCAGCATGGGAGAGCGTTCCAAGGTGCGCTGTGGTGAGCGCAGGTCCTTAGGCTCAGCTGCTGTTGAGCGGGTGGACGTGCACCGCCACCTACCGCCTGCCGGAGCAGAGGTGCTCAGAAGCCCACATCAGCTGGCAGGTGAAGAAGACGTGAATCCAGAGTGCGCGCAGGAGATGTGCTGGTGCGCATACTCGCCAAGCCGTCAATCTGGTGGCTCATTCGAGACATGGCGGCGCAGGCGGCGGGCCGGCGCTGGAGGCTCTTGCTGAGATTGCGGCGCGTGCGGACAGCTGCTGAGGATTCCTGGGATTGCGCCAGCGCAACGCCAGCAGCGCTAATAGCGCCAGCAGAGCAGCATGGCGAGGGAGGTGTGGCGGAGGGCATATGGGTGTGGAATCCACACACCCCTGTGCCAGCAGTGCGGTGGTGGCGGGGGTACACTGGTGGTGCTCATGCTTAAGTGGCTGTACCCGTGCGCTTCATGCTCGCGTCGATCGGCGCCTGTGAGTACAATGGAACTCCGTGGTCGCCGCTGATCGCCCAAACCCAACGCAGGCCTGCGGCACCTATGCGCACGTCTGCGCACCTTGCGTGCCACTTTGTGTCTTTTGTTCCCTCCTCATCAGCGCCCACAAAACTGTGGGTTCCTCTTGGGGTTGAGCTCAAGCTTGGCGAGTGCGTGGTAGGAAGCTGCTCTTAAGGCTTACCCACGCCCGCAGCTGGGGTTTTGTGCCTGCAGTGGTGCGCTTGGCGTCTGTTGCGCTGCAACAGTGTGGCGGGTGAGCGCAAACAGAAGCGGGCACCGGCCGGCATATGCCGACGTAACCAGCCGGCCACCGCTGGCGGCCGCTGCTTTCTGCCGCCTCCAGCAGCAGACCTGCCTCGAGTGTTTGCCGCGCCAATGTCCTTTCATTTGCAGGAGTGCGTTCTGTGAGGACCTACGCTGGAGCCTGGCTACTGCAAATCAGCAATCACGCCAAGTGCGCTTAGCACCACCAGCAAGTGGGGCCCATGAAGGGTGCAGCGCCATCCTGCTGGCTCTGCTGGCAGCGGCGGCATGCTGCAGCGCCACACACCACGCAGGCGTGCAGGTGACTGGCGCCTACCTGCCGCCTGCACCCAGCCCGCTGTGTGCCCGCCTCCCATCTGCTGCCAGCGTGTGTGCCTGCCGTGCTGCCCTGCCGGCAGCACAGCACAGCGTAGCACAGCGAAGCAGGACAGCACAGGAGGCACCTGCTGCGGCCCGTCCATCCATGGCCAGCAGCACTGGCCTGGCAGGCGCTTCAGCATCACTGTGCGCTGCTGTGCTGCCCCAGCAGGAAGGCGACCATCTCAGCACCGACCAGCCCCGGTCCCAGCTGCTGGCAACGACCGGCAGCGGCAGCGAGGCCCCTCGCCGCCGCCTGCTGGCTGGAGAGGATACTGAGGCGGTGGCAGCAGTGAACCCGCCGCCCCGCCCCAGGCCGCCTCGCCCCAAGCCTCCAAGCCCCAGGTGCTGCTGCAGGGCTGGTGGTGCTGATGCTGGTGGTGCCAATGCTGGCGGTGCCAATGCGGTGCCAATGCGGTTGGTGACTCTGGATCTGTCCGAGATCTGATGAGGCGGCTTCCTTCCATTCATGGCTTCCTTCCATTCATTTCAGGCCCCCGCGTCCCCCACGGCCTCGCCCACCTTCCCCGAGACCGCCGCGGCCGCCGCCATCCCCAAAGCCTCCCAAACCTCCCAGGCCGCCGTCTCCAAGACCACCGTCTCCACGCTCGCCCAGGCCTAAGCCGCCGCGGCCGCCCTCCCCAAAGCCGCCGCCCTCGCCAAGGCCGCCGCCCTCGCCAAGGCCGCCGCCACGCCCGCGCCCTCCCCAGCCCCCGCCCCACGTCAGGTGACTCCAGAGGAAGTTCTTCCTTTCCACAGCCGTGGTTCTTGGAATGGTGGCAGGCGGCAGGCTGGCCCTGGCAGCCAGAGCGCACGACGGCACACGCATGTTTGGCCGCGCTGCGGCGCTGGCCCCAGCACACAGCCACCCGCAGCCCGCGACAGCCACACCCCCTCCCCCCGACCACAGCGCGCCACAGCGCACCCACACATCGACGCTGCCTCCTCTTCACGCCCCTGCCTTCCCCCGCCCGCAGCTGGGGCCCCCTGCTGGAGTGCACCTTCAACAACTCCGACCTCTCCTTGGTCAACAGCACTATCCAGAACCGCACGGCGGAGTGCCCGGCGTGCTGCGCGAGCGCCTGCAGCGAGCAGACGCTGTTTGGCGTCGGCCCGTACCCGAGCGCCGCCTCCATCTGCTGCGCCGCCATCTTTGACGGAGTCATCACAAACGAGGCTGGCGGGCCTGTGATGGTGACCTGGCAGGAGGGGCAGCAGTCGTACCCTGGTGAGCGGTGCCGCACCTGCGGCGCGGCTGGCCAGCGAAAGCGGGGAGCTGCGTGCGGGCATGGCGCCAGCCACGGCGGCCTGCCGCCGCTGGCAGCCAACAGCTGGCCCGCCGCAGGCCGGGTGCCCGCTGCAGCCGAAGGCAGCTGCCGGGCACACGCTGCTGCCGCCTGCCGCCCGAGGAGGGCTCGGGGCCGGCACCTGAGGCCCGACTGGGCTCTTTCTGCTGCCTCCCCCGCGCCTTGCGACTGTAGGCGACGAGTCCAACGGCCTGACCAGCGGCGAGTACGGCTCTTCCTCCGACTCTTTCTGGTTCAATGACCTCTTCTTCCCCAGGCCGCCCTCGCCGCCGCCCCCCGCCCGCTCGCCGCCGCCATGGGCATCGACCTGGTGGGCCCCGCCACGCCGGCGGCCAGCGTGCAGTGCCCCGCGGGCTGCGCCGCCGCCTCGCGTGACGTGTGGGGTACGGGCGTGTACACCGCCGACAGCCCGGTGTGCAAGGCCGCCATCCATGCCGGCCTCATCACCAACACCAGCGGCGGCGTGGTCACTGTGTACTGGGACAGCGGCAGGGAGTTGTACGCAGGTGGGTGGGCGGGGCAGCGCAGCGTGGCGGGGACGGAACACACCACAGCCGGCGGGCGGGCACTGCCCATTCACATGGGCTGCAACCGCTGGCACCAGCGGCGGGTCTTGGGGCGGGAAGGGGCGTCCGGTCGGCCGCCCGCCGCCCGCCACCTCGCCTTGCACCGCCCCTTCCACACCCGCACACACACGTAACGGGTCCACCAGTGTTCTGCCACAGCTGGAGTGCTTGTGACCGCACGACGCTGCCCTCTTGGAGCCCAAGACCGCGTGCCGCCTGCCGCAGGCACCACCGCTCACGGCATCACCTCCTCCGACTATGGCGCCTATGACTCCGCCTTTGCCTTTGCCCAGCGCCCGCCCCCCTCGCCGCCCACGCAACCGACGTGGCTGTGCGAGACCCAGGGGCGCGAGTACGCGAGTGAGGCCGAGCCGGTGGTGGCGATGCAGTGCCCCGCCGGCTGCCTGAGCGAGCCGCGGGACGTGTGGGGTACGGGCGTGTACACCAGCGACAGCCCGGTGTGCAAGGCCGCCATCCACGCCGGCCTCATCACCAACACCAGCAGCGGCTTGGTCACCATTTACTGGGACACCGGCAAGGCGTCGTACACAGGTGGGCGGGCAGGCAGGAGGGAGGGCAGGAGGGAGGCAGGGGGAGAGACAGGGTGTTTGTGAGTGGGTGGGTGTGGCGGTTTCGTGGAGGAGCGGCGCTTGGTGCCGGTGCTGGGGACCCCCGCTGCTTCTTCTGCTGGCGCTGCTGCCGCTGCCCTCACGTCCACTCGCCGCCAGCTTAGGCTGCCTCCTGCACCCCAGCGTAGATCCTGTGAGTGCAAACGATCACGCTATGTTCCTGCTGTGGCGGCGGTCTGCAGGCAGCTACGCCAACGGAGTTCAGAGCGAGCCCTGCGGGGAGTACCCCTCCTCCTTTGCCTTCAACCCCCGCCCCACGCCCAGCCCCCCCACGCCACCCCAGCCCCCCTTGCCGCCTGCCCCCCCGCCGCCGCCCGCCCCGACCATCGCGTGCGACACCACGGCGGTGGGCAGGCTGAGCCGCGAGACCTTTGCGATCGTTGAGGTGTGCCCGGCGGGGTGCGCCACCGCGGCTGCCGCCGTCGTTTTCCCTCGACTCCTCGCTCTGCCGCGCCGCCATCCACTCGGGCCACCTCACCGACGCCGGCGGCACCATCGCGCCCCACTGGCAGCAGGCCGGCTTTTCTCCGTTCACAGGTGGGCGGCGGGTGGGCCGGCGGCGGCGGCGGCCTGTACGGCGGGAGTGGTCCGGCATGCAGCAGCGCCGAGCTGCTGCCTGTGCTCCCACAGCGGGTGGCGGGCGTGCGGCGGCGTGCTTGGTGGCATACGGCGGCTGGCTGGCCAAGGCGAAAATTATGTGCTGCTGCTGCTGCAGCTGCTGCTTGGGTGTGCCTACCACCACCCGCCCCCACTACCCAGCTCTGTGGCTGGAACATGGCGATGCCAGGCGCTAGGCAAACATCGGACGTGCATTGCATGGGGCGTGATTCATTGAAGGACGAGAGAAGGCAGGAAACGAAAAGACGGCAAGGTGGGGGAAAGATGGGATGCATCCGTCACAGGCTGACAGGAAACAGAACGGGATGGTGGGCGCCCTTGCCCGCCACCCTTCTGCCCTGCCGTCGGCAGGCCAGGGCCTCTGGCGGCGCTGCCACCTGCCCAGCGCTCCACCCCGCCCTGCCAGCTGCCTGGAAGTGTGCCGCTCACTCAGCCTCAACAGCTACGTCCGCCTCGACCGGGGCCTCGGTGGCCGCGGCGACGCCTGGGCACTTGTTGCATGCCTTGACGCACTGCCCGGGGGCCTGCTCCGTGCCAATCATGAAGGCCTCATTCTTCTCACACTCCCCTATAGGCACAGGACCAGGTGTAGCAATACCAGCAGCAGCAGCAGGAGTTAGCATCCGTTCTGTGGTGCGGCTGGTCGTGGCAAAACGGGCAGGGCAGCAGCAGGCAGCAGCAGAACACAGAGGGCCGCGGCAAGCCCCCATCAAGCAGCAGCAGCCGGCAGGGACCGGCAGGGAGAGCCGCGCTGAATGCACAGCCCTCCTTCTCTCACTCCCTCTGCTCACCAGAGCTGGCCCACTGCTCGCAGCGCTCGTCCGCATCTGTGCATTCCTTAGCCACTTCGATGTGCGGCGCAGAGGTGGCGCCGGCGGCGGCCAGTTCGGCCAGTGCAGCGCGGCCTGCATTGCAGCGCCGGCAGGGAACGAGGATGGGACGCCAGTTGTGGCACAGTACAGGGCTGGCTAACCAAAGCCGGTCCAAGGGGCAGCGACCCAAGGGGTGTGCCAGGTGGGTGGGCCGGCGGGACGGCAGGTGCGGCGGGCGGGCGCGGCTCCATCGGCCGGCTCCCCTCGTGCTTCGCGCTGCTGGCGCACTCCCATGACGGATGGGAGCGCGCGGGGGTCGGCAGCGCGTTTGCGTTCAAGCGCTGGAGGCAGGGGGCCTAAGCCCGTGAAGGCTCACATGCTGCTGGGTCCAATCCCTCATACTTCTGTTGGTAGTAATACTGAAGTCCAGCGGTCTGCAGCGCTAGCAGGACGCCCAGCACCACTGCTCCCTTCCACATAGCCATGATTCGAGCTGCTGTCTGCCTTCCTGGATGGGTTTCTGGATGGGTTGAAGGTGGACAGCGAGGGGAGCCAGGGAACAGCAGCATGTACGGGGACAAGCTGTTGGCGGCACGCTGCGCTTTGCACCCAGCGGGGCGGCGGCTCGGCGGGAGGGTCCACACCCCTCTCTCAACTGCCCAGCGTTATGTTACAACAAAAGCCAAGTCAAAGAAGCGTCAGCTGGCAGCGCAGATGCGCTGTTCAATGCCGGTGTTGAATGAAAACTGCGGTTGGGGGCCGCCTGCTCGCAGTGCCGCTCGGGGGATGCATGCTGGGGTATTGCAGTGGCCCAGGTACCTGCTCGCCGGCGCTGGCACCGCGTCCAAGCGTTGGTGCGCAGCAGCGCAGCTGCCGGCGCCTGCTGGCCAGGGGCGGCCGCTGGCGGGCTCGTCGGGGCAGGCAGCCAGCGGCCTACTGCGCTTCCGCTGGCGGCACGTTTGAGATGAGCAGCTGGTCCAGCTGGGGCACCGACCGCACCACCAGGCCGTGCTCGTTGGCCAGATGCAGTACACAGATGAAGCACAGGTGCACTGCGGGACGGGCAGGAGACAGGCAAGGGGAGGGGCGCTGTGAGGGCGCGGATGTGACGGTGGTGTGTCTGTGTGAGGAGGACGGGCATGGGGCGGCCGGGGCATGCAGGGCATGCGTTTTGCTGCCTGCCTGGCGAGCTGCTGCTGGGCGTGCTGGCTCACCAGACAGGTCTTCCAGCCTGCCGGCGGCGTTGCGCTCCGGCACCGTGCTCAGCACATCCTGTGGAAGCGGGCAGAGGTGGGGGTGGCAGGGCCCGTGGGAATGAGCAGGATGGGGCAGCTGCCACACGCATGGTGCCTCCCGACACACACACACACAAACGACTGCACACGCGGTGCAGGTGACTGCAAGCCGGCCAGGCATGCGGGCATCCAGCGCAGCAGCGCCCACACCCCTCCCAGGGCTGCCCACCCGCCACCACCAGCACAGCCCACAACCACAGAGGCCCACCTGGAACTGCAGCACTGTGTCGGGGCTGGGCGGCACGCCCTCCACGCTGTGCATGCCGTGCCACATCAGCTCCTTCAGCGACCGCATATCCACCTGCTTGGCTGCCCGGCTGTAGTTGACCTCCACACGCTCCACGCGGCGCGTGGCCTGCGTGGCACAGCGCAGGCACAGCGCAGCGCAGATACACGTCGTCACCCCGGCACAGCACAAAGGATTTCATGACCCCCTCCAGCCTTTGCGCCTCGGGGCCTTCGCTGCTCCCCTGCATCCGTTTCTGCAGAGCACAAAGCGGGCGAATGCCATAGCCCGTGGCACTGGGCGCTGCGGCGCAGCAGCAGGCTCCCCACCTGCACCATGTCGGCATGCTCGCCCTCCATCCCCTCCAGCCCGCTGAACGCGTCCCCAAGGTCGCCCCAGCCGCCGTCGTAGCCGCCCTCGCCGCCATCGTCGTCGTCATCATCAAAGCCGCCTGCCAGAAAGAAAGACGGGACGCAGCGGGGCTCCGGTCAGGCTTGCAGCCTGGCCGCCAGCCCGCACAGTGTGCATGCTGCTACGTGCTCTGCTGCTGCTTCGCTGCTGCCACTGCTGCTGCTGCCAAGCGCCTGCCCCTGCTGCCCGCCACCCACCTCCTCCAAAGTCGCCAAAGCCGTCGGCGTCGTCAAACGCCGGCTGCTCGGCGGCGCCCTCGGCACCCGCCTCGGCCGTGCCCGCTGCCGCCTCGCCGGGGGCGGCGATGATGGCGTTGCGGGGGCGCAGCGCGTAGCGGTTGAGGTTCTCCACCTGGAGGAGGAGGAGGGTGGGCGGGTGGAGCAGGAGGAAGGAGGGTGTTGAGTTTGGTGCGCGCCATACCCATCACTTGTCACACCAACAGCCCTTTGCAAACAGGCCCTTCCAACAACAACTCCACCAGCCACTCGGGCACCTCCCAACCATTCCAGGCGCCAGCGCCAGCCGTACCTTGTAGTGGTGATCCTCGGGCAGCAGCGTCTTGGCGGCGGGCTTGGCGCGGCGCGGCCGCCGGGCCGCCCCCGCCTCGCGCCGGGGCATCAGCTCAAAGTCGGGCGCCTGCGCCTCTGCCTCCTGCCGCTCCATCAGCGCCACAAAGTCCAGGGGGTCGTTCTTGCGCCTGCATTGTACCAGAGGGACGGACACAGACGAAAGTGGCTTTCACACATAAAGGATCACGCGCAGGAACTGAAGGGGTTGCACCTGGCAGGTGCATGCATTGCGCACGGCCTGCAGCTCCAGCTGCGCCCACCTGGCAGTCGACCGCTTCTTGGGCCGAGCCACGCCCTCCTCGCCGCCCTCCTCCTCCTCGGCAACCGGCTGCAGCAGCAAGCATTCAACAGCCCAGTGTGATGCCCAGTGTGATGCCCAGTGTGGCTGGACCGTGAGCAGACACCATCTGCTCTTTTGCAGACATGGGGCCCTCCCAACCCCCCATCCCCACACCCCTCGAGTCGTGCAGTGGAGTACACCTTCAGCAGTACAGTGTGGTACAACGCCACACCCACCTGCGGTACAGCGCGGTACTTCCAGTGCGAGGCGCCCGCCCACCCCTTGGCCCGCGTCACCATGCTGTTGCTGCCAGCCTCAATCAGCCACTGGATCGCATCCTCGCCCAGCACCTCGGTATGCACGGCGGCGGCGGCGGCAGCCTGCATCCAGCCATGCAAACGCTCAGCTCAGCTGGCTCAGCTCGCCGCCCCAACAGCGCCGGCCGGCTGCCGCGCTGCCACACGCGGCGGCGCCGTGCCGCTCGAGCGGCGACAGCCATACGCCCCAGCCACGGCCAGCCCGGCTCGCACCAGCACCAGCCTTCCAGCTGCCCCCGCGCGCACACCTGGCCGGCGCCGCCCGCCTCTGCCTCTGCCGCCGCCTGCTCGCCGCCCGGCATGGCCGAGTGCTGCGCCTCCTCATCCGAGTACTCGTCATAGCCGCCGCCAAAGTCGCCGCCGTCGTCGTAGCCATAGTCTGGTGAACGCCGGGCAGGGTGGGGGGAGGCAGGAGGGTGGGGTTGCGCGAGAGGGGCATGCGAGGCAACGGCACGCGAGGGCGCATGCGCAGAAAGAAGCACTATTGTCGTGGATGGCCAGGGCGATGAGCAGGCCCAGCTGCTAGCCACGCCAGGGCTGCCAGCAACCGACTGAACGGCACGACGGCTGTGTCCTCCGCTCCCAGCAGCGCCGCACCTTCGCCTGCATCCGCTGGATCTGGCGCCGCCGCATGCGCATACTCTGCCACAACGCCCTCCATGCTGGCCTCCCCAGCCTGCTGCTCGCCGCCCTCGCCGCCCTCGGCTTCCGCCGCCTGCGCATCCCCCTCCTCGGGGAGCGGGGCAGACGCCGCCTCGCCGCGCCGCGCCCAGGGCAGGGCCAGCGTGGGGGCGCCTGCGCCGCTGCTGCTCGCGGCTGCAGCCACCTGTGCCACAAACTCCTCCGCCTCTGCCGCCGCCTCCTCCGCCGGCGACTCATCCAGCAGCTCCAGGATGGCGTCGAGCGTTGGAGAGATGCGCTCGGCGCCAGACGCCAGCTGCAGCGCCGCCAGCTGCTGGTGCAGGCCGCCCAGGTCCACCTGCCAGCCACCGCATGCAGGGCCACGGCAGCAGCCAGCCGGTCACACGCCATGCACACTCCAGAAGGTGCAAGTGCGCCATGGGGCAGGGCGGCAGCATGGACAGCGGCAGCTCTGCCAGGCAGCCAACTACCGCACCCGCACTGCCCCAGCCCGCACCAAACTACGAGCGCTTACCGTGGCACGAGGGTCCAGCTGCTGCGCCCCATCCAGCACCTTTTCCGGCACGTCCATGGAGTCAAACACAATGTCGCAGCCCCGGAACACGCTCAGGTTGTTCAGCAGCAGGCCTGCACGGGGGGGTGGCGGAGGCAGCAGAGAAGCTCTTGCTCGGCGCCACCGCCAAGCCTGCCGCTGCCGCTGGCGGGCCGTGCGTAACCGGCTGCTGCAAGCAGCACGCAGCGGGCTGCCCTCTCCCATCTCCTGCCGAATGCTTCAAGCAGCGACAGCGGGTGCGCAGGTGCCGACATCCATGCTCCTAAAGCCCAAGCCCAGGCAGCAAGGCCGCCGGCGGCAGCGGCACCAGCGCAGATCTCGTCAGTCGCGCACCCCGTGCGCCGCCCTCATCGAATTGGGCAGATGTTTTGTGGAACAGAGGGTCCACGGTGAACGCCAGGTCGAACTTCTTGACGTTGAGGGCCTCAAGGGAGGACTCCAGGGTGGCCTCAGGGTTGAGCTCGTGCGTGCGGCGCCGCCGCCTGCCCGCCTCCTCGCCCACCCCGCCATCGCCCAGCTCGCCCACTGCACGGGAGGCAGGCACAGGTGGATGCAGCATGGTCAGTGCGGGGTCTGCCTGGGGCTGGAAGAAAGATGGCACGCGGTGGCTGCGTTAGCGCAGCGGCGGCGGGAGGGCTCCCTTTCCCGCTTCCCGCGCCCGTCGCCAACAGCACGCTGCCGCAGCCTGCCCGCACCCTCCTCATCCTCGGTGTCCTTGGAGGCCCGCCCCAGGCCGCCCAGGATCTTGAAGGTGTCGGTGTGCACCGAGTCGACGCGGTACGAGTAGATTTTGACGCCCGCGTCCAGCGTCACGCTGGCGCGCTGGAAGTTGGTCTGCTGCCCGCCCTCCTCCCGGATCAGCGCCGGCAGCTGGTCGATCAGGCCCAGCGCCCAGGTGTTCTGGGGCGTGATTTTGTTCTCCGAGGCCATCTTCAGGCACGTCCCCAGCATGTTCTGCAGCTCGGTGGGGCTGAAGGCGCGGGGGCCGCCCGCCCCGGCGTTCTCCTTGTCGGCCACCGTCGCCATGGCTGTTGCTGGCCGCCCAGGGGCTCACGCGGCCATGGGCTGTAGGTAGCTGTCGGCTGTCGCGCGGCTTTTCAGGCGGCGCGGTGGGGCGCTGGGCGATGTGCAACAGAACACGGGGCCTGTGGTGAGGCGGGAACTCAAAAGCGGCCACGAGCGAGGGAGGGAGGGGGAGGCAGTACTACAAGAGTACAGTCCGTCTGCCTGAACAGAACGGGACGCTTTGCAGACCCAGGAGACACCTGGCGATGATCTACAGACGAGGATTCGATCGAGTTGATACAGGGGAGGCGCCAGGAGCAGACCCCAATCGCCGCCACTGCGCCGCCACCTGCCGCCGACTCGGCTCATTGCCGCCAGGCAAAGTAGGGCACCACATAGTGCAGCGCCGCCACCCCGTGCTCCTCACACGCCGCCGCCAGCCGCCGCTCGCTGAAGCTATAGCCGCCTGCGCTTACAACGCCGCCGCCGCCGCCGCCGGGCCCGCCTTCTGCCGCCTGCCGCGCCGCCAGCTGCACATCCTCTCGGTGGATGCCTCCCAGCACGAACAGGGCATCCACGCCTGCCGCCTGCGCGCCGCCAATGTCGTGCTCCAAGCTGTCGCCAACCGCCACCACCTCGCCCGGCGGCAGCTGCAGCAACTCCAGCGCCGCCGAGTAGATGGCCGGCGCCGGCTTGCCCATCAGCACCACCTGGCTGCCCCGCGACGCATAGTGCCGTGCCAGCGTGCCCGGCATCACCCTGCAGCGGCGGACAGCGAGCCGTGAGATGGGCAACGAGAGCTTGATGGCGTCAGGGGACGGCTGCTTGATCTCAGCCCGCGGCAGCTGCCCTCCTGGGCAAGCCGGCTGGGCAGTGCGGCAGGCACCCCACCCCCACCCCACCTGAGCTCCGTCCCCGCCACCGTCACAACATCAGGATTGGCCACAACCATGGGCACCCCTCCCCGCGCCGCACACGCGTCCAGCAGCTCCCGCATGCCCTCCAGGCCGCACGGCGCCGCCCCGCTGCCATCCACGCTCGTCCCCACCGCCTCGGTGCCGTGCGCCAAGATGAAGTCGGCCTGGCGGCGGCGGGGGGCGGCAGGGGAGTGACTCAGCTGAGGGGCCGACCCACAGAATGCCATGCTATGCCAATGCGATGCTATGCCAGCCAGCTGCCCTGCACAGCACCCCACCACAGCACTCAACCCTCCGCACAGGAGCGCCCACTGCATGTGTCGGCCATCCAGGGCTGCTCACCTGCTGCGGGTCGTCAGTCACCTCCAGACCCAGCCCCTCCAGGGAGATGGCCCCCCTCGCCGCCCAAGTGAAGTGCAGGCAGCGGCGGCCCAGCGCCGCCCACCAGGCGTCGGGGCGCTGGCTCAGGTGGCGGTGCGTCACCTCGCCGCTGGTCACCACGCCCGCAAAGCAGGCGGGGTCAAAGCCCATGCGCTCCAGGTTTTTCAGCGCGCCAGCAGACCCTGCAGGTGGCGGCGGCGGCCAGCCAGCCAGTGGTGGCACCGGTTGGGCTCAGCTGCACATGCATCAGCCCAGCTGGCCATCCGCACGGGCTGACGGTTCGCCTGGCAATGCAGGCTGAAGCAAATGGCACCAGGAAACGCAGTATCATGCAGGTCCCCAGTCGCAGTGGCGGCACTCACGGCGGCTGGAGTTGCTGATGATGAGCAGCTTCATGCCTCTGGCGGCCAGCTGGGCCACCGCCTCGATGGCCCCAGGGTACGGCTTCTCCCCATCGTGTAAAACCCCAAACTGATCCAGCAGCGCACCCGTGTACCTGTCCGGCAGCTGCTGCACGGATTGCAGCACCTGGTAGCCGCTGGCTGGAGCCTGAGGCTTGGCTATGCCCGTCGCAGCTGGTTGGGCAGGGTCGGTGGCACCACGCATTGCGGCGGCGGCGGCGGCGGCTCGAGAGGTGCTGCCGGCGTGGCGCTGCGGCGATTGCCACGGACTCCTGTACGAGTCTGCTCCGCACCGAGAGCCTTGGCTGCGCGTGAGGGGACGCCGAGGGAGAGGGGGAGACGCTGCTGCAGCCGCTGCTGCCCCAGCAGGCGTGCCAACCATTCCTAGCTTTGGTGATTGACCGACAGAGCCTCAATTGCCATTGATGAGGCCTGGCACAAGCACTCCTGCGATGATCGCCAGGTGGCGGGCGGTACGGCGCAGACCGGCCAAGAATGGTGGCATGGCGGGAGCTGCAGCAGCGTGCGCACCCCAGGTTGTGTGTACAGTCGGCCTTGCAGGCAGAATCCTTGCGCTTGCGTGTTTGACAAAGGCACACATGACGTCAAAGTGCCGCAACAGGTTGGCAGCTTGCTGAGCGCCGCCATCCCGCTAGACAATTAGGCAGCTGATGCATCAGCAAAAATGCTCGTTTAGTATTCACTGCTGCACGCAGACAGCACCGCAACCTTCTGCACAAGTTGGGGCACAGCCACGTGCATGGCGGCGCCCTGAGGGGCGGCGGCGGCAGGCGGCAACCCCGGCGGCAGGGCTCCGGCGCTGCGGCATGTTTACAATGCATGCTAGGGTCTGGCTGTGACAATGCATTGCCGCACATGGGCCTCTATCTCGCCGGCATGCCCCACCCTGTGTCCCCGGCTTGGGCTGCTGGGCGCCGAGCACTTCCACCACACTTGCGCGCCTCGCACTGCTACCCACCTGTTGTGGAAGTTAGGACACGCCGTCGGGGCCGCCGCATTGGTGTTGCAGCGTGCAGAGAGTGTGCCAGTCACTCCCGCAAGTGAGTTCAGCGGGCGGTGCCGCTCCCTGGGCTGTAGAAGCGCTGTTCGTGGCAGCAGACAGCAAATGGGCGCGAGCGGAGCGCGGGGCGCGGTGGGCCAGGCGCTCTGCCGGGGAGGGGCCGGCGGCGGCGGTCGCCGGCCCTTCGTGCGTCACCCTGCCTCTGCTCGCGTGCGGCGCCTTGCAGGCCCCAGCCACATAGCGGCACCATGCTGGCATCCACCTTTGCCGGCAGCAAGCTGAGCAGCAGCGGCTTCCTGGGCGGCCAGCAGCTGCAGCAGCGCGCCAGCCTGCGCGTTGCGGCGCCGCTGGCTCCTCTCACGATTGAGGCTGCCCACAAGAAGGGTGCCGGCTCCACCAAGAGTGAGCAGCAGGAGGGCTCGAGCAGCAGCCAGCAGCGGCAGCCATGGCATCGCTGCATGCGCCCATGCGTTGCTGGCGGCACGCTCGGCTGGACTGCCGCATCGGCCAGGCCTCCCTCCGCTCGCTGCCGGCACCGTGGAACTGGCGGGGCACGCGCAGTCCCCGTGCAGCCTCCGCGCGGCACATGCCGGCGAGTTGAGTGTGTCACGCCGCTTGCTTTCTCCTTCCCCGCCCTTTGCAGACGGCCGCGACTCTGTGTCTAAGCGGCGCGGCGTCAAGGTGTATGGCGGGCAGCCGGTGAATGCGGGCGGCATCATCATCCGCCAGCTGGGCACCAAGGTGGGCGCGAGTCCAGGGCGCATGCCTGCCCGCTGCTGCCTGGCTGCACAGGCGGGGAGCCGCGGCAGGGGGCAGCGCGGCAGCCTGTCAGCCCAGCCCTTGCCCTCGCGGCTGGCTTCCCCAACGCTGCGTCCCCTGTCCTCCCTCCTTCCCAGTGCCACTGCGTCTGTCCCCCCATGCGTCCCTCACCTGCCCCGCGCATGCCCTCTCTCCCTCAAACAGGTGCACCCCGGCAAGAACGTGGGCCTGGGCCGCGACTACACCCTCTTCTCCCTCATCGACGGCGTGGTGGTGTTTGAGAAGAACTCGCGCCGCTCCTCGGTGACGGTGGTGCCCTTTGAGCAGTACCAGGTGCGCGGCGGTACGAGAGGGGCACAGTCGGTAGATGGGACAGCACAGCACAGCAGGCGGGCAGCGCAGCGGTGTGGCGGGGCTGTGGTGGTGGTGGGAGAGGAAGGACCCGGCCCTGAGCCATGCGCTGCCATGGGGTGAGGTGGCATGTGTGCTTGGAGGCAGCCGGCAGTGGTGGTGGTTGTGCCTCAGACCCTGTCTACCGCGGCGAGCGGAGCGCTGATTGGGTTGTGTGGCGGGCTGTCTGTCCGTCTGGCTGCAGGTGCCCGAGGGCCAGCAGCTGAAGGAGGGCAGCCGCAAGCACAAGCGGTTGGCGGCCATCGCCGAGGCTCGTGCGGCGGCGGTGCAGGAGGCGTGAAGGCGCCCGCCCCGCAGCCCGCAGCCCCGCAGCAGCAGCAGCAGCAGCCAGTCACATGATCCTTGGTCGACCACAGCACGGGCCCCCGCTGCTTCTTGTGTTCGAGAGAGGCAGATGCAGAAGCAGCCCCACCGCAAGTCGTGAGCTTGAGGCTTGCGTTCGTCTCTCCCTCTCCTGCCATGCGTCGCACCTCATTGTGTGTCCTGTGGTAATAACACAAACGTCCCCCAACTCCAAAGACAGCAGCGCTGTGACACGGCTGGTGACGGGTGCCACCCACTGCTGCCTGCTCAGGAAGCCAGGAGCACATGCCTGGCCAGCATTCATCCATCAATGTCGGGCCGACGGACACTTGGGGCAGTGCCGGGCGCTTGCGGCTGAGAGGCCCTCGTTGGCCGCCTGTTGCAACGAGGCGGCGGCACCGCCGCTGCCGCCACGGTGGCGCCGCCACCGGTCCTGTCATCTTTGCAATGCACTAGCAGCGCCCTGCACCATTTATGCTGAAACGAACGCTCGGTCTTATGAGCCTGTAAAGGTATAGGCAGCGGGAGAGGCATCTCCTGGCAAGGGTGCCCCGGACCGCATGGCTCCCGAGGCGCAGCTGCCCGCAAGCGGTTGTCACAAGCAACATGAAGAGTCCGAAAAGCAGCAGGAGCCAGCGCGCCGCTCGGCTGGCGGGCCACAGCAGCGGCAGCCCCCACCGCCGCCGCCGGCCCGCCACGCTGAGCCGCGCATGCCGCTGCCGTGGCTCCTGCTGTGGCTGTTTGTGGCTGCGGCCGTGCCAGTCATGGTGGCCCTGCTGGGCGTGCTGGCACGTTATCTCCAGGTCAGTGCTGTCTCAGCTTTAGAAATTGCTGTTCGCTCCAGAGATTGCTGTGTCCTGTGCCCTTTGTGTCCACACTCGGGCCGCTGCCGCTGCTGACCCCTTGGCCTTCCCTCTGCCTCCCCCCACCCTGCCAACCAGGTTGTCACCACCCCTCCCTTCCCGCCCCTGAGGTTCACCTCTGTCCTCAACCTGCTGGCGCTGCCCACGCTGCTGCTCTGCTACTCGCTGCCACGCCTGGTGCTGCAGCGGCGGCGCCTGGCACGGCAGCGCGCAGGGCTGGGCCCCGGGAAGGCCGAGGCGGAGGCTGAGGCGGGCACCGAGCGTTCAGCCTCCTACCTCAGCGCCAACAGGGGAGTCGTCGTCGGCGGCGGCGGCGGCGATGACGGCAGCAGCAGCAGCAAGCTTGATGCCAGCGTTTGTATCCCGCCGCCGCCATGCGAGCCAGCAGCAGCGCCTCTGGAAGCCTGTCCGAGGCCCTGTGAGGCTCAGCCTGCAGCCCGCAGCAGCAGCAGCAGGCTGCCGGCGGCGCAGGGCCCTTCCCTGCCCGGCCTGGCGCGGCTGCACCGGCTGCACCCCAGGGCGCACCGCGCCGCTGTACTGCTGGCGTGTGCGTCCTGCTATGAGGCCGCCATCCTGGGCCAGAACATCGCGCCAGGCCTGGTGGACCCAGCTGTAGGTGGGTGCGCATCCCAGCTGTAGGTGCACGCACAGCCCAGCGCACGTCCCAGGGTTTACACTGGCCCACCCTTGTTGCCTGTTGAGCCGACAGCCGGCATTGTGGCAGCCAAGCCGGAGAGGAGCGCTGTGCCCCCTGCCCAACCCCTAGGGGGCGACACTCCTGCATGTGGCTTCCAGCTTGCCCTGCAGTGGTACCATCCCGCCGCTCCAACCCCCGCCTGCAGTAATGCTTGTGTCCATGTTCACTGTGGTGGGGGTGGCCCTGCTGGGGCGCCTGTGGCTCAAGGCGCCGCTGCGCTGGGCTGCCGTGGCGCCGGCCGCTGGCGTGATGATCGGCGGCGCCGCCATGCTGCTGGTGCCAGACATACAGGCAGGGCCCCCTGGCTGCCGCCGCTGCTGCCGCCGCTTTGGTGCTGCTGCCATGCTGCTGCTGCGCTGTTGCCTCCTGCTGATGCTGCCCGTGTCTCTTGCCCTGCGTGTCCTGCCCTTTCCTCCCCTCCCTTCCTGTGCAAGCCCCCACCGCCGCTCCATGCTGCCGCCTGCAGGCTGGCGCGGGTGAGCCCGGCAGCCTGACCACGGGACGCGCCTGGCTGGGCTTTGCGGCGTCTGTTGGGGCCATGCTAGGCAACGTCTTCTTCATCCTCCTGGCCCAGGTCTGCCAGCCCAGCCGCTGCCGCCGCTGCCCGTTGCCGACATCCCGGCTGCTGGCGTTGAGGCTGCCGGCTGCCGGGCCTCGCCCGCCTGCCGGCTGCTGCCTGCTGCCTGGGCTGCTGTCATGCCAGCGCCCGCGGCATTCAGCTAAGTACAAAATAAACTCAGCTCCTCCGCCGCCGCTGATGGCATGCTGCCTACACGGCGTCTCCCTGCGGCCCGCCCTGCCCGCCCTGGTCCTGACCTGGTCACCTGCTTTCCTCCCCAACCTCTTGCCAGGCGTTCAAGGACACGAGCCTGGAGGCCGGCGAGGTGCAGTACTGCATTATCTGGATGAACCTGCTGCTTGTACTGCCGATATCGCTGGGCGTGGACGGTACAGACTGGGCGGCGCAGTTTCGCGGCATGGATGCGCGGGACTGGGGCGCGCTCATCTATTGCGCCTGCATCGCCCATGCCTGGATCGCCATCCTCATTTCGGTGAGCGCCTTTTAGGGCGGCCTGGGTCAGCGCCGGGGCTGTGGCGTGTCCTGTGCCGCATGCGCCAGCACCGGCGCCTGGCATATCGGCGTGCAGCCGCCCAACACCAGCCACGCCCGCCGCCGGCAGCCGGGCCGCGCCCAGGCCAGCCAGCCCAGGGGGCTGCGGGAGGCGGCGGCCCGAGCAGGCGCCGGCGCTGGTGCGGCATGCGGCATGTGCCGCATGTGCCGCATGTGCCGCCGCCTGAGTGGGACAGCCTGCTTCGTGGCGCTGCAGGAGAGCACGGTGCGGCTGGGGGGCACCACAGTCAGCATGTTTTTCGGCCTGCGGCTGATAGGCAGCGTGGTGGCTGGAAAGATCGTGCTGGGGGTGACCATCGTGCAAACGGGGGTGCAGGTGGGTGGGGCTGCGGGTGGCAGCTGTCTGTGGGTGGGGCGGCAGGGTGGCGGCTGTGGGTGGCCGGCAGGGTGGCAGCTGGGCTGGGACTGGCCCGGCAGGCTGCCTGCTGCCCCCGTCAAATCCCTCCAGATGCCCTCACTCTCCCAAGCTTGGACCAACCACGTTCCGTGCTGCGCAGGTGGCGGGCGTGGTGCTGGTGGTGCTTGCGATCACGGCGTACGCGGCGGTGGTGGGGCGCTCGCGAGCCGCGCCGGCCGCGCCGCGCAGCGGGCGGTAACGGTGGTACCGGCAGCCGCAGCATGCCGCCATGCAGCTCCCTTCACTCCACCTATCCTTCTTCCATCCATCGGATCCTCTGCATTCCCATTCTATTCCTTGAAAGTGATGTGCTGCAACTGATTGTTTCAGAAAAAGCCACCCAACATCACGATGGAACGATAGAACGGACGCCCGGGCAGCGCCTACCGCCGCCCGCCACGCGTGCCGCCGCCCCGGCCCCGGCCCCGGCCCCGCCCCTGCTGCTGCCGCTTGGGCGGGGGCGCGCCCCGGCCGCCGCCATCCCTGCCGCCACGTGGCCGCTTGTGGCCGCGGCCGCCACGGCCGCCACTGCCGCCGCCGCTGCCGCCGCTGCCGCCGTGGCCGCCGCCTTCCTCTGTGCCATCATCCAGTCCTGCTCCCTCGGCAATGTCTTCCTCAATCATTGTGGCATAGTCGTCGGCGGACGCAAAGACGCTGAGCCCGTCGCTCTTGCCTCGCTTCCGCGTGCCGCCGCCGGCCACGGCGGCCGCCTCCTCCTCCTCCTCCTCGCTGTCGGCCTCGCCGTCGTCCTCGCTGCTGCTGCCGCCGTCCTCACCGCTGCTGCCGCCGGCCTCGCTGCTGGTAGCCTCTGCCAGCTCAAAGGGATTGAGCGCCTCCTCCTCCTCATCGGAGGCCGCCGAGGCGCCCGGCGGCAGCGGCGTGATGCCGTGGTGCCGCATGAGGGCCGCCACCTCGGCGTCCTCCGCCGCCTCGTCGCCCTCGCTGCTGCTGCTGCCGCTGCCGCTGCCGTCCTCGCCTGCAGGGCGCACAGAGGGAGGGGGAGGCGTCAGGGGCGGGGACCGCACGTGGCGCTCAGTATTGTGCGGGGGACGCGGGTCACAGACTGCCAGGAGGCGTGGCCGCCACGACGGCGGCAGCCGTGCCTGCTGCGTGGGCCGTCCTGGCGCACGGGCAACCCGCAGTATGCACCCGCTGCAGCACCAGAGCCGACATGCCTGCCAGCTGGGTTGGCGCTCACCGTCAGACAGGTCCTTCGCCGCAAGCAGCGCCTCAAATTCTCCGTCTGACGAACCACCCTCCTCCTCCTCCTCTGCCTCCTCTGCCTCCTCCTCCTCTCCCTTGGAGCCAGACATATCGCTGAAGGTGGCCCCCGCCGGCTCCTCTCCCTCGTCCTCACCATCAGAACCGCTGCCGCTGCCGCCCTGCTCCTCCTCCCCGCTGCTGCCGCCGCTGTCAGAGTCCATGGCGGCCGCCAGGTCAGCATAGTCGTTATCCATGCCGGAGCGGTCTGCGTGGGCAGCGACACAAGGAGGCAGTGGTAAAGGGGGGCAAGAGATTAGGGTGAAGGCCTGCCCAGCTGGCTGCTTGGGCCGGCCAGCTGGCAATCAGTGCAGCGAGGGCCCCGCAGCAAGGGCGCCAGGCCCGCCATGCTCGGCAAACTATGGGGCCCCAGCCTGTATACCTGGGTTGGCGCCGATACCGTCGTCGCCGCCCTCCTCCTCTTCAGCCAGAAACTCGTCTGCAGCAGGGCAGCGGCGAGCTCAAGCCAGGCAGCTGTGTGTTCCAGCCAGAGGCAGGGCCAGGCAATGTGGGTGGTGCCGAGCTGCGGCCCGCGGCTGTGGCGCACAACACAGGGAGGCAGACGCAGGCGGGCAGCGGCGGGGGTGCCGCGGGCCGAGGTCTGCATAGGCAATCGCGCGATGCCGGCCGCCAGGGCTGGCCCGCCGCGCGGCGTGCCCCGTGGCCGCCCGCCCCACCTGCCGCATCGCTGTCTTCCGACCCCGCATCCGACAGCAGCTCGTCGTCGCCTCCCTTCTTCTTCCTTTTCTTGGCCGCCTTGTCCTGTACCGCCTGCAGAGGCAGGGCAGGGAGGCAGGGAGCAGGTGCGGGCGGGAGGCAGGGAAGGAGGGTGAGCGGCGGGCTGCGCTGTGTCGAACCCAGGCAGGCGGGCCAGGCGCAGGCTGCATTGCGGCGATACGATACCGTGGCAGTACAATGCGGTACCTGCAGGCTGTAGTACTTGTGGAAGAACATGTCGTCAGGTCGCACATCCTTGTCTGCAACAAGAGAAAAAGGGAAGAAATAACATTGAAACGACATGGCATGCGGCACGGCTTGGAACAAGGCGGCGCGGTAGGGCAGGCGGCGCATGCGCGGAGGCCGCAGCGCAGCACGAGGTCGGCGCAGCAGGCGGGGCGCCGGCGGCGGCAGCAGCGGCCTCCAGCAGAGGCGCTGCCCCGGCCGCAGGAGTCTGCCCACCTGCCAACAGCTGGAGCGCCTGCGTGTGGGCCCCCGCCAGCGAGGCCCACTGGTGGGGCACGGCCGCCGCGGCCGCCGCCTGCTGCGCCGCCAGCGGCTGCATGGCCGAGTCGCCCTTGGCGCCTGCCTGCAGGCGCGAGAGCGCCCACAGCGCCGTCAGAGCAGAGCCCACCACCCTGCCTCTCCAGTGCGGCCCAAGGCACGGCCGTTCACACACACGGCCCCAGGTCCAACGCGGCAACCAGAACGGCCTGAGCGCCGCGCCGCTGCCGCCGACCGGGCTGGCCTCATCCTGCCCGCTGCTGCCATCCCAACGTTCCTTCCGGCCCTCGCACCTTTGCCTTCTTCTGCACAAACTTCTCGAGGAAGGCGGCCAGGGTGAGGTCCCTCAGCGGATCCCCGCTGTACACCACGCTCTGCCCGGCCAGCAGCGTGCGCGCCATGGCAGCCACTGCAGCGGCACGCACGCAGCCGGGAGCGATGCACGCACAGGAGCACGCGCAGGGAAGGGCGGCGGGTGAGGAGGGCGTGGCAAGGGGGTGGGAGGGCGCTCAGGAGGGTCGCTGGCACGGGCCGGCGCGGCAGCAAGCACAGCGGCAGCGCAGCAGGGGCAAGCACAGCGGCAGCGCAGCAGGGGCGGGGGCAGCGGCAGCGCAGCAGGGGCAGGGGCAGGGGCGCCGGCAGAGCCTCCTCAGGGAACCGATTCAGGATTAGGGTTAAAAAACAAGGGTTAACAAACAAAGGTTAAAAAAAACAGGCGCCGCTCACCAGAGGGGTGCACATGCGCCGCCAGGCTGGTGAGCTCCCACAGGCAGCTGCGGTCGGCATTGCAGTACAGCGGTTCCCTGCGGTACGGGATCGGCGGTACAACATCGCGATACAATTTAGCGTTTCCATGATTACTTGTCTGGAAGCGAGCCAGTGGGTAGGTGCCCGGTGGGCACGTGTGGCCGGCTGGGCTAGCCTGGCAAGCAGGCGCTGCACCAGCACCACCCCCACGCCGCACCCAGGCAAGGCAAACGGCAAGGCATGCAAGGCCACGCGAGCAGCTGCCGGGAAGCTGTCCCCGCACCGCTTGTTCATATCATACGCGTCCTTGCTGGTGGGCCAGCGCGCGGCGGCCGCCGCCGCCTGCTGGTCGCGCTGCCGCTGCCGCTGCCGCTCCTGCTGCTGCTGGTGCGGGGGCAGCACAGATAAGGCCGGCAGCGCTCCGGGCATCAGGTCAGCGTCGCTGTCGCCTGCCTCCTCCTCCTCCTCCTCCTCCTCTGAAGACCCTGCTGCAAGCTCCGCTTCCTCCTCCGAGTCCCCCTCCTCCTCCTCCTGCCCAGCCTCCTCAGCCTCCTCAGCATCAGGGCTGGCACCCCCCGCCCGCACGGCCCCGCCGCCCCCGCGCCGCTTCCCCGCAGCGCCCTGCTTGGCGGCCGCAGGGGCGCCCGCCGCCTTTTCCGGCGCGTCTCTGAAGTGTTCCACGCCGTCGCCCTCACCCTCCTCCGCCTGAAGCACCGCGCCCCACAGCGACGGCCGTGCCTGCGCCGGGGCAGGCAGCAGCAGCGATGTGGTGTCAGCAGCGGGAGCTCATTCGTGCGGTAGCCTCAAGGGAGGTGGTCGGACACGGAAAGGCATGGCAGGTCTGGCAGGTATGGCAGGGGTGGCAGGCAGGGCAAGACGCCAAGCTTGGCGAACTGCGCGGCCGCCGCGGCATCCCACAAGAGCAGCGCAGCCCTCCACGTCTGCAGCCCTCCACCGCTGCCACGGCATCAAACAAGCACAGCCCTCCAGCTCGCCACACGCACAGCGCGGCAGCAGCCCCGGCCTCGCCTTGAGCAGCTCAGAGGTGAGCAGCAGGCAGCCGCAGGCAAAGTGGGGCGGCGACTCCTGCGCCACTTGCAGCAGCCGCTTGGCAAACGCGGCGGAGCGGCGGGAGCTGACATCCGCCTTGAGGGCCTGCGGCAGGCAGGCAGGCAGGCAGGCAGGCAGGCAGGGGCAAATGGTCTTGTCACGCTGTGTGTGTGGTGATGGAATGTGCGTGTGTCGGGGGTGGGCGGAGGAAAGGAGAGTGAGCGACTCTGTTTTGAGGCAGCGTGGGTGCAAAATATGGTTGGCAGAGAGAGAGGAGAAGGGTGTGCCGGCGGGTTTTTACACGGCATGGCGGGGGCGGGCCGCACAGCCGCTCTAGCACAACACCGGCTGGGGTCTGCTGTGGCCTGCCTTTCCTGGTCGGCACGCCATGGCCCGAAGGGCGGCGCGCCAACGACAGACGGCAGGCGTGTGTGGGCACGCACATGCACATGCGCACGCGCATGCAGCCGCAGCGGCTGTTGGAATCGCATGCTGGCTGGCTGCCTGGAGACGGCATGGCATATGGAGCGAATGGTAGGCAGCCAGCAGGTGAGCAGGGGCAGGCTGGGCCCCACCTTGAAGAGGAGGGAGAGGAGCATGGGGGCCTTGGTGGAGCGGTACAGCTCGGGGCTGGACAGTACCGCATAAAGTGCCCTGCGCGGGTCGGCAGCAGGCGCATGTCGGCCGGCGGGGACGCATACTGCTGCCGTTTCGACTTTTGCCTCCGGTCCAGTACCCAACAGGGCAGCCAGCTACATGGCCTGACCCATAACAGTCTCAGCCCCAGCCCCGCACACACACAACCTGTTTACACACCACACAACACACACACACAACCTGTTTACGCACCGCACCAACACGCGCACGCAGGCCCCACCTGTAGAAGCGGTCGCTGACGGTGCTGCGGCTGCTCATGAGCTGAAACAGCAGCAGCAGGGCCTGGGTGGCCACGCCCAGGGAGCGGGCGTGCACCAGGCGGAACAGGGCGTCTGCGGGAAGAGCAGGGAGGGGGCAGCACAGCTGTGCGTTGATATGTTTCGCGGTTTAGACTGTGGAAGTGTATGCAGCACTGTGATGATACGCCCTCCCTCTGCTCCTCCCCGGCCCATCCGTGCAGCAAACGCACCCCACACACAGTGGAACGACTGAGCGAATTCCTCCCGTACAGCACTATGCACACATGCGCGCGCGCGCGCGCGCGTGCTCTCACACACACACACACACACCTGCGTGCGCCTCGATCAGCGGCTCCACCTCATCGGCAGGCACATACGGGAAGGCGCGGCGCACGCCTGCGGAGCGCAGGCACCAGGAGGCGCACACGGGCGGCAGGGTGTGGGCTGGCGTGTGCAGTGCTGCTGCCAGGCCCAGCATACACGGCGCCCAACCTGACTGCGCTACTGCACCCCACCCCATCCCATGGACCACACCACACCACGCTCGAAACAGCCACCGCACGGCGCCGCACCGCACCCACCCGTGATCAGTGCGGCCAGCATGCGCCCATCCATCTCCCCGCTCTGGTCCACAGTGGCCGCCGCCTCTGCCGCCGCCCGCGCCTTTTCGGCCGCCCGCGCCTTGGCCGCCTCTCCTTTCTTCTTCTTGGCGGCCTCGGTGGCAGCCTTGTCCTGGGCCTGCTTGGCCAGCTGCAGGAGCAGGCACAGGCGGGACAGCGACAGCAGCGCGCCGCGGCGCGGTCAGCCGCCGGAACCGCGGCATCGACCGCCGAGCGCTCAGCCTTTGCCGCGACCGCCGCTGGCACTGCCACCCCCGCCCGGCACTGCCATCCGGTGCGCAGCTACTGCCGTTTGTGAGACTTCCTGCTCCCCCGCAGCTTGCCTGGGCGGCGGTACCAATCTTGCCATCCAAGATCATTCGGAAGACGGTGAAGTACACATCGATGAGGCGCTTCGCCAGGCTGCCCCCTGCAGAGACACAGAGCAGGGAGAGGATGGGCCGGACGACAAGGCTGAGCGTGAAGGAGCGAGGGAAGGAGGGTGCAGCACGAGAGACAGCGGGCACACAGCAGAGCCTGAGACTATGGCGTCGCCCAAAGCCCGGGCAGGCGGCCAGGCCCACCTTGCCCCTGGCCCGGCTGCTGCTGCTGCTGCTGCTGCTGCTGCTGCTTGTGGGACAGCACCATCTGGTTGAGGTAGACGACAGCGTAGTACCGGGCACGGTCCTGCAGCCCCGGCCTGCAGTACCGACCACATGAGAGGCAGTACAGTTGCACCAAGGGAGCTTCAGACCCTCTTCCAGGAAGGCAATGGCAGCACGAACGGGGCAGGGCAGCAGGGCAGGGCAACGGCAGCCGGGCAGGGTGCACAGAAGCTGGCTGTTGTGCTGGCATTGTGGCAGGGCAGCTTCTTGGCGGCTTCCCGGCGGCCGACCTGAACATGAAGCGCTCGATCTCCCGCACCACCGGCACATTCATGCCGGGGTGCTCCGCCAGCAGCCGCGTGAGCAGGTAGCCCACCTGCGAGCCAGGCAGGCGGCGCAGCAACGCGGGCGAGGTTCGGCTGGCGGCAAGCATGGCATGCATTGGAATGCAAGCGTCCAACCCATCCGCCCTTGCCCGCGGAACACCTGCCCTGCACCTGTCCTGCGGCTCCCAG
>NW_005435075.1:236442-244776 GCF_000147415.1 Chlorella variabilis | reverse complement strand
GGGAGGGGCGGGGGCGAGGGTGAGGCCTGGGCGGAGCGGGAGGCTGCAGTCAAGGCGGCAGCTGCCTGGCCCGGCGTGCAGGCCAGGCGCACGCCCGCGCCGACATGCGGCGGTAGACAAGGGAGGCTGCCTGGAGGCGCGTGGTGCTGCCTCAGGGGACCCCACGCACAGCGCAGCCTGCTGTGCATGCTGTGCACGCTCACCGCTTCTTCACTCCGTCCTCCACCAGCCAGTACAGCAGGCGCCGCTCCCCGTCCCGCCCCGCCTCCACCTTGGCCAGCGGCTGCTGCTCAAAGAACCTGCGAGGAGCAGGCGTACGAGTGGGTGGGCGGGCGGGCGGGCGGTGGCGAGACGAGGCCGGCGGCTGTGGCGCTGCGGCACGCACCAGGCACGAACCGCCGCCGGCAGCGCCAGCGGCTGCAGCGGCTGCGGCAGGGCGGCAGCGCACCTCAGCTTGCGGTCGGGCAGCAGCACCGTTGTGAATAGCTCCTTGAGCGCATCCATGGCACTAGTCACCACGGCGCGGGCGCCTGCTCAATCAAGGAGAACGACAGGGCAGCCGGCTTGCACGGCAGGTAGGGGGCGGGCCGGGGCGACAGGGAAGCAGAGGGACCCCCCCCGCCCCCCCCCCCGCCGCCGTATCAACAGCAGCGGCACGCCCGCTGCACCCCAGCCTCCCGGCCCTCCCAGCCCAGCCCGCCCGCGGCTGCTCCCTCCCGCACGCCCCTGCTCACCTCCCCGCTTGCCGCACATGGCCAGCAGGCCATCCAGCGATGCCAGGTTGGCGGCGGCGCCGTCCTGTACCAGCACCGACATCGCTGCCACGCGATCCGACGTGGTACCGCCGTGCCGCACCTGCTGCAGCCACTTGGCGTCGGCGCCGCTGCGCCGCCCCATGTTCTGCTCAAACGCCTGTGGCAGGGACGGGCAGGCGGGCAGGCGGGCAGGCAGAGGTCGTCGGCGGCGTGGAGGGTGTGCGCCCTGCGCTTCTAGGGGCAGCATGGGGCTTTCCAAATTCTTTCCAAAATGAACAAGGGATGCGGCGTGCGTGTCTGGTGCAAGGTGGAAGGGGGGTGGAGGAGGGGGTGCTTCAGGGGTGTACGGCTCTAGCGGCCCACCAGCGGCACAGGGGGAGGCCGGGGGTGGCATTTAGTGAGCCGTGGCTGCTGTGGGCGCCACTCGACAAGTCCCAGCAGGTCACCGCAGCCCTCCGGCACCTGGCCGGAGGCCGCTACCCGCCCGGGAGTGCTGGCGCCGGGGCAAGCGTGGGGTGTGGGGTGTGGGAGCGGTGCAGGCAAGGGCGCGGCAGCAGCAGGGCAGGCGGGCCAGCACGTGGCGCAGCAGCGGGGGGCCTTTCTTGCTTGCTGCATAGCCGCTGTTCTGCAAAATCAAGGCAGGCAGGCAGGCAGGCAGGCAGGCAGGCAGGCAGGGGCTGTGCTGGCCCACCTGCTCCTCCACCAGCAGCAGCCGCTCCGCCTGCTTCCGCTTCTGCTGCACCACCTCGGGCGCCGCCTCGGCCTTTGCGGGCGGCAGAGCGGGCAGCGTACTGACCGCCTCGTGCCAGATGGTGGGCTCATCCCGGGGCAGGATGCTCTTGGCGTTCGGGATTTTGGGGGTGGCCGTCGCCTCATCCCCACCCTGCTGCTCCTGCCAAGACCGCCGCTGCGGCTGCTGCGGCCCGCCGCCCCGCCGCTCCTGCTGCTGCTCCTGCTGGCGGCCGCCTGTCTGCTGCTGCTGCTGGCGGCCGCCTTCTTGCTGCTGCTGCTGGCGGCCGCCTGATTGCTGCTGCCTGCCGGTTGGCGGGGCATCCTGCCGCTTGCCGCCAGGCGTCGCGGCGTCGTCCTGCCGCTTGGCCACAGCGCGCCCCTTGCCATCCTGCTGCTGCTGCTGTCCTCCCGCCTGCTTCTTGCCGATGCGCTTGTTGGCTTTCTGGGGCGCAAAGTCGTCGAAAGCGGCATCGCTGAAGCCGCCGCCGGACCCAAAGCCCAGCTGCGCGAGCTGCGCCTTGACGTCGGCCTTAAGCGCATCGTCCTCTGCTGCAGAGGCAGCCTTGCCCTCCGCCTTTGGCATGCCGCACTGTCTCTACCCGTGCATGTGCCAGAGGGGAGAGACACTCACTCCAGCTGCGCTGTAGGGACGGTGGGATTGGTTGAGTGCTTTTGCAGAAGGCATGCATTGCGATTACGGCTCTGCCTGCTGGCCGCCTGCTGCGCCGTGCTGCTGTGGCTGCATGCCCGTCTCGCAGGCAGGCCATTTTGCCTGTCTCGCCATTGTGTAAGCCTCTGAAATGGTGTATCCTGTAGCCAGATGTATGCAAGACTGAGCGGGGCTCTGCAGAGACTCTCCATCTCCGCAGTGCAGCCAGCCGAAGCGGTCAGCGGTGAAAGCAGCGCGCAGGCCAGGCTCCTTTGCACTGTTGATCGAGAATAGGAAATGCGACGATCGACTTGATTAGGCGCGCAATTAGGCGTGCAGCGGCGCTGGTGCCAGCGGCGAGGGCAGGTGGCGGGCAGAGGCGGTAGCGGGCGTAGGGCGGCATAGTTGAACCGCAGGGCCCGCACAGGCGCACCGGCCTCCCTGCGATCGCTGGCGGTCGCCCGAAAGCTGCTTCTGCAGTGGGGACCTGCCGCTGCTGGGCCCGGCGCAGCAGGTCCCCACAATATGCTCCCCCTCTTCGTGCCCGCAGGCATTCGTTCAAACCCGCTTTCATCATACCCACGCCTTCTGAGCACACCCAATCCATTCCTGGCCCCAACCCGGCGCTCCCGGAGCCGCACGTTTGGGGAGTCTAAGCGTCCTTCTGCAAGCCGCAGGCGTCATGCCTTCGGTGCGGCGCAGGCCCGTCGCACACGCAGTGGACGAGGGCCCAGGCCCTGCGACCGCCGCCGCCACCGCTGCTGACGCGGCGGCCTTAGTCGGCAGCGATGTAGCCAGCGCCGCGGCAGAGGCCTTCGCCGCAGGCGCCGGGGCCGTGGGCAGCAGCGCCGCGGCTCGTGATGCAGCCATGGCCGCCACGGCGGTCGCCACGCCGCGCCACCAGCGCCGGTTGGAGCGGCGCAAGCGCACCCTGCTGCCGTTTGAGCAGGCGCCCGACCATTACCGCGACAACCCGCACATAAGACACTGGTGAGCCTGGAGGCCCTCTTGCTGCCTGCCAGACTCCCTGCCGCTTCCTGGAAATCCAGGGGTTGTCACCATGCATCCCATGCCATTTTTGTACGCCACATTGCTGCCGCCAAATTGGGCGCCGGCTCATGCGTCCCTCCTCCTCGGCAGGCATGTTTGATTGCCTGCTAACCCATTGATAAACCTGCCCGTCCCCAACCGCAGGTACCGCCCCCCAGCCAACTTCCGCAAGTCCCTGGCCTCCCTGTTCCGCCTGCACAACGAGACCGGCAATGTGTGGACCCACCTCATCGGCTTCCTCATCTTCCTCTTCCTCACGGCGGCCACCGTGCACCTGCGCCCTGCGCCCCTGGTGAGGCAAGCGTCCAGGGCCACACGCCAGGGGTCCAGCTTGACCAAGCGCTGCAGGGTCCTGTGTGGCCACGGCTGCTGGGCAGGAGTGGCCTCCAACTTAGGGGGCAGCCAGGGTCTTGAGCAAGGTCTTGAGCATCTGTCCGGTCTCCCGGTTGCCCCCCGCCCTGCCGCCGCAGCGGCTGGGCGCCGAGGCGCTGACCAGGCTGGAGCGGCAGCTGGTGGCGTACGGCAAGAGCAACGTGCTGGAGCTGGTGCAGGTGTGTGTGTGTTGGGGTTTTGTGTCGTTGGGTGTGTGCTGTGAGGCGTGTGTTGGTGTGTCGTCAGGGGTTTGGGCTGCCATGCACGCCTGCTTCCCTGCCCGCCTGGCTGCCTCGCCGTCTCCCTGCTCTTAGTCCCTGCTGCGTTGCGGCCTGCCTGGGCTCGCTGCCTGCCTGCTGTGCCTTCCTCCTTGCCTGTCCCACCTCCTTGCCTGTCCCTGCCCGCCCGCCTGCCCTGCAGACGCTGGAGTCGTGGGAGCAGCAGGTGGTACAGTACGGGCAGAGCAGCCTGGGCAGCCTGGAGGAGCGGCTGGCCTCCATCGGGCGCCACAACCTGCAGGCGCGTGCTCCCGCTGCCGGGCGTGCTGCCGGGTGCATCGAGACAGGCTGCCAGCCCTTGCGTGCGCTTCCTGCTGTGGCCGGGAGGCCACGCGGCGGCTGCATGCTGGGGTCCGCTGCAGCACCCTTGGCTGTGCCCCCGCCACACACAGACGCGTGTGTGCACACACACACACACACACAACACACACACACACACACACACACACGAGCCTGCTGCAGGAGCTGATGCACCTGACCGACTCGCTGCGCGCCGCGGGGCAGAGCGGGTGGCAGGAGCTGAGCGGGGCCGCGGAGAAGATCAGGTGCGCTGGGGCAGGGCAGCCGCTCCTCCCCCGGCTCGGCGGCCGGCTTGGTCCGCGCCAGCCGGCCTCGCCTGCAGAGGGCAACACCCATCGCCTCCCTGCGGAGCCTGGCTGCGCAAACCCCCACCACGACCCCACTCGTGTGCTGCCTGTGCAGGTCGCTGGGTGCGAGCGCGGGCGCTGAGCTGGCGGCTGACCTGTCGGCGGCGGAGGCGGCCATCCACCAGGCCCTTGCCTCTGTGCTGGAAGTCAAGGGCCCCGTCAGCCGCTGGCCCATCTACGTCTTCACAGGTGGGCTGCACCTGTAAGCGAGCTGGTGTGCTGAGCGGGTCGATACGGTTGATACGTGTGCCGCCCCTTGTACTGCCGCCTCCCTGGCCGCACACCCAACAGTCGCCACCGCCGCCTGCCCTCGCCTGCAGCGGGCGCCATGGTGTGCCTGCTGACCAGCGCCACGTGCCACCTGTTTGGCTGCTGCGCCGCCCACATCACCGCCGTCATGTGGCGCTTTGACTATGCCGGCATCGCAGTCCTCATCGTCGCCTCATTCTTCCCCCCCGTCTACTACGGTGCGCCGGCGGCCCTGCTGCTGCTGCCGCTGCTGCGGCGTGTCCGCACCTGCCTGTGCTGCAGTTGCTGCTGGCGCTGGCGGCGGTGCTGTCGCGGTTTCCTGGCTGGCTTGCAAGAGATGCCGCAGCGGAGCTGTGTCCAGTCCACAGCAGCGTTGTGGTTGCTCACCTATCTCTATGGCGCCGTGCCCCTCCCCCCATCCCCGCAGGCTTCCTGTGCGCGCCCTGGGTGCGCCTCTTCTACCTCGTGACAACCTCCCTGCTAGGTGAGCTAGCTTTGCAGGGCATCTCGCAGTGAAATGGGCGTCCCCGCGGCCATGCGCCTTCTTTAGGCTCTTTCGACGGCGTGGCCCTGTGCTGTGCTGCGTGCTGGGCTGCTAGCTCGGAGGGCAGCTCACTCACCTGTGCTGCAGTGCACCGGCGGCACCGCAGCATCTTCCCTCCCTCACTCCGTGCCGCGCCGCGCTGCGCACGCTGCGGTGCAGGCCTCAGCACGCTGGGCGTCACGCTGGGCCCGGCCTTCCAGCGCGCCGAGTGGCAGGCGTACCGCGCGGCGCTGTTTGTGGGGCTGGGCCTGTGGGGCATCATCCCCATGCTGCACGGCCTGGCCGCCAACGCGGGGGAGGCCGCCATGGTGCAGGCCATGTCCCTGGATGTCCTGATGGGCGCCATCTACATCGTGAGCTGCTGGTGTTGTTGTTGTTGGCTGGTGGTGTAGTGGTGGCGGTGGTGGCGACGGTGTGGTGGTGGTGGGGTGGTGGGGCTGATGAGGGCCATCTACTTTGTGAGCTGGCCGCTGGCGGTGCTCCTGTCGTCGTTGTTGGCTGGTGGTGGCGGCGGTGGCGGTGTTGCTGATGGGCGCCATCTGTATGTATGGATTGTCAGCTGCTGATGGTGCTTCTGGCGAGAGCAGCCGGGTGATGTGGTGACACATCATCACTCGCAGCCCATCCTCTCGTCACGCCTGCTGCGTTACTTCTCCTTCCCCCCTGCACTCCCTCCATCTCCCCCCCAGCCATGAACCCTAGCTCTTCCCTGCCCCACCCCGCCCTGCCCTCCCCTGCCCTTGCTTCAGGCCGGCGCTGTCATGTACGCAACGCAATTCCCCGAGTGCCTCAAGCCGGGCGCCTTTGACGTCGCCTTCCACTCGCACCAGGCAAGGGCGTGCTGGCGCCTGGGCCGCAACGACGGCTGGCACTTGGCGCCACGCTGCGCTGACAGGCTCAGAAAACGGGTTCCCGAGCACCAATCCTCCACTGGAGCAGCTTCCAGTCTCCTGGCTCGCCCTGCGGTACACAATTTACTGCATCCTGACTGCCCGCCTTCCACCTCCTCCCCCTCTCTCCTGCCTGCCGCAGCTCTTCCATGTGGCGGTGGTGGTGGCCGCCTGCATACACTACAAGGCGGTACGCATCCTGCTGGCCTGGCGCGACGCCTCGGGCGGCTGCCTGCCCCCCATGCCCGCCGCGCCGCCGCTGGCGTGAGCTGCGGGGCCCGGCATAGTGGCGTGCTCCTTGCCGTGGTGGCACCACCACGCCGTGAGATAGTGAGTCGACACAGTGAGCCACCACATGCCACACCGCATCCATTGAGTTTCAAGAGAGTTTCCTGCCTGCCCTGTAGCCCGCCCCTGCCCAGCCCTCGCGCGTTTTTGCAGTTCCCTCGCTTGTACCGCCCGCAGTAGCGCCCCGCCCCCGCTTTGTACACAGCCCATCGGGCCCCCATCTCTGCCCATTTCTCATTTCTTTTCACTGTCCTAGTGACCGCAAGCTGCCCAGGCACATCAGCAACTACAGCTTGGAGCTGCACACCCAGCACAGAGCCTCTGTTGCGCCGCCTCAGCCTGCCTTTCATGCACCCGCCGCCTTCAGCCTCCCCGCGGCGCGTGCTGATACCCGCTCCTTTGATCCATGCACACCGTTGATCCCTGCACGCCTGTGCTCCAGCCCCCCGGGCTCTTGCGAATTGTAACCATTTGCAGCGCATTCACGTCGCAGAAGCAGCAGGGGAAGCAGATCGGGTGAGGCATGAAACGAAACAGGTATGCACGTGTAGGGGCAGTGCTAGCAGTCTCGAAGAAAGAAAGTCCTCACGTGGTACCGTCGACAGCACGCCATCTCAGCGCTAGTGCCAGCTCAGCGCCGGTGCCCGCTCAGCGCCCATACCAGCTCAACGTCGCTGAAAGCAAAAAGCTCAACGTCGCTGAAAACTGACGTAGCGAAGCAGCGTGGCGATGCCGGCTCGGAAAAAAACGGCAAACGCGAAGATGATGAGCTGGCACCACCATATAAAGCTAACGTCGTAGCCAAAGTAGCTGCGGGAGGGAGGCAGGGAGGCAGGTGGGTACAGGGTGGCAGGGAGCAGTTGGCGCACAGCGAGGCGCTGGCAGGGCAAGGAGTGCAGGCCGAGTGTGGCCGGACTGGGCTGGCAAAACCCTCTCCAGTGGTGGCTCATGCAGCATTGGACGTGTTTCCAGCTGACCCCCGCCACACACCCCACATCCAACCACAAAAAACAGCACACAGCGCTCACTTGTTCATGAAGGCTCCCACCGTGGTCAGCTTGGTGCTGTAGATGAGCATGGGGATCTCGCTGTCGCCCAGCTGGCTGGACCCCTGCAGGCACAGCGCGCAGGACCAACTCTGTGCCCGCAGTGCAGGGAGATCGCGGGCAGCAGGCGGCATCAACACTGTCGCCAGGGAGCAGCGCCAGCAGAGGGACCAGCGCCAGCTTCAACAGCGGTACCAGCAGAGGCTGGCGCTGCTGCCGGTGCCGCAGGCGCACCAGCCCGTACAGAATCCAAGTGGTGGGCGAGATGCGGTTGAGCCACTTCCACCCCACGGGGATCAGCGGGTACGGAATCAGGAAGCCGTTCACTGCAGGTCCCACCAGAGGCGGCCAGCTTTCAAGGGGGCGGCGAAACGGTGCGGCGACGGGGGGGTGCACACGTTCCAAGGGCGCACGGCAGCAGCGTAGAGCCAGCCAGCCAGCCACAGGCCCAAGTACCACCCGCGCCGCCCCGCCCACCTATCGTCCACAGCTGGTTGAGGGAGGCGGTCAGCAGCTGGGCCATGAGCTGGTTGGGGGTGGCAAAGACCAAGAACTGCCCGCACAGGGTGTAGGTGAGCATGGTGAGGAGGTACATGAGGAGGAAGTAGAAGTACTTCCAGGCGGTGTGGGAAAAGTGGACCAGCCAGTAGGTGATGTTGACCTGCGGCGAGGAAAGAAAGGGCGGAAGGGAGGAAGAACGAAGCGATGAATGCTGCGCGGGGCGGAGGGCACACAGTGCAGGGCCGGCCAGGCGGCATTGCTGGCAGCGCGACGCGAAACGGGTGGCGGCAGCAGCAGGGCAGGCCGTGCGAGGCGCGGCCGGCCCCAGGCCCC
>NW_005435075.1:234851-236392 GCF_000147415.1 Chlorella variabilis | reverse complement strand
GTGACAAATGCCACGTGTCCAGTCTACACATCCGCTGCACTGATACCCTCATTCCCGCCTTTCCCGCCCCAGACACCGCACAATTGTGTTTCCCCACCCCATTCCCAGTTGATCGACACTTGTGCCACTCCCTTTCGTGCACCTGACCCACCCATTATGCTCACCGATACCATGATGCCTTTGTGCCGCATCGTACCCGCATCGTATCAGGAATATCTCAAGTATATGCCGGGAATATGCTCCTCCACCCCAGATCTATTTAACGCCGCCTCTAGTGCGAATTTACTACTCTTGCTGCCTTTGTAAATACCTCCCGTCAACAGTCATCTCCCTCCGCTCCAAGCACATCGACATCGTGCACCACTTTGCCCGCGAGCGAGTCGCCCGTGGAGAAGTCAACTTTTTCTACATCCCCACCGACTCCATGGTCGCCGACATCCTGACCAAGCCCGTGCCCACCAACAAGTTCAAGTTCTGCCGCGACGCAATGGGCATTGCCTAAGTGCAACGGTTGTGCAGCCTGCGTGGGAGTGTTGAGCTGTGACAATGCCACGTGTCCAGTCTACACATCCGCTGCATTGATACCCTCATTCCCGCCTTTCCCGCCCCAGACACCGCACAATTGTGTTTCCCCACCCCATTCCCAGTTGATCGACACTTGTGCCACTCCCTTTCGTGCACCTGACCCAGCCATTATGCTCACCGATACCATGATGCCTTTGTGCCGCATCGTACCCGCATCGTATCAGGAATATCCCAAGTATATGCCGGGAATATGCTCCTCCACCCCAGATCTATTTAACGCCGCCTCTAGTGCGAATTTACTACTCTTGCTGCCTTTGTAAATACCTCCCGTCAACAGTGTCTGGTTGTGTGCGTGTAGGGCCGGGCTCGGCATCCTTGCGCTGAAAAGTGCGGCGCGTTGCTGGATGTGGCTACATGGGTAGCAGCCAGGACGCCTGCAGCCCCACCAGGTGGCGGGGTTGTAGCCTGGCCGGATGGGGGTCACCCCCGGCTGCCCCTCCAGGTACGCAATCAGCTGCCGCGACTCGAAGCCCAGCGGCCCAAAGTAGGTGAGGCGCCCGCCCAGCTGCATCAGCAGCAGCTGGTCGAAGGACTCAAATATTTCGGTGGAGGGCTGCAGGGGAGAGGGGAGGTGGGGGGGGCATTTGTGTGCGTGTGCAAGTGGCGGTGGCGCTGCTGCTGCTGTTGAGCTGGGTGCAGGAACGCGGCTGCTGTTTGCGGCAATGTTTTCGCTTGTCTCATGCAGCCGATCCTGCCTGTGCGGGCTGCCCACCACGCCCCGTGCTGCCACAGACAATCAGAGAGGCAGCCACACACACGCACAGCCACACATGCACAGCCCCGCACCCCATCTGATGTATTGTGACCATGACGGTGCGGTGGCTGCGCGCCACATTCTGGATGGCACGCACCACGATGGCCGCCGCCCGAGCGTCCAGCCCGCTGGTGGGCTCGCTGCAGGTGCGCGAAGGGAGGAAGGGGGGGGGGGGGGGGGGGGGGGGGGGGTTGGGGTTCTC
>NW_005435075.1:220528-234801 GCF_000147415.1 Chlorella variabilis | reverse complement strand
GGGGGGGGGGGGGCGTGCGAGGTGGCGGGGTGGCCGGGGCCAGGGCGGGCGGGCTCGCTCGCGTGACTAGGCAGCAGGGAGTGGAGCACCCGCCCAGCTGACAGCAGCGGCAGCAGCGGCAGCCCACCCTGCTGCAGACTCACTCCACTAACATCACCGAAAGCGCCGCCACCAGTTCCGCCATACCCACTTGCAGCAAGCACAGGACCCACCCACTCACACCGCCCACCACACTCACTCCAGGAACATCACCGCTGGCGCCGCCACCAGCTCCACCGCTATGGACAGCCGCTTGCGCTGCTCCATGCTCAGCCCCTGCCCGCCATCGCCCTCGCCCACAATGCTGTGCCGCAGGCGGGTGAGCTCAGTCATCTCCAGAGTCTCCTCCACCAGCTGAGAAACCTGGGGGCAGTTCAGACACGGGGCGACGGTAGGGCAGGCCGGCAGGCAGTGCTTCCGGTAGCAAACACACAGCGCGCATACACGCAGGCAGCAGTGCAAGGCACCCCACCAAGAGGAGGGAAGGCAGCAAGGCAGGCCGGAGCGGCGGCAGCAGGTTGGGGAGGGACCGCTCCCGCTCCCGCATCCCAGCAGGTGGCTCCCGCCAGCCATGCCGCACACCTTATCCAGCGGGATCTCTCCCGGCAGCCGCAGCCGCGCACTGAACATCAGCGACTCTGCCACGGTGGACCGGCCGGAGTGGAGGTCCTGCAGGGGGCGAGGCGAGGGAGAGAGCAGAGGCCAATTGAACAGAGGGAGAGAACAGAGGCCAGGTGGGGCGGATGACTGGCATGCTCCACCGCCGCACCACCACACAGGTGCACACAGACATTTATGCACACATGTGTACACACACACACACACACATGTTCTAAAACCCGCACGCACCTGCTGCTCAACATAGCCGCAGACGCGGGACCAGGTATCCTGGCGCTTGGGGTAGCCTGCGGGCAGGCAGGGCGGGCTATGCAGGGCGGGCAGCGGCAGGGTGGAGGGGGAGCGGCAGGCTGCCACCAGCACGCCTCACACAACAAGACAGCCGACCACGACGCACGGCAGCTCGGCAGCGGCATCCAAAGGGCATCCTGAACGAAAGCAGGCACTTACCGTTGACCAGGATGTCGCCTCGCATCAGCCCCACTGTCTTCCTCCCCAGCACGCTGCACACACAAAGGGCGCACACGGGGGGCGTCGGGGCAGGTGTGGAGGGGTCGGGCAGGCAGCGTCCAGCTGGCTGCTCCCGCAGCGGCAGAGAGTTACCAGTCCATTAGGGTTGTCTTCCCTGCGGTGGATGGGCAGCAGGCAGGAGGGAGGAAGGGACGCGAGGTGCGGGCACCATGTTCACAAAATGGAGAAGCAGAATGGCGGTTGGCAGCATGCTCGGCGACAGAACAGCCAGCCACACAACGCCGCCGCTGTGCTGCCCAGCGCCGCTCACCCGCTCCCGAGCCCCCCATTAGCGCCGTAAGCTCCCCGGGGCGGGCATAGAAGGATATGCCTGCAGGGCTTGCAAGCCACCAGAAGTTGTCAGTTTCTCCCCGAGAGCTGGAGTCAGCGACAAGCAGGCGGGTAGGCCATACTCGGCAGGGCACCGAGTGGAGGCAGCGTTTCGCCTCCTGCCAGCCTCGCAAGCTGCCCCCTCTGGAGACCTCACCCTTCAGGAGTTCCAGCTTGCCGGCGATCTCGCGGTCGCCGCTGTCCCGCACCACACCCGCCGCCTCGCCGTGGCTGGGGTCAGTCACGTAGTACCTGCGGTACAGCAGTACCAAAAATGCTTGATCATATGCCGCAGCGAGCAAAGCCCCACCAAGATGATTCCTGGAGCCTCCGGCCCGCACCAACCGGGGGAAGCCAGGCAGCTTGCCAGGCAGTAGCCGACGCGGGACGTTGCGAGACAATTGGCCTGGGCCGACAAGCTGCACCGCCAGCCTCTTACCTTAGCTCTCGGCAGACCAATGTGATGGGAGTGAAGGCAACCACCACCTTCTCATGTGGCTTGGTAGCTACAGCCGCAGCTGCCCCCGGCTGCCGGCACTGCGTGGCTGCCGCCAGGGCTGCTGCACCCGCCGCCACGCCGCCGTTGGACGGCGGAGGCGGCGCCTCCTCGTCTCCCTTGGTCGAGGGGGCGCCGGAGCGCTCTGGTGGAGCAGGCAGCGCAGTGATGTGATACAGTCATCCACACAGACCTCGCAGCGATACGCTGTGGATGGGTTGAGGCAGCTGACGCAGCCCTGGCGCACAGGACACTGAGAAACACAGGTGTGCACGGCGTGCATGGCGTGGCCCTGGCGCACCTTGCGGAGCCACCACGAGGATGCGGCGCAGGGAGGTGTTGAGGGGGAGCACCACCTGGCCGCGCAGCTGGCGCTGCAGGCGGGCGAAGATGTTCTTGGAGGTCTCCTCCCGCCCCTCAGCCTCAGGCACTGCAAGGGGGGTGGAGGCAGGCAGGCAGGCAGGCACGCATGCCGTAGGGCGATCCACGCATGTATCCCCCACACCGTAGGTATCACCCCCCCCTCCCCACACCCACCCACACCCACCCACCCACACCCACACCCACACACCGGCGCAGCCAGCATGCAACATGTTGAGCATGCCAGCCAGCCCGCTGCCGCTGCCCGCCGCGCGAGCGGCAGCACGCGGCACAGCGAGGGTGTCACCCACCCGTGGGCTGCGGCTGCGGCGGGTGTGTGATGCGCAGCGCCACCGCCGCCGCCGCCGCGTACAGCGCCACACTGCCCCATAGGAAGCCAACGCCGCCCCACACGTACGCCTGGCTGGGAGGGAAGCCAAAGGGCTGCAGGCGGGGCATTGAGGAGAGGGACCGAGGGTACTCAGGGTGAGTACTATTCAACTCTGTGGGTGGGTGAGTGTGTGGGTGGGTCCCCTCACCAGCCTACCCCCATGATGGCCTGCCAGCAGACACTCAACCACCAACCAAAACACAATCCGCACGGCCCCCAGGCCAGCAGCCCCCCCCCTCTCTCTCTCTCTCTCTCACACACACACACACACACACACACACCTCCATGATCGTGTCACCCACGGTGACGCCGGGCACCACCTCAACCTGCCAGCGTGGCGCCGTCAACTCATTAATCACCAGCGCCCGGATGGCCCAGGCCTGCAAGGGGCCAAGGGGAGGAGCGGAGGAGCAGAGGGGCGGGTGACAGACAGGCGTGATGGGGCAGCCAGGGTCGGGCCCGGGTGGCGCCGTTGGGCAGGCCGCAATGCTCGGTGCATTGTGGGTGGCATCCCCAACGCAGGAGGGGGGAGGCGGCAAGGCAACTCGCCATGGGGTTGATCCAGTAGATCCAAATCTGCAGCGACAGCGAGGGTGGGGGTGAGGGGTGGGGGTCATGTGAAGCCTGCGGGTGCGTCAGCGGGTGCACACTGCACCGTGCACAAACACACACACACACCGCACCACACCACACCACACCACACCACACCACACCACACCACACCACGCCACACCACACCACACCACGCCACGCCACCAGCCAACCAGCTCCCTCCTCCAGCCTCACCATGTAGGGTGGTATGGCGGGATAGACGATGCTGAAGCCGTTGGTGATGATCATGAGCAGCAGGCAGAGCATGGCGGAGCTGTTGGCCAGAGCCATGTTCTTGGCAGAGTAGCCGATGAGGCGGAACAGGGCGGCTGCGGGGGCGGCACGGACAGGGGGACGGAGGAGGGTGGGGAGATGGAGGAGGGTGGAGAAGGAGGAGGCGGGCGGGTCGGCAGCTATGGCAGGCTGGGGGCTTTGGCTGGGGACGCAGCGCGGTGCTTCTCTTGCACCCAGGCTGGAGGCCCACCCATCCACCACCCACCCAGGCAGTTGCTTGAGGACCAGGCGATGAGGAGGAAAGTGAAGAAGCAGCTGGCAGAGCGGGTGAGCCCGGCAATCTGCAAGGCGGGAGGCGGGGAGGCAGGCAGGGAAGCAAATGGATCTCGATAACGAACCGAGGTGTATTCACTAGCTCGTTGATTTGAGTGCCGTGCACGTCCAAGTGTGCAGCACCCTGCAAGCTGACAGCTGACAACCAGCCTGACGAGGAGGACACGTCACGCAGCAGGCAGGCGTGTTGGCAGCTGCGGTGCGGCGTCCTCTCACAAAGTACACGACCAGGGCAAAGACGATGGATTCCACGGTGGACTGCGGCAGCTGGCAGATGACCTGGGCCAGGCTGCAGGGGGCAAAGGGGGCAGCCAGCGGGCAGTCAGGGCAGAACATTAGCGCTCTTGGCGAAGGGCGGAGCCAGCAGGCAGACAGGCTCCAGGCACTGGCGCTTGGGATGCACGGCACGGCAGGCCAGGCCCGCCCCGGCGCGGTGCATCCCCAGGGCCCCGCTGCCATCGCTGGGCAGCTGGCCGGCGTGCCTGAAGGACCAGCTGGGGAATAGCTGGTTGTCCCTCTGCTTGTAAAAGGTGGGCTTGGAGACCTGGGTGAATGCCAGCTGGGGCGCGGAGCTCATGCTGCAGCGCGGCACCGGGGGAGGAAGCCGGGGAGGCGAGGAGGCACGGCCGCACATTGTGAGCCCCTGTGCTGCACCTCACAGCAGTGAGCCGCATTGCAAGAGGCCCAGAATGGTTCATACAGCTGCATCCAGGCAGGCAGACAGGCAGGCACAGCGCTGCGGCTAAAGCAGAGGCCTGTGCAGGCTGCCAGCTGGCAGGCCAGGCAGGCGGCGGCCGACTGACGAGAGGAAGATGGCAGACAGCACAAGGAGGGCCACAGCGTTGCGTCCATCCTCGGGCGTCGGCTGGATGGTGGCAAACAGCGAGGCGCTGATCAGGCCGATGAGTATGGTCTGGACCACGCGGGCTGCAAGCAGAGCAGGCACATGTATCAAGGCATGGAGGCAGGAGGCGGGAGCTCACTGAAAGGAAGAAAGAAAGGCCGCACCGATGTAGAAGGTCTTCATGCGCAGGTTGAGCAGGAACTGGCGCAGCACCACCAGCCGCACCAGCACCCTCCAGCTGCGGCGAGCGGCATGGGGCGAGGAGGTTGGACGTCTCAAGAGCCCGGCGGGCAGCTGGCATACAGGGACGCACGCACTCTGGCCGCCTGCCGGCCCGCAAAGGGCTGGCAGCCAACACACACCTGTTGCCATACGGCGAGAACTGCAGCGCCCTGGACGAGGCGTCGGTGGGCTGGAAAGGGTCCTCCTCCAGCTGGCGCAGGATGGCCAGGCCAGGCGGCGTGTCCCGCCAGAACACCCGCTCCATCTCCGCCACAGGCATCAGCAGCTGTGTGGGCGGCGCCGCCAGCAGTGCGGCAGGCTCCCTATCCGCCTCTGCAGGCGACGGTGGACGGGCGGCATGGGTGTCATTCTGGGTGTGGGTGGGAGCGCGGATGCGGGTGCGGCAAAGCGTGGGCAGCCCTGATCAACACGGGGCATTCAAAGTTAAACCCCGAGAGGCAGCGGCAGCAAGGCTGCTGCACACAGAGCCTGTCCCACCTGTCAGGCCGTACAGTTTCAGCAGGGCGGGGGCCGCGTACAGCCACTGGCCGGCAGGGGTGGTCACCTCCTGCAGAACAGCAGGGCACGGGCAGCACGTTATGGAAGGTTCCAGGGGAGCAACCCAGCACCGGCGGGCGTGGCGGGGCGCGCTCCCGCCACCGCCAGGCCGCGCCTGGCCGCTGCCTGGGCGGGCGAGCAAGCGTCAGTGGCGTGGCGCGGCACAGCGCAGCACAGCGCGGCGCGGCGCGGCCCTTGCCTGCAGGAAGCTTCCGGGGTCCTTCCGGGCGGGGCACACAAAGCCGAGCCGTGCCTCAAAGTGCGGCAGCACGCCCCCGACCGGGCCGCTGCAGGCCGGCAGCGGAGCGGCAACCACGTGACTCAAGAGGCGGCGGCGGGGCAAGGGTACGAGCCGGACCCAGAGAATGCTTGTGCTTCCATCCCCACATCCCCAGCTGCTGTTTCCGCCTGTTGGAGGGCAGGCCGGCGCTGTGCTGCAACTGTGCGCCTGTTGAATCCCTGCTGCTGTTGCAACCGGTCACAGTCACAGGTACGGCACCCACCACCACCACCGCCCTGCAAGCAGCCGGCTCACTGGTAGATGACGCGGCTGTCAGTCAGCAGCAGAAGGTCGTCAAACAGCTGGATGACCTCGGGGGCGGGCTGCAGCAGGGAGATGAGGCAGGTGCGGTCCAGGGCATGGGACACGTCCCTGCAAGGGGGCGGCAGCACGGCGCAGGCGCTCGACCAGGGCGGTGCAGGTCGATGGCTGACACTTGAAGCTTGAAGCCGCTGTGAGCCCAAGGGGTGGGAGCCAGCCAGGCTGCCGTTGCCAGGCGGCAGGACCGGGGCGGGCGGGGCAGGCTGGCGGCATCGGCGGCCAGCCCGGCAGCGCCATGCAGCCCGCTGTGCCAGCTGGTGCCAGGCGGCACGCAGCACGCGGCACGCTGTGCCAGCAGGCGCCAGCTGGCACCAGGCGTGCCGCGCCTGAAGGTCCTGATGACCGAGTAGGCGGTGGCGGAGTCCAGGCCCGTGGAAATCTCGTCCATGAAGACCACCGGCTGCTGCCCCACCACAATCTCCGCCGTCGTCAGCCGCTTGCGCTCCCCGCCAGAAATGCCGCGCGCCTCCGAGGAGCCCACGAGCGTCTGTGGGTGGGCGGGCCGGGTAGGCGGGCAGGCGGGCAGGCAGGTGGGCGAGCAGGTGAGCAGGCGGGTGGGCACGCAGGGCTTGGATTGGGCGGGTACAGCAGCAGCGCCGGCCTTGGAGGCAGCAGCAAGAGGCCCGCTGCAACCTCGGTCCCTCGTAGCGATCACGGCAGCCTAAAGCAGAGGCGAGGAAGCGGCTCACCTGCGCCGCGTGCGAGAGCCCCATGATGCGCAGGACGAGGTACGGCATCAGGCGGTGCCCCACCACCTGCAGCGGGGCAGCAAAGGAGCAGACAGGGCAGCTGTGAGGGGGCTCCACAGCAGTGCTGTGCATGCCGGCCTGCTCAGCCCACCCCTTGCAGGCAACCATCAGCCCAGCCCACCTCCTGCATGGTATCAGCAAACTCCTCCTCAGCATCCGCAGTGCTGGGGGCGGGGCTGCGCCAGCCAGGGCTCCCCGCCGCCGGCGCCTCAGGCGTTCGGTGCCCCTCTGGGCTGTCTGGCGGGCTGGCAGGCGAGCGGGTGGCGCCGTCGCCCGCGGCATGTCCATTTGCGGGGGCCCCAGCCGCGCAGTCGACCTCCTGCCCCTGCGCTCACATGACAGCCAGGGCAGCGAGCTCAGGTGGAGCGCCGCAGCAAGCTGGGCACAGCGTCTGCGGAGCACAGCAACGCAGCCCCACCAATGCGGGTTGGAACCAGCAAAAGCAGCACATCCCTTTACCTGCCCGCCGCCGCCGGCCTCCGCCGCCGCCAGCCCCGCGTCTCCCGTGCTCAGCTGCCGCCGCAGCCCTTGCATCTTGCACCGGGCGGCCTCCAGGCGGGTGTAGGCTTCCTCCCGCTGAGCTGGCCCCACGTGGCACTTGAAGGCAAAGTCCACAGTCTCCTGCACGTTGAGCTCTGCACAGGTAGGCAACAAACGCAGCGAACAAAGCATGCAGTCAGTCAGTCAGTCAGGGAATGGCGTGGATCCACGCCATTCTCTCCGGAGAGAAACAAGGGATGGAAAAAAGGGGTGAAGGCATGGTGTGGCAGGTGCTGCTCGCACCACCGCCCCAAGCCGGCCTCCACCCCAACCCACTGGAAGGCAGCTGGCAGCACACCTGGGATGTGGCTGTCCTGCTGTTGTACGAGGCCCGCGGTACGACGTGGCTGGAAGGCGTCCAGCGGCAGGCCGTTGTACTGGATGGTACCGCTGATCTGCAACGGTACAGTGCAGTGCAACCAGCACTGGGCTGGGGGTGCTACCCCGCTATGAAAGTGCAGCAGCGAGATGAGCAGTCGCAGGCAGGCAGGCCGTGACATGCATGGCAGCTCCTCCATTCACGCTGCCATGCACATGGCCGCGCTGCGCCTCACCCGCAGCCCGCGGTGCGGGCGCAGCCGGCCGCTGAGCGCCTGCAGCAGCACCGACTTGCCGCTGCTGGGCGGCCCCAGCAGCAGCGTGCAGCGCCCTGCAGCCAGGCGCAATGCGGCGGGTGGCTTGTCAGCACGCGCCTGTGGCACCCCCTGATGATGACACACCATAGCATCCTCATCCCAGGTCCTGCATCCGCCACCCCCACCAGCAACCACCAGCACGTGCAGACACACCTGGCCTGAGCACTCCGCTGACGTTGTCCAGGATGGTGTGGGGCGCGGTGGGCGGGCGCTGGCAGGTGGCCAGGCGCAGCAGCGACAAGCTGGACTGCAGCATTGAGGGGTTGCCGGCGCTGCCCACCAGAGCATCGGCCTCGATCGTGAGGTTGTGGTACTCAACAGTGACGGCCGCCAGCGGGCGTGAGTCCCTCCCCAGACGCAGCAGAGTGCCCAGCCGCGTGGCAAAGGGGGCGTCGCCACGCCGCGAGCTCAGCACTCGGTCTGCCAGCGCCCCCTTCTGCACGCTGCAGCCAGACAGCGGGCCGGCGGCAGCGGCTCGCAGGGTTGGCCCGTGCAGCAGAGCCTCAAGCAGGTCCGCCTGGCGGCAACGACAGCAGGGGCAGGCGGAGGCAGCGGCGGCACGGCCCCTTCAACCCTGCGCTCGGCACGTGCACCCCCAGCTCACGTCGACAGTCTGTGGGACTTGTGACGGCGAAGCTGGCGCCGTGCGGCGCGAATTAGCTCATCCTCGTCACGGTTCCTCGAAGAGGAGCTGTGTCGTTTCTCCATCTCCAACAGCGAGCCTGCCCAATTCTGGGCCTCCAGATGTGCTCTAAACTGACGGAATGGGGCCCAGTGGTCGAGCCTCAAGTTGGCGCCAGCGCCAGCTGGCATCCACCAATTGGTGCTGGCATCCAGACGTGTCGACGGGGGGTGCAGCGCAAACAGCTGCCAAACGTGGTGCTCTGAATGTCACCAAGGAGGGGAGGGCAGGGGGACGGGGGGCATTCCCGGGCAGTTCCCGGGCAGGGTTTAGGGTGATTGATATTGGTGGACAGCTCGGCAAAAGGAACCACCATTTTGAGCCCTCCCGGCGACCCGGTGCGGACGCCCCGGACGTGACCCGTGTTTGCGACCAAACAACCGCCGGTCCGCGGTCGCTGTTTGTTTGGTCACGTCATCATCATCTTATCCCACTGCTGCGCTGCGAGCGGACGCCTTTGTTTTACAGTAGCAGCAACAGAGTTTGTCCGCGTGACAGAGCTCTCCCAAGCAAATGCAGCTCCTGTGGCATTTCGGTGCCGTTGTGGCGGCTGCAGTGGTGGTCGTATGGCTCTATGGCCTGAACATAGGGCACAGATGGCGCACCCGCCACCTTCCTGGCCCCCGCCCCGCCTGGCTCGTAGGTGTGTCTGTGCCGCCACCCGGCTCTGCCACCATGTTGGTTTGCAGGCAGCAGCCAGCCAAGGCAGATCCTGGTGCCCCCTTTTTGTTTGGTTCGTTTCAAACCAAAAATGGTGTTTGGGCACAGAGCAGCCTTGTGGTGCGCGTGCCCATCTCCAACCCACCGCCCGCCTCGGTGCCGCCGCCACTTCCGCCTGCAGGCAATGTGATGCAGATGGGCCCACAAGGCAAGATACACGAGGCGCTGCAGAAGTGGGCGGCCAAGTACGGCCCCGTGTTCAAGTACTTCCTGGGCAGGAGGCCCTGCATCGTGATCACTGGTGAGGCGCCCCGGGCCGCCCGCTGCGGGCTGCTCCCGAGGCCAGGCGCCAGCGCAGCTAGCTACACAGGGGCTGTGCTCCCCCGGCGCACCACCCCTGCTGGCGCCGGACCCGCCGCTCGCTCTGCAGACCCGGACCTGGTGCGGCAGATCTGCGTCAAGCGCTTCATTGACTACCACGACCGCAGCGTGGTGAGCCCGCCGCGGAGCACCGGCGGGATCCAGACGGCCTGGCTGGCGCCGCATGCAGCGGGCCGACGTGCAGACCGCTCTGTGGGGCGACAAAGTCGCGACCCGTGCAGCGGGCCGGCAAGCGGGCTGCACAGGTAAATAAACAATTGCGCTCAGAGTCAACTCGTCTGCCGTGTGCCTTCACCCCGCAGCCTACGCTGGAGAATGGCGCCGCCTGCGACAACCACTTCCAAAACAGCGGCATCCTGTTTTCCAGGTGGGCGCAGCGGTGGCTGCTGCTGCCCGCTCCCGGGCTCCTGCTGCAGCGCAGCTTCCATGCCTGCATGTGCCCACGGTACCCGCCCTTGCTGCGACTCCTGGCCCGCAGGGGAAAGTATTGGCTGGGCATCCGCACCGCATGCGAGCCTCTGTTCCACAGCGCAGCGCTCGCCAGCTACGCGCCGATGATGAACCAGGCGATTGACGAGCTGGTGGGCAAGATGCAGGCGGCAGCGGTCAGCGGAGAAGGTGGGCGAGGCGTAGCCTGCTGGCGGTGGGGCCGCGCCGCCAGCTGTTCAGGGCTGGCATGTTCCCCTGCAGCTTCCACCACGCCTCCTCTGCCTCCCACATGCCAAGCAGGCATCTGCGTCAGCGAGCTCCTAAAAGCCATGAGCATGGATGTGATCGGCACCACAGCTTTTGGGTGAGCTCTGCTCCCTGCTGCCGGCTGCACTCGTCGCCAGGCTGCACACTCTTGTCAGCCTAAGTGTCGGGATGGCACTGTCGAGCCTGGATCCTGCCCCGCGCCATCCTGCATGCAGGGTCGAGTATGGGGCGCAGAAGGAGGGCAGCGGCAGCACGCTGGTCAAGGCGGCAGAGGCGATGTTCACTCCCATGGCGGGCCTGCCGTTTTGGGCCGCCATCCTGTCGTTTGCAGTGCCAGACCTGAGGTGCGTTGCCCATCTGTACTGCCTGCCCGCCTGCATGCTGAGCGTACTGCACGTTGCCACTACGGTACAGGTAAAACTTGTACCGTATCGGACCAAAGGTTGTGTGCCCCCATACTGCCTGCAGGCGTGTGTGGTACCGCCTGGCCCTGCTGCTGAACCCAAAAACGATTAACCAGATAGTTGCAGGTGGGGAGCAGGGCTGCCTGCCACCATGTTTGCGCTGGCCTTAGGGGTTGTTTGGCTGCCAAATGGACACAGACATGCCTCCCTGCTCCTCTGCTCTTGTGCTCCACCTGCAGACCGCCGTTACCTGTGGGGGGCATCACAAGCCTTGCTGGACAGCGCCCGCGAGCAGGCAACCGCAGCAGGGGCGCCGGCAGGAGGGCAGGGCCCGGGTGTGGCCGATGGGCTGCGGAGCAGCGGGGAGGAGGGAGCCAAGGTGGCGGTGGAGTCTGCCGCTTTCCAGCAGGCCTACAAGACATATGTGGCTCAGGTGCCGCCTGAGACCAGCATCGTCAGCAGACTCAAGTGAGGCTGAGGCAGCCAAGGCAGTCCTGGCGGGCCATCCTGCTTGCCGTGCCTTGCCTGCTTGCACGGGTACACAGTGGCACGCCCTCCACACGAGCCCTGCTTGCCTCGCAGGGATGCGGTGAACAAGCAGACGGGGAAGCAGCTCTCTGATCTGGACATCTGCGCTCAGGTGAGCAGCCAGCCGGCAGGCAGCCTGTCAAGGCGTAGCAGAAGCTCAAGTGCCCCGACCATGTTTTGCCACAGCAGCCCTCCGCACCAGGGCATGTTCCTTGCTGCTGCGACACCTACACTCCTGCAATTTTGGTTGCAAATCCTGGTGCTCCTTTTGCTGCAGAGGCAGCGTTCCAGGAGTCTATGCGCCTCTACCCGCCAGTCTCTTCCCTGATTGTCCTGGTGAGCTGGCGCGTGGGCAGGGACTTCAGCCCTGCACGTTGCTGATGCTGGGCTGGCTGGCACGGCAGCCTGCATGAGTGGCACCTCCTCACCTGCTTCCTGTCACGCTGTGGCTTGTCCCAGTTGCGAGAGGCGGGGCATGGAGGCGTAGACCTGGACCTCACTGGCGGCAGCCGCAGGAGCCTGGCCACGCCAGCAGCGGGGCCCACCAGCGTGTTCATTCCAGGCGAGCTGCTGCCGCTGGGGTGCATTGGGTCACGGTGCGGCGCCGCCTGCGTGCAGTTGATGTGTGAGTGAGTGCTGCCGCTCCGGCGGGCGGGGGGCGCTATCCTCAGCAGCTGGTTGGGTGCTTTCCACCCTGCCCCCTGCAGACAACTGCCGTGTCATGTTCAACATCTGGACGCTGCACAGGGATCCTCGTTATTGGGAAGCTCCGGAGGAATTCAGGTATGTGTGCGCAGGCACCGGCAGCCTGCGGCTGGTCCAGGTGCTGGATACGCCGCCCGACCTTAACCGACTCCTACCACCTGCCTCACGCTGCCTCCAGGCCCGCACGCTTCCTGCCAGACGAGGCGGCCAGCCACCACCCTGGAGCGTACTTCCCCTTTGGCCTGGGGCCCCGCAGATGCGTGGGCTGGCGGTGGGTTGCAGCATCCGCTCATGCAGTCTTCCCTGCTCTGCTGCCCGCTGCCACGCGGTGCCCGCCCGGCTTCCTGCCTCTCTGTGGTGACACTGCACCGCCGCTCTGCACCCTACCATCTCGGTGACAGCTCCCTGCCCCTGCTCTTCTGCGCCTCGCTCGCCGCGCAGGTTTGCGCTGGAGGAGGGCGTGCTGTGCCTGGCCCGCATCTTCCAGCGCTTTGAGCTGCGCCTCGACGCCGAGCGCCACACCGGGCCGCTCGACCTGCGCAGCAGTGAGTGTGAAAGCTGCCCGGGCTTCCGATCGGCCACAGGAGGACGAGGAGCCGTTGCTCGCCTGCACTGCTAGCCATGACGCACCGCCCGAGACTGAAGTTGGCTGCTGTGGCTTGGGTGCAGGCGTGACGCTGGCGCCGCCCAAAGGCATCTGGCTGAAGGTACACGGCCGGGAAGTGTAGCATGTGATCCATCACCAGCCAGGCACAGCGGCCAAGCATCCTCCAGCAAGCCATAGAGTCGCGCACGACCCCTGTTCAGCGTCCCCTCGCTTTGTGTACCTTCACCCGCCGTGTCCCTGCACCGCTGTGGCGCCGCATGGCGCGCCGCTGCATGGCGCGCCGCCGCCGCCAGGGCCCCGACACGATCAGGCCAGCAGGGAAACGACATGTGGCCTGATCTCAGCCATGTCTGCATCGTTTTTCGCGTTGTAAGCTTCCTCTCCCACCTTATAGCATACGGAGAGTTGTTTGAGAGCAACAGCAGGCCCTGCGCCGGCCGGCTCGCGCCACCTCTTTCGCGGCATGGCGGCAGCCGCGGCCTTTTGGCAATGCAAGCGTGCCCACATGTTCATTAGCAGTGTAGACGACTCTGGCAGGGCGGCGCCGCGCTGCAACGGCTGCTGGCACAGGTTAGCAGCCTGCCATGTGCCGCTGCAGGGGCGGGGCGTCACTCATGGCAGCGGTGCAATGGCTACGGGTGGGTGGCACGGAGACTTGTGGAAGGGCATCAGCAGCGCTTCAATGTGTTTATGAAGCGTAATAGAAGGCAAGAGGAGGTCCAGTGTGCATTCCATTCGGGGAAATGTGTGTGGAATGACGCGGCACTTTGGGGGGCGACGGCGCAGCGGCGCTCATGGCAGGCAGCCTCTACCAGGGCAGGTTGAGCGCCCTCTCTTGCTTCCAGGAGGTACCAAAGTTACTAATAATGGCAGTGAGGGGTCTGTGGGGAGGTAATTGTTGAGCTGTGACAATGCCACGTGTCCAGTCTACACATCCGCTGCATTGATACCCTCATTCCCGCCTTTCCCGCCCCAGACACCGCACAATTGTGTTTCCCCACCCCATTCCCAGTTGATCGACACTTGTGCCACTCCCTTTCGTGCACCTGACCCAGCCATTATGCTCACCGATACCATGATGCCTTTGTGCCGCATCGTACCCGCATCGTATCAGGAATATCCCAAGTATATGCCGGGAATATGCTCCTCCACCCCAGATCTATTTAACGCCGCCTCTAGTGCGAATTTACTACTCTTGCTGCCTTTGTAAATACCTCCCGTCAACAGGTTATGGGCCCCAATCCCCTCCGCTGCCCTTGAGTCCGGCACCCGCTCTTGCCGTCACCCCAGACGCCCTTCCCGCGCACCGGCACCTTGCGCCCCACGCCACGGCCCTTGCGCCCCGCCCCAAAGACCAAAGACCAACCCTAAGCGCCGCCTGCGCCTGGCTTTGCTTGCACAACAGCCTTTGCTTGCACATCAGCCTTTGCTGGCACATCAGCAGCCAGCCGCCAGCTGTCAGCCGTTCAGAGAGCCTTGCTGAGCCAGCCCCAACCTGCTTGAGCCAGCCCGCACTTGCATACATCAGCGCTTGTGCAGCAGAGACAGCTTTCTGCCTG